>NW_028270164.1:22042249-22364749 GCF_037043375.1 Chiloscyllium plagiosum
AACACGCCATATTCCTTCTTAACTTTATCAACCTAACAGGGATCTATGTACATGGACAGCAAAATCTCTCTGCTCATCCACACTACCAAAAAACTTACCAGTAGCCCAGTACAGTACTCTGTATTTCTGTTACTCCTTCCAAAGTCAATCACCTCACACTTTTCCACATTAATCTCCATTTGCCACCTCAGCTCAGCGCTGCAGCTTACCTATATTCCTCTGTAACCTGCAACATCTTTCTGCATGGTCCACAACTCCCATCAACCTTAGTGTCATTGGCAAATTTACTAATCCATCCTTCTATGCCCTCATCCAGGTCATTTCTAAAAATGATAAACAGCAGTGGCCCCAAAACAGATTCTTGTGGTACACCACTATTAACTAAATGCCAGGATGACCATTTCCCATCAACCACCACCCTCTATCTTCTTTCAGCTAGCCAATTTCTGATCCAAACTGCTAAATTACCCTCAATCCCATGCCTCCATATTTTCTGCAATAGCCTACCATGAGGAACCTTATCAAATGCTTTACTGAAACCCATATATACCATATCAACCACTTTAGTCTCATCCACCTGTTTGGTCACCTTCTCAAATAACTTAATAAAGTTTGTGAGGTACGACTTACCTTTCAGAAAACTGTGTTGACTATCCGTAGTCAAAGTGTTCCTTTCTGGATGATTATACATCCTATCTCTGATAATCCATTCCAACACTTTACCCACAACCAAAATAAGGCTTATTTATAATTACCAGGGTTGTCTCTACTCCACTTCTTGTATAAGGGGACAACATTTACTGTCCTGTAGACAATGCCAACATAAAGATCAAGGCCAAAGGCTCAGCCATCTCCTCCCTAGCTTCCCAGAGAATCTTAGGATAAATCCCATCCTGCCTAGGGGGCTTATCTATTTTCACACTTTCCACAATTGCTAACACATCCTCCTTATGATTCTCAATTCTGTCTAGTCTAATAGCCTGTATCTCAGTATCCTCCTTGACAAATTTGACTTTTTCCTGTGTGGATACTGATGAAAAATATTCAGTTAGTGCCTCTCCTATCTCCTTGGACTCCACAAACAACTTCCCACTCCTGTCCTTCATTGGTCCTAATTTTACGCTAGTCATTCTTTTATACCTGACATACCTATAGAAAGCTTTAGGGTTGTCCTTGATCGAACTTGCCAAAGACTTCTCATGTCCCTTCTTGACTTTTCTCAGCTCTCTCTTTAGGCTTTTCTTGGCTGACTTGCAACTCTCAAGTGATCCAACTGAGCCTTCATGTCTCATCTTTACATAAGCCTCCTTCTTCTTCTTGACAAGAGATTCAACTTCTCTCTTGATCAACAAGTGCATATTTATCAAGGACATGCAGTGCCTGTTCTTTGAACAAGCTCCACATTTAAATTGTGCCCATCCCCTGCAATTTCCTTCATCATTCTATGCATCTTAAATCTTGCCTAATCACATCACAATTGCCTTTATCCCAGCTATAACTTTTGCCCTGTGGTATATACTTATCCCTTTCCATTGTAACCAATTTGTGGTCACTATCACCAGAGTGCTCACCTACTTCCAAATCTCACACCTGGCTTGGTTCATAGCCCAGTACCAAATCCAATGTGGCCTTGCCTCTTGTTGTCTTATCTATATACTGTGTCAGGAAACACTCCTGAACACATTGGACAAAAATTGACCTATCTAAAGTATTCGAACTACAGCATTTCCAGTCAATATTTGGAAAGTTAAAGTCCCCCCATAACAACCATCCTGTTACTTTTGCTCCTATCCAGAATCATCTTTGCAATCCTTTCCTCTGCATCTCTGGAACTTTTTGGAGGCCTATAGAAAACTTCCAACAGGGTGATCTCTCCTTTCCTGTTTCTAACCTCAGCCCATACTACCTCAGTCAACAAGTTCTCATCACATGTCCTTTCTGCCACTGTAATAATGTCACACCTCCCCCTCTTTTACCACTTTCCCTGTTCTTACTGAAACATCTAAACACAGGAACCTGCAATATGTCTCCAAAATGGCCACACATCAAAGTCCCAGGTACCAACCCATGCTGCAAATTCACCCACCTTATTCTGGATGCTCCTGGCATTGAAGTAGACACACTTCAAACCTTCCTGCTTGCCGGTATGCTCTTCCAACCTTGAAACCTTATTTATGACCTCACTACTCTCAACCTCCTGTACACTGGAGATAAAATTCGGGTTGCCATTTCCCTGCTGAATTGGTTTAAAGCCTCCCAAAGAGCATTAGCAAAACTCTCCCCCCTCCAGGATATTGGTACCCCACTGGTTCAGGTGTAGAACATCCTGTTGTAGAGGTCCGACCTACCCCAGAATGAGCCTCAATTATCCAGGTATCCAAATATCTCCTTTTTCCACCATCCCTGTAGCCACATGTTCAACTGCTCTCTCTCCCTATTCCTCACCTTGCTAGCATGTGGCACAGTAACAAATCAGAGATAACAACTCTGTTTGTTCCTGCTCTAAGCTTTCACCCTAACTCCCAGAATTGCTGCCTTACATGCCCATCCCTTTTCCAATCTACATCATTCGTGCCTATGTGCGGCTTCTGCCCATTCCCCTTAATGATCCTGAAAACATGATCCGAGACATCATAAACCTTGGCACCTGCAAGGCAACACCCCAACCATAGAATCTCCTTTTTGTCCCCCTAACTATGAAGTCCCCAATGACTAATGCTCTACTCCTCTCTCCCCTTCCCTTCTGTGCAACAGGGATTGACTCTGTGCCAGAAGCCTGTACCCCATGGCTTACCCCTGGTAAGTCCCCCCCCCCACCCCAACAGTATCCAAAATGATATACTTGCTATTGAGGGGAACAGTCACAGGGGATCCCTGCACTGTCTGCCAGTTCCCTTTCTGTCCCCTGACTGTAACCCATCGACCTTCACTCCTGTACCGGAAGTGTGACTGCCTCCCTGTAACTCCTCTCATTACCCCCTCAGCCTCCTGAATCATCTGGAGTTTGTCCAGTTGCAGCTCCATTTCCCTAATGCACTTTCCGAGGAGCTGGAGTTGGATGCACTTCCCACAGATGAAGTCACTGGGAACACTAGTGGTGACCCTTACCTACCACATTCTATAGGAGGAGTATTCTTCTGCCCTAACATCCATTCCCACTGTTCTGCATTCCCAAAGTGCCTATAAAGAAAAAGAAACTAGTCACCGTATCAATCCAGCACACAGAAACATTTTTTGGGGTTAGAGGAGGAGGATGGGTGGGACACACTACTTCAGTTGTATTTTGGGTAAAGAAACCTCCCAAATATATTACTTCACTTACTCAGTGGTCCTGTGTCTGCTCCTGCTCAGCAAGCGCTCTACGTATTCACTTAGTAAGTTTTTAAAGGATTAATTTACCTTCCCGGCCACCCTGGTCCTTGCTTCCATTGTGGTCATGCAAGATTTCTTTGTGACAATATTCTGATATGCTCCTCCTGGAATTCTGATTTCTTGTAATGGGAGGAAACACCTATTCAATGCTTTAATCAATCTTGCATTTTAAAGGAGCACAATGTATGAACTGATCCATTGTGCTCTGTGCAGAGAAATTTACTCATCTGCCCAAGTTCAAATGGTAGTGTTGGAGCAAGGAGATGTGTTTTGATGTCTGATGAGATGCTTTTGAGTTTGTAATGTTATTGGAGTTTGAATTGATGCCAAGTGGTAGAAGATAGAGTAAAAGTTAAGTTGACATTAATGATCCATCATTCCCTAAATCCCTTCTCTTCCTGTTGCATTCTCACTTAACAATGCTTAATGTGTCTGTGCCTGGCAGATTTAGTTGTCGGTACATTGACACTGAGTGAAAGAAATAGATATAGGTAAAATGTCAAGAATGGTGAATGATAGTCAGTCATGGTGGTGTTGAGGCAAAAAAAATGATGCTGTGGAAATGGATATCCATGATCTCTCAGGTGAATAAGAGAGACGTGAGAATCTGCATTATATTTCAAGGAAGAAGACAAAGAAATCAATGAACTGTGAGCCAGTTAGTCTAACATCAGTCATTGGCAAAATGCTGTAACTTATAAGAATTCAGAATTTATGAACTTTTCAGAAAATTTCAATAATGCACTTAGAAAGCTATAATATGATCAAAACAAGTCAACGTAGTAAGTATGTAAGTTAGCTCACTGAGCTGGAAGGCTTGTTTTCAGATGTTTTGTCACCATGACAAGGTAACTCCATCAGTGAGAGTCTCTGGTGAAGTGCTGGTGATATGCCCCACCTCTTTATTTATAAGACTTTGTTTCTTTAGGTGGGTGATGTCATTTCTGGTTCTTTTTTTCAAGGGAAGGTAGATGGGATATTTGGAGAGGCGGGACATACCACCAGCGCTTCGCTGGAAACTCTCACTGATGATGTTACCTAGTCATGGTGACAAAATGTCTGAAAACAAACCTTCCAGCTCATCAAGCTAACTTACATGCTTATCATCAACCTGAGTTACAAATTTTCTCAAAAATCGCTAGGTCAACATGGTTTTACTAAAACGAATTGCTGTTTCACAAATTAATTAGCATTCATTTGAGGATTAACTATTGGGGTAGGTAGTGGACTGCCAGTCACTGAAGACTATATGGATTTCCAAAAGGAATTTGTTAGCAAGTCAGATGTAAGATTCGTAAGCAAGATAATGATTCATGGAGCTGTTTCTTGCTCAAAAACATTTCTCACTGACGTCAACTGAGGTCCAAGATATTCCGATGGCCTGAAACATTGGAAAAACATGGACTGGAGTTGTGAATCAGAAACATGGGGAGTCCCAGATACTGCTGACTCTGTGGGAATTGCACAGAAATTGAATTTTTGATGGGCAAATCTTCTACATCTGGAAACCTCCAAAAGAATGCATTCATGTCAAAGAATTCTGAGATTGCCGTCTTAACTGAACTTATTAACTACCCGGGAGTACTGAGAGGATTACAAACCAAGGCTAAATCCTGGATAAGTATTGATCTAACCCCAAACCTCAACACTGACACCCCAAGCTACACCACTCTGCTCCCCTATGCTGATGCCATAAGGATTCCTGATGGCCACTCACTGACCAGATGTGATTTTTACACCCCCCACTTCAGCCTGACATTGACAGACATGACTGTCTGGAGCCAACACCACCCACACTACTCCCATCGCCTAAACTGGCCTCTTCTGAACATAGTGACCTGAACATTGCCCTCAATTCAAAAGCCCACCTTGCTACCAACCTGAGATTGCCTCCTTACGCTATACCCAAACAAGCAAAACTACTCGCCTGATGCCCCTCAGCAAAGTAGACAAACATCCAAACGAGGCCTGAAACCAACACCCTACATGGGGCCTGACACCCGTGAAAGAGGCATGTTGGTGAGGGAGTGCTGATCACTGTCGAGGTGCTGTGTTAAGTTGGCATTCAGAATGATCTATTAAATAACAGCAGTAGGATGATGAATAGTCACACATAGTGTTCAGATTTACAAAATTAATGGAATACACCATCTACTGTCATGAAAAGGGTGTGTAGAGCAGAGCTTGAGCGTCTTCTAATATTCAGACTTTTTTTAAATGGACTCTTAAATATCTTTCATACTCCATGACTGCTAATCCCAAACACTTAGTTAGGAGATGCATATCTGGCATTGACTAGAATTTAATGGATCCCAACATAGTGTTGAGATGGTTGTCAGCATTATTCCCAAATCTTCTCCAGTGACTTCTCCCTACTCCATACATCTGTGCTTTGTGATCCAGCATAGATCCTCACAGGAGCAGTCATTGCTGCTGGTTGAGTTGCTGGTAATGGAATTCTGCCATCCTCTAATTGTATGGCAGTTCATGGGGAGGGCATTTTCCACAGCTGAAGCTTTGGTTATATGGAAGGCCTAAATTGATCAAGGAGCACTTATATCATATTGGGCCTTCTCCATGGAAGTGATGAGGAATTCACCATTGGTTCAGCATCAGATGTTGAGGGGCCTGTTGATAGAATGAAATCAATCCATTATGTTCTTGAATTGCTGTTGAACATTGTTTTGGTCCATTTAGTGTCCAGTTGGTTTGAGAGATTTTAGGTGTAGATAGGGTCATGTAGTTATTCTACTGCAAAATTGGAGAATGAATTTCAATATTAAGAAATCTTGATAATCTGTGCAATTGCGCAGCAGTATATTTCATCTTCATGTTAAAGGTAGGTTAATTACAGTGAAGAAATCTGATTTGGAATTTAGATTCTTCTGAAATTTCTTTCACTTCTTATTTATTTTCTGTATAGCAATAAACTGTGGAAACCCTGGTTCAATTTTGCATGGATATTATAAAGCATCAAAATGGACAGTTGGAAGTAATGTTACATTTTACTGTGACATTGGGTGAGTCTTCAATATATTACTCAATGAATAATTTTAGTGACACACTGTAATATGATAAAGTATGATTAAGACAGTGTTAGATGACCCCATGTTCAATCTATTTATCATGGAAGCTATTCATATTAATGTTGAGTGAGGCTTCCATTCTAGTGTTCAGCCATGAAGGTGAACAAAACCATCATTGATGATCAAGGTGGGGAATGTTAATTAGTGTTGTAATCAGAATATTAATGCAAAAACAGAACAGTTAAATGTGTTGTTGGTAGGAAGATCCACACGCTGAGATATAAGTCAGATGTCTTTTGGTGCTATTTCTACAATATGTTAAACATTATTTGAGTGCAATATGACTGTGAGTTCTATGTGCCAATGTTTTGTATGTGCACTGTCCTTGTGTAGGTGCATTTCAATCTGAAATGCAACAGCATTTGATTCCTATTTCACTGTTCTACTACTCTACTGCAATGATTGGTTTACTTTTCTTTGTTGACAGTTGAGTACATTTTTTGTTTATGAACCTCAGAACTCCTACATTTTCTGCCCTGTGTCACATTTTCTCAGGTAATTTTCATGTCTGGTAACAGGTGGCTTACCATTCTTTTTTAGATACAAAATTATTGGGAGAGATTATCAGCAATGTACGGTTGATGGTTGGGATGGAGAGGTCCCATCCTGTGAACGTAAGTTTTATCTCTCTATTTTGTAAAGTAATTGAGTTGCATGTCTGAGAAAATGACTGAGCCACTTACACTGAGTCATCATGGCTCATGTCCACATTTTCTGAATTACACTGGTTTGAAATCCTCAGACTTGGAATTCTTTCTTTGAGTTGTAGGGTTATTTTTTGCTTTTTGATTCATATTTTATATGGAAACAAAATTGCAACTGTAATGAGAAATTACCACTTAGTAAATCATTCCTACTCCTTTCAGAAGAATACATTTTCTACTTGAGTATCATATTAATTTGGAGCAAAGAACTTTGTTTTGGTGGGTCATAGAGTCATAGAGTCCTACAGCAGAGACAGGCCCTTTGGCCCAAATTGATCCATGCCGACCAAAATGTACGTCCGTGCTAACTCCATTTCCCTTCAGTTGGCCCATATCCTTCTAAACCTTTTCTATCCATTGTTTGTCCAAATGCCTTTTAAATATTGTTAATATACACATCTCAACCACTTCCACTGGCAGTTTATTCCATATGCATACCACCCTCCATGTAAAAAGGATACCCCTCAGGGTTCCTTTTATTCTTTCCCCTCTAACCTTAAACTGATGCCCTCAAGTCTTCAATTCCCCAACCCTGGGAAAAAGATTGACAGCATTAACCCTATCCATGCCTCTCATGACCTTACACACTTCTATAAGATCCCCTCTCATTCTGCTACACTCTAAAGAAATATGTCCCAGCTTGTCCAATCTCTCCTTATAACTCAGACCGTTGAGTCCTGGCATTATCCTTGTATATTTCTTCTGCACTCTTTCCAGTTTAATAACATTCTTTCTATAGCAAGGTGACCAAAACTGAACATAATCCTCCAAGTGCGGCCACACCAATGTCCTGTACAACTGCAACATAACATCCCAAATTCCATACTCCATGTTCTGACTGATGAAGGCCAATGTGTCAAAAGCCTTCTTCACTGCCCTGTCTACCTATGTTCAAAGAACTGTGCACCTTCAGGAGATACTCATCTTAGTTTTGGGATTTAACAATTTTAACCCATGGAAATTAAAGGTTCAACAATGATGCAATGCCTGTTACTCTTTTGTCTGGTAATCAGTCAGATTTGAGGAATGCTTTTGGGCTTCTCTGGGGTTTGCTGTCAGCTGAGTCTGTGGATAGTTGACAGCTGTGTCTAGAGAATGGGGAGAATGCTATCAGCTGGAGCAGAGTCAGTGCTATCAGCCAATCCCAGGGATTCTTAGTGGTGGGACTGGAAGATTTCATTGGTCTGGCGCGAGGAGTGGTGTCTACTGTGGAGTGGTGTGGTGCAAAGCAGAAGGCTATAGGATTGTGGGCATTGAACCATTTGAGAGCAATTATCCCTGGGCCCATCGCAGTCTGAAGAAGAGTCACGGAACCCAAAATATTAACTGATTTCTCTGCACAGATGCTGTCAGGCCTGTTGAGTTTTTCCAGCAATCTCTCATTTTTTTTGTTTCTCATTCGAGGTTTGATATGCCATAGAGATTGAATGGGACATATGTGGCTCTCTCTTGACTCCTGAAGGTAGCTCAGCAAACACTGCAGCCTTGACATAGTGTTCTTTTATTGTGAGCAACTCAGTGCCCAATCATGGGACCCAGCGTAAGGAAGCAGGGTGTGTTGAAAGCTATTTTAATGCCCTTCCTTGTGACTCACTGCACACAATTCTCTGGTGAGTGTCACCAGAGTCCCCCGTTCCACCCCTGTCCACATCACTGATGTCCCACGAGTGAGTGGAGATCCTTTTCTATGTCTTGGAGCATAAATGGAAGCAGCCACCAGTCAGAGATACTGCCAGCAATGGAATGTTGCTTAACAGTGGCTTAAGAAGATGGATATCAATCATATATGATGTTAAATTGCTGCTGAAGATTGGTGCAGGTTCATTCATAGTGCTGTTGCAGACAGACAACCGCTTGTTATTCTGAGGTGTTACAGATCAAGAAAATTGTCTTGATTTTGTATTGCCTTATCTCTGAAAACTAAATTCCAGATTTGGGATAACCTGATACCATTGTCAATTTCATTGTATTATTCATGTTTGTGTTAAATATTTCAATGGAAATTGCTAACATAGAGTTCAGAGTTTCGTTTCTAGCTTTTCTTATTGTGTTTCCTGTGTAGGAATAACCTGTGGCAACCCTGGGGAGATTCTGAATGGACATTATAAAACATCAAATGAAACTGATGGAAATAAAGTGTTTTATTATTGTGACTTTGGGTGAGTATTCAGTCAATAAACTACTAAAAGATTCTGGTGAAAGTATTATTTTAATGCTACTAATATGAGAAATTCATACTGACATCTCTTGTGCATATTATTTCTGACAATGGCTGTGCTTGTGAACTGTGATTGAATATTCCAATTTAGTATTAAACTGAGAATTTTTAAAATAATCACTATACTAATTAAGGTCAGCAACTTTAGAGCTTATGTTACAAGAGTAATAGAGTTGGAAATGCTGAATGTTTTATTGATCCCTGGACCCGCAATCTGAGATCAACAGTGGACATCAGAATCTGCTGGTTTCTCAATTGTATATTTTAGGTTGTAAATCAACTCAAAAGTGAGCAAGATGCATCAATATTTCTCTTGTGCACTGTAGTTTGCATGGAGTTTGCTCAGCCCTTTTAATTTTAACACAACGACAATTGTATTTTAACAAAACGACAATGAATATTTGATTCTTCCATTAATCGACAGACCTAGTCCCATTTTAAAGATATTTTGAAGTTTCTTGCTATTTAAATAGATTTATTTGTCTTTGGACCTTTTAATTTAGTCACTGAATATCGTCCAAGTGAACTCCAGTTTATTGATACTAGTGATTTGCTTCTCTTTTTCTAGATACCAGATAGTGGGTAGAGATTATCGGCAATGTACAGCTGAGGGTTGGGATGGTGATGTCCCATCCTGTGAATGTAGGTTATGTTTCCTTGTTTTGTAAAACAACTAATTTGCTGGTCAGTGCAAAATGATTGATATATGGATTGTTGTGTGGTGTTAGTTGGCATTGAAACTTTCTTCCCTTCAGTAGTCACTTGGACTATATCAAATATCAACTCAAAGCTTTATTCAACATTGCATATTAAGGTACATAGCGTGTGAAATGAGAAATGACCATTCAGCCAATCAAATTTGCTCCTTCTGAAGTCTTCACTCTTTTGCCATAACTCAAATGATGGAACAAGGAGTTGAGCTTTGGTGAGCGATGAGAAGTTACAAGCTGCTGATGTTAGTGGAGCTTAAGCTGACAGGCATTATCATACGAACCTTGGGAAATTCAGGGGAAGCAAGTGGAAGCCAAAGGCAAAGTGTAATCAATTCTCATACTCTGTTTTCTTTTATTTCCATTCTCATTTAAATATCTTAATGTGACTTTATCCAATTGAATTAGTCACCTTACAACTATTAAAGGGAAAACTGCATTCATTGATGTTTGAGTGAAAATAAGACTTTAATAAGGCAACAAAAATTTTAAAAAGGCATAAGATTTGTTGTTGGTCTACTGAGGGGAGACAGATAATACTGTCAAAGTGAAAATAGTGATCATTGAGATGGATCAGAATCTTTAGAAGATATTTCCTCATTTTTGTCATGTCATGCCCTTAAAATGATGAAAACTATTGAACGAATAATCTTGAATATATTTTGTAACTTTATAGTAATTTTCAGTGACTACTGCTCATAGATACATGTATACTTTGCCTTCTCCATGTTTCCTTGTCTGTCACTATTTAGTTAGTGAAGATTGATACTGATCAATACTCAAGCAATTGAAGCAAAGGGACCTGTTGATCTGAAGTATTGTGGACTCAGCAGAAGTCCTCCAGTTGTGTTCTAATTCTGAAAACTAATGTACTAAATTGGAGAAACTTGGCATTGTGGACAGGTTTTGATGTAATTATTCACCTTCATGCTTAGTATCTGTAAACTGAGATGAAAGAAGCTGTTGGAGATTTTGGAGGTTTGTTACATTTTCATCTGTTCTCATTTTCTTTTGTGTGCAGCAATAACCTGTGGTAACCCTGGTGAGATAGTGAATGGATATTATAATGCACCAAATAAGACAGTTGGAAATAATGTTACTTTTTATTGTGACATTGGGTGAGTATTCAGTATATAAATTATTGGACTGTATTATTTGAATGTTGTGATGAAGATAATTTAGATGTCAATCCATCCCTTGTTCTTCACATATCTGATCATATCCCTTCGTATTATCACAGAATAAGCCTGATTCTTTCATTGCTTGACTGATTTAGTTTTGGAATGAAATTTAAAATGTGATGTGACTTGGAAAATGTTTGAAACCAATGTATAATTTGGTAAAATGTTTGCCATATAACTGCTTGTTTTTTTTTTTGTTTTAAACTGTTTCTTGGTACTTTAATAGACATTTCTTCTTTGGATCTTAGAATTCATACCTGTTCAGTACATGGTAATGTTTTGTCAATTATCCTGAAGATATTTAATAACAAGTGATCTTGTTATTCTAGATACACTATGCTGGGAAATGGTTATCGGATATGTACACCCAATGGTTGGGATGGTCAAGTTCCATCCTGTGAATGTAAGTTCTGTTTCATCCTTTATTAAAGTGAATAAATTGATCTTCCCAGTCAAATGTTAGAGCCACTCTCAATACGTTGTTGGAGCTTTGATTCAATTCCATGTTTTCTTCCTTACAATATTTGTCCATTGTGGAGTTTTATCTAGAATACAGAAAACATGAATGTTAAAGAAAACTGAAGTGTGCTTTGAGAAATAGTCATTCATCAAATCAGACTTTTTTGTTACAAAATTGAATTGTTTGCCCTTGTGCAAATGTTAGTACAGTATTTAGATTAGATTCCCTACAGTGTGGAAATAGGCCCTTCGGCCCCACAAGTCCACGCTGACCCTCCGAAGAACAACCCACCCAGACCTATTCCCCTGACTGATGCATTTAACAATAGAGGCAATTTAGCATGGCTAATTCACCTAACCTGCACATCTTTGGACTGTGGGAGAATGTGTAAACTCCACACAGACAGTTGCCCAGGGCAGGAATTGAACCTGGGTCCCTAGCACTGTGAGGCAGTAGTGCTAACCACTGTGCCGCAGTAGTGCTAACCACTGTGCCACCGTACCGCCCCAAGATCGAGCAGGATTTTAATGTGGGTTTGTATTTTTAGGAGGACTTTAGAGTAACTGACAAGTACATAATTGAAAATTCAGCAAGTGAAAATGACATAATGGAAAAATGAAGACAATATTAATGGTATATAATTAAATCAGATTCCTTTTCCAATTCCATCTCACGGTCCAATAAGGGGAGGGGGGTGGCCTGATGGTCTTGTTAATCCAGTGACTCAGGTAATGTTCTGGGCACCCATGGCAGATGGTGTAATTTGAACTCAGTAAAATCTGGAAGTAAAAGTATAATGATGACTGTGAATTTATAGTTGATTGTTAGGAAAAACCCATGTGGTTCACTAATGCTCTTTAGGGAAAGAATCTGTTATCCTTACCTAGTCTCACTTACATGTGACTCCAGACCCTCAGCATTGTAGTTGACTCTTAAATGCCATCTGCACAATTAGGGATGGACAACAAGTGCTGGCCTAGCCACTAATGTCCTCCATTCCATGAATAAAAAAAAAGATCAGGACCTGCATCTTATTGGAATTAGTTGTGTTGGTACAGCACATGTTGCTGATTAAGCTTGAGTGAAAATAATAATTTTAGAGGAGGTGACAAAAACAGAGATGGACATTTGTGGTGTTTGTGCTGAGGTGGAGCAAACAATGCTATTGAAGCAAAAATAAGTGGTTTTTGAGATGGCAAAGAAACCTAAAGTCACTCTGGCACTTTAGTGTTCTCTCATTCTGTCTTAGTTAGTAACTGAGGATCAATGATGTGGAGATGCCGATGTTGGACCGGGGTGGACAAAATTAAAAATCACACAACACCAGGTTATAGTCCAACAGGTTTATTTGGAGGTACTAGCTTTTGGAGCTTCGTCAGGTAGCTGTGGAGCAGGATCATAAGACACAGAATTTATAGCAAAAGATTACAGTGTCATGCAACTGAAATGATATATTAAACAAACCTAGATTGCTGTTAAGTCTTTCATCTTTTAGAATGGGTTGCCAGTTTTGGTTAATATTCAAATCCTTGAAATTTCTTTTAAGTCACATTCTCAAGATAACTTAAGATTTTATAAAAAAAAGTAAAACTCAGCTCAGACAATGCATTAAAGATTTGAGGTTGGAGATTGTCTATATCCCAATCCTGAGTCAGACATGTTCTATTTCCAAAGTAGGAATTTATAAAATGTTACATGGATTGTCTGCTTGCAGATTGTGTGTTTTTTGAGCAAAATAGAATGTGCCTAAAAATACAATTCTGAAAATGCAAATTCACCCCATAGACTTACGTGTGTGCGTGCGTGCATGAGAGAGAGAAAGAATGTGAGTGTGGATGAGAGAGCATGTGTTTGCGTGTGTGCATGCTTGGTAGAGTGTGTGAGCGAGTGTGAGGGTGTGTGCATGGGTGAGTGTGTAGGGGGTACGTGTGTGTGTGTGTGTATACACACCCGACACTCTCACCCATGCACACACCCTCACAGGTTTATCCTCCATCATACTCACACACACACTCTACCAAGCATGCACACATGCAAACACACACTCTGTCAAGCACTCACATGGACAGACTCACATGCACACACTCTCAACCTCTCGTGCACATGCACATACATATAAGTCTATGGGGTGAATTTGCTTTTGCAGAATTGTATTTTCAGATGCATTCTATTTTGCTCAGAAAATACAATCTGCAGGCAGTCAATCCATGTAACATCTTATAAATTCCTACGTTGGAAATAGAACCAATCTGACTCAATATTGGAATATCGACAAACTCTAACCTCATACTTATAATTCATTGTCTGAGCTGAGTTGTTACTTTTTATTATAAGACCTTAAGTTATTTAGAGATTGTGACTGAAAAGATGTTCTGGGATTTACATATTAATGAACCGAAACCTGCAACCTATTCTAATAGATGAAGACTTAACAGCAATCTAGGTTTGTTTAATATATTGTCTCAGTTGTATTACACTATATCTTTTGCTATAAATTCTGTCTTATGATCCTGCTCCATAGCTACCTGATGAAGGAACAGTGCTCCAAAAGCTAGTACTTCCAAATAAACCTGTTGGACTATAACCTGGTTGTTGTGTGATTTTTCACTGAGGATCAGGTGTGATTTGCTTCCATTCTGTTTTGGTGGGTATGAAATTGCTATTAAATCCATTGTGTGATTTTGTGAACTCTGCCACATTTCGAGTAAGTGGTGCTTGGACGGTCAGGTAAATGAGTTATTGGGAGAATTGTGTACTTTCGCTGAGGCCTCAACATCACTTGTGTGTGTCCCTGACAAACTTTCTACATTCAATGTTTACCCAAATGAATCTTCTCCATATGTTGAGTTACAAGTCAGGTACACTCAAGTTGACAGGTAATGGTTAAAAGCAAATTACTGCGGATGCTGGCATCTGAAACCAAAAGAGAAAATGCTGGAAAATCTCAGCAGGTCTGGCAGCCTCTGTAAGGAGAGAAAAGAGCTGATGTTTCGAGTCTAACAAAGCTTTGACAAAGGGTCAGTTAGACTCGAAACGTCAGCTCTTTTCTCTCCTTACAGATGCTGCCAGACCTGCTGAGATTTTCCAGCATTTTCTCTTTTGGTGACGGGTAATGTTGATCTTTTCTGAGATGCTTTGAGGTCAGTCTTAAAACCATATTTGTTATCCACCTGAGAGGCTCCTGTCATGAACGATTTCCAACCAGAGCAGTTGCTTCAGCAGTTTGGTATAACAATGACATGTCCTGCCCAGAAATTGTGAGATTATCAAATTGATACTGGGAAAGTTCTAACTCCCACAGAGTAAGTTATTGCAGTCTACCAACCATTTAAAAAAAAATGGAAATTGGATTCCAAAATTCAAATAATTTGCTACATTAAGTAATTGTGACACTGCATAGTGTCTTTCATGTTAAAAAATGTAATTGCAATGACAGAACTGTGTTGAAGATGTTGGGTGTTTTGTGATACTTCTACCTTTTCCCTTTTCGATTTCTGTGTAGTAATAAACTGTGGTAACCCTGGCGAAATTCCAAATGGATATTATGTAGCCTCAAATGATACAGTTGGAAATAAAGTGACCTTTTATTGTGACATTGGGTGAGTATTTGCTCTGTGAATGGATGAATAATTTTGTTGGAAGGTTGCTATCATAATCTATAATCACATGATTATTTGAGATCATATTATTTTTCATTTGCATTTCTGATAAACATTTTCCATGTCAATATGAGTCAGGCTTGTAATTCAATGCTGAATAGGGAATCTGATTTTTAAAAAAGTCTTTATTCACAGCAGATCAAGGAAGTTACTTCATGGGTTTGGAATATGTATAGATAGATAGACATGTTAAATTTGTTGGTGATGCTTAGACCCAAACACTCCAATCAACACTGGATAGCTTTAATTGCTGTGTTCCTCAACAATCATTATTTCCATGGTGAGCTGGTATATCTGTTCCTCCTGTAATTTGTATTTATAAGAAGTCCAATCGACATCATGTTTAACTACAGTGCAATACCATTTGATTACAAATTCATTTTTTTTCGTCAGCTATTCCCACATTCCCATTTACTGCCTAACATTTGTTGTTAGGTGAATACAAGGTTACTCTCTGGACCTTTAATGTTCTTATCTGATCTGCAAATTGTATAACTTACCAAACTAGCATTCATTCATTAATACAAATGGATTGATTTGCTTCTCTATTTTTGTAGGTACAAGATGGTGGGCAGAGATTATCGACAATGTACAGCTGAAGGATGGGTTGGGGATGTTCCATCCTGCGAACGTAGGTTTGATTTCCCTGTTTTGTAAAGTGATGTTCTTGTCTGTATCAATTGATTCAGCTGCTTTCAATGAATTGTCCTGTAACGTTGGTTGACATCCATGTTTCCTTCACTGAGGCATTTTTCTGTCCTTTCTCTTGCACTTCCAGTGACCATATCTTCTGTGCTTGCAATGCCACATATATGCCTTTCCTGGGACTTTGAGCAATAAAATCAGCAGTCACTGTTCACATTGCCATCAGGTGCTGGTAGTGTAGCCAGCCATGGAGAGCCACCTCTGGCTTTGATAGCATGAAAGGCCTCTGTTGGCCAGCTAATTGCCTAAGGGCCCTTAAATCAAAATGCACTTTCTACATATGGAGGTGACGTGGGATTCCCACTGGATCATCTGCTGATGTTTAGGACCTTGGTCCTAGGACTAAATCTGGCCATGTCGTTTTTGGATTTCTTGTCATGATTCTTGATGTTCAATACAGAAACCAGATTCAGTAAAATATTGGGATTTAGAGAAATTCTTGCATTTCAAATGCCATAGTTTAGAAAAATGCATTCCAAGTTTACAGAAACCTGTCATTCTCTGCAATTATGTACAATTATATCTTCATGATAAATATCTGTGAATGATGGTGAAATAATGTTTAGAGGTTTTGGGTTCTACTGTTTCATTTTTTGTTTCCTTTATAGCAATAAACTGTGGTAACCCTGGTTCACTTCCAAATGGATATTATAAAGCAACAAATTGGACAACTGGCAGTAATATTATCTTTTATTGTGATATTGGGTGAGTATTCAGAACATAAATAATGGAGTAATTTTTAATTATTGACATTACTTTAACGTTGCAATTTAGACAATTTCAAATGATCACACCATCATTTTTTTTTGATGAAATCTTTTCTTACTAACAATGAGGTAGTCTTTCATTTTAGTATTTAACCAACAACTTAAACAAAATCCGCTACACAAATCAAGGCTTGAGACAGTGAAGTATAATAGGAATATTAGTGTAATAATGGAACAGTTGTAGTCATAGAAGTACAGAACAGAAACAGACACTTATGTCCAACTCATCCATGCCGACCAGATATCCTAACCTAATCTAGTCCCATTTGCCCGCACTTGGTCCATATCCCTCTAAACCCTTCCTATTCATAAACCCTTCCAGATGCCTTTTGAATGTTGTAATGGTACCAGCCTCCATCACTTCCTCAGGCAGATCATTCTATACACGCACCACCCTCTGCGTGAAAAGGTTGCCCCTTAGGTCCTTTTTAAATTTTTCCCCTCTTAACCTAAACCTATATCCTCTCCTTCTCGACTTTCCCATCCCAGGGAAAAAAAGCCTTGTCTCTTTACCCTATCCATGCCCCTCATGAATTTATAAACCTCTATAAGATCACCCTTAAGCCTCTGATGCTCCAGGGAAAACAGCCCCAGCCTGTTCAGCCTCTCCCTATCGCTCAATTCCTGCGATCCTGGCAACATCCTTGTAAATCTTTTCTGAATCCTTTCAAGTTTCACAACATCCTTCTGATAGGAGAGAGACTAGAATTATGCACAATATTCCAAAAGTTGCCTAACCAATTTCCTGTACAGCTGCAACATGTCCTCCCAATTCCTGTACTCAAGCTCTGACCAACAAAGGAAAGCATACCAAATGCTTTCTTCATTATCTACCTGCGATTCCACTTCCAAGGAACTATGAATCTGTATCCAAGGTGCCTTTATTCAGCAACACTTCCCAGGACCTTTACCATTAAGTGTATAAGTCCTACTCTGATTTGTCTTTCCAAAATGTAGCACGCTATACTTCTCTAGATGAAATTCCATCTACCACTCCTCAGTCCATTGGCCCATCTGATTAAGATCCCATTGTACTCTGAGGTAACTTTTTTTGCTTTCCATTACACCTCCAATTTTAGTGTCATCTGCAAACTTAATAACTTTACCTCCTATGCTTACATCCAAATCATTTATATAAATGTCAAAAAAGCAGTAGACCCAGCACCAATGCTTGTGGCACACCATTAGTCACAGGCTTCCAGGCTGAAAGACAACCCTCCATCACCAGCTTCTGTCTTCTACCTTTGAGCAGTTCTGTATTCCATGAGATCTAACCTTGCTAACCAGTCTACCATGAAGAACCTTGTCAAATGCCTTAGTGAAGTCCATGTAGATTATGTCCACCATTCATTTGACAAATTCATAATCTGAGATCAAACATTGTGTTCATGTCTGCTGGATCTTCAAAAGTTTTAAATTATATCAGGCATCAGTTCAAAAGTGAACTTTATTCTCCAATGTTTCTCCTGTGACCTGTACTTGATACTGTGACCAATGCGCAATTTTAGTTGAAGCATTTCATTCATTTTGAATGTTCTGCAATTTTATATTATTTTAAATAAATAGCTTGTTTAGTAAGTTTTGCACTGTGAAACTTAGACTTGTTATCTTGTCAATGCACCCGAACCCTTCTTCAGTTGAACCTTCCTGTCTGATAACAAATTGCTGTATTTCTGTTGTAGTTACAAAATTATGGGCAGAGCTTATCGACAATGTACAGCTGAGGGTTGGGATGGTGAGGTTCCATCATGTGAACGTAAGTTATATTTCCCTGTTTTGTAATGTAACTGAGCTGCATGTTTGTACAAATTGATTGAGACACTTCCTTACTATGCTGCACAGCCAGTTTTGGATCCAACAGAGATCCCTGGATTGGGCCTTGGAGTATTAATAACATCAGAGGTTACCACACCTGGTGATGTGGCTGACAATGGAACACTGCCAGCCAGTCTCTTAAGTGGCTGGTTTAGTAACATTTTGATTTAGGACTGCAGGTGAAGACTGATGCATATCAATGTATAGTTCTTCTGTGGACAGAAGAACTCACCTGTTATTGCGAGATATAGCAGATGTAGAGAGAGTCTTGCCTTTGTGTTGCTAGAATAATGATAACTGAATTCTTCACAATGCAGGCAATTTTATTGCATTCATATTGTTGTGTTTTACATGAAAGAAGCTGGTGGTGTTTTTTGAGTTTTGTGACATTTTTATCTCTTTTTTTTTCTGTGCAGCAATAGCCTGTGGCCACCCTGGAGAGATTCTGAATGGGCATTATCAGGTTCTAAATGAGACACTTGCAAATAAAGTTATTTTTCATTGTGATGTTGGGTGAGTATTCAGTCAATAAATTACTTAATAGATTTTGGTAATGGACAGTTTTATTTTAATGCTATGTTTAAGACAACTTCAGACAGCCATCTTTCATATAACATTTCTGATGATGGCTCAGCATTGAAGCTCTGACTATTCTGGTTTAGTACTGAATTGGCATATCCTGCATACTTATGATATTACTCTGTTGTTGTTGCTGGGGTTGCTCTCTTAATGCAAAGATGGAAATGCTGAATATGTTCATGATACCTGGATCTATTATCTGTGATCAGTACGACTTTTCCTCATAAGTACAGAACTTTTGTATTGTAAATCAGCTGTGAAGAGAGATAATCATCAATTTACTTTATATAAGGTCAGAACATAACAATTTATCAACAAAACAGTATTGAATTCGCTCATTAATCTGCAAACCTTGTCCCATGTTTTATCTTGTTTGTGAAGTTTATTGCTATTTTGATGGATTTATTATTCTTTGATCTTTTGAAATTCTAACCTAGTCAGAGGACTAATATCTTCGAAGTAACTTTGAGGCTGTTACTACAAATGGTTTGTTTTTCATTTTCTAGGTACAAGATGGTGGGTAGCGCTTATCGACAATGTACAGCTGAGGGGTGGGATGGTGATGTCCCAATCTGTGAACGTAAGTTACGTTTAACTGTTTTAGCGGCAGCTCACCAAAACCTTGACCCGGGTAAAGATCCTGGTGTTGCAAAAACAGTACCTGCAGGTTTTTAACTGAGGTTTGAAATCTTTATTGAATGTTTAGAAACATTCCCGATCCAGCCCTCCTCCATTTCGCACCTTCACCATCAGAAAGGGAGAAAACAGCGTCACTGCACCTACTCGAGCTACCCGTATTGTACTGCGCTTGCGCCCCGCTCTCCTGTGATCTGGATAGGGAACGCTCATCATCGCAGGGAATCCTGGGTAAAAAGATCTCCAATTGCATATGTGCCTGTTGTCTAGATTAGTGTGGTGCTGGAAAAGCACAGCAGGTCAGGAAGCATCCGAGGAGCAGGAAAATCGATGTTTCGGGAAAAATCCCTTCATCCTGTAATCTACATTCTGAACTCCAGCATCTGCAGTCCTCACTTTTGCCGTGTGTCCTTTGTGTAAACTGTAATTTGGGCTACTGCTTGTTGCTATTAATAGCATTAGGACGCAATTGTAGTGAGTGTTACAGACAGTGAGTGCAAAAGTTTGAAAGATACTGCAGGAAGTGAGAGTGCACATTGCGGAGGCACTAACCATAATGTTTTATAATTTTGTAGATGCGGAGGTGGTGTCAGAGGACTCTTGCTTTCATTGCTCACTCCTTTTGAATGTGGGAGTTGGGAGGTCGTGTTGACATTGGGCGGGATGTTGGAAGAGTCTCTTCTGGAGTGCTGTGTTGTTCTGGATACCCTGTCAAAGGAAGGATATTCAGAGGAGATTTCTTGGGATGTTGCTGGGTGTGGAGGGTATGAGTTGTCGAAGGACGTTGGGTGGTCTTTTGAGTTTTGTGACATTTTTATCTCCTTATTGTTTTATTCTCACTTGAGATGACATTGTAGAGATTTGTAGAGTCATGAAGGGTATGGATGGGGGATTTTGGAACTGAGGACATATTTTTAGAATGAAGAGAGAGATTTGCGGAGGACATCAGGGTGGCATGGAATGGAATTCCTGAGGAGGTGTTGGATGCGGGTGCAATTGCAATGTTTGGAGGACACTTGGATGGGTACATGAGTGAGAGGGGCTTGGACAGATGTAGGCCAAGAGTGGGAGGCTGGGACCAGCTTGGTTTGGGATCTGTTTGACATAAGCTGGTCAGACCAAGGGCTCCAATGTTTCTATGAATAATGACTGTACGACTCCCAAATGGCAGACATTACACACTTGTTCAGATAAGGCCATAAAAATAATAGCAGCAATGACAGATTAACCAGAGTTTTCTGTTTAACTTTGGTTATGGAGAAGCGTTTAGAAACACTATTCCAGGTCTTAATTAAGAGAAGTGTAAATATGGATGAATAGCAGAAAGCCGTCTTAGATTTCTTAATGGGAGATCATGTGCCATAACTTATTGGCGATTTTGCAAAGTTACCAGAGAGGGTAGTTGAGATTGTATGGATTTCTAATAGACACTTCATACAGTGCCAAGAACATACTTGTGAGAAAACCTACAGCTCATGGACTTAAAGGGTTTGGAGCAATTTGCAGCTCAGTTGCCTAAGTGAGAAGAAACAAAAGTATCATGTTAATGAGTAGGTCCAAAGATATTAAGCATTCTTCAGGCTGGAGGAAGATTTATAGAGGATTTCTCAATGAGTTAGTGTTTGTTTTTCCTGATAAGCAAACCAGTCAGTTAGAATCATACAGTATGGAACAGACTCTTCAGTCCAACCAGTTCATGACAACCATAATCCTAAACTAAACTAGTCCCACCCGCCTGTTTTGTAAGGAGAGGCTGGATAGGCTGCAACTTTTCTCATGGACCATAGGAGATTGAGAGGTGACCTAATAGAAGCTTATAAAATCTTGAGGTGTATAGATAAGGTGAGTGGCAGGTATAGTTTCCCTAGGGTGGCATTTTGAGAATAGGGAGCATATTAATAAGATGAAATAAGAAAGATTTTAAAAAGACACAAGGGGCAATATGTTTACACAAAGTGGCTCATGTGGAATAAACTTTGAGAGCAAGTGGTAGATTTGGGTACAGTTACAACATTTAAAAGATATTTTGACAAATATGTGAATAAGAAGTGTTTGGAGGGATCTGGGCCAAGTGCAGGCATGTGAAACTAGTTTAGTTTAGGATTATGGTTGTCATGGACTGGTTGGACTGAAGAGTCTGTTTCCATACTGTATGATTCTGAGTGATCGATTTGCTTATCTATATCAAATGATTGACTCACTTCATTGCATAGCCCTCCAGTGTAGGTGTCATACAAGTTTTCTTCCTGACAATATTGTGACATCCTCCAGCTTGGAATTCTGATTTCCTGTAATAGGATGAAACACCTATTCAATGCTTTAATCAACATTGCATTTTAAAATGAGAAATGACTACTCATTAGATCATTCATGCAGCATCCTAGGAGCAGGAAAATCGACATTTTGGGCAAAAGCCCTTTATTCAGTCCTGATGAAGGGCTTTTGCCTGAAACCTTGATTTTCCTGCTCCTCAGATGCTGCCTGACCTGCTGTGCTTTTCCAGCACCACTTTAATCTAGATTCTGATTTCCAGTATCTGCAGTCCCTACTTTTGCCTATTAGATCAGTCATGTTCTGTTCAGAGAACTTTACTCAGTTTTGAGTTTGTAATGCTACCAGAGCTTAATTTGATGCCAAGTGGTATTTATGCCATGGGAAATCCACAGGAAGCAAGTAGAAGATGAAGGAAAAGTCGAGTTGATGTTAATGATCCATACTTTAATCATTCCCTGGATCTCCCCTCTTCCGCTTCCATTCTCATTTAATGATCCTAATATATCTTTGCCTGACAGATTTACTTATAGAGTCATAGAGATGTACAGCATGAAAACAGACTCGTTGGTCCAAACCATCTATGCCGACCAGATATCCCAACCCAATCTAGTCTCACCTGCCAGCACTCGGCCCATATCCCTCCAAACCCTTCCTATTCATATACCCATCCAAATGCCTCCTAAATGTTGCAAATGTACCAGCCACCACCACATCCTCTGGCAGCTCATTCCATACACGTACCACCCTCTGTGTGAAAAAATTGCCCCTTAGGTCTCTTTTATATCTTTCCCCTCTCACCCTAAACCTATGCCCTCTAGTGCTGGACTCCCCGACCCCAGGGAAAAGACTTTGTCTATTTATCCTATCCAAGCCTCTCATAATAACATCCTTGTAAATCTTTTCTGAACCCTTTCAAATTTTGCAACATCTTTACGATAGGAAGGAGACCAGAATTGCACGCAATATTCCAACAGTGGCCTAACCAATGTCCTGTACAGCCGCAACATGACCTCCCAACTCCTGTACTCAATACTCTGACCAATAAAGGAAAGCATACCAAATGCCTTCTTCACTACCCTATCTACCTGCTTCTCCACTTTCAAGGAGCTATGAACCTGCACTCCAAGGTCTCTTTGTTCAGCAACACTCCCTAGGACCTTACCATTAAGTGTATAAGTCCTGCTAAGATTTGTTTTCCCAAAATGCAGCACCTCACATTTATCTGAATTAAACTCCACCTGCCATTTCTCTACTTGTGTTGGTTTAGTGTTACTGTTGTTTTAGTTGATGCTTGTGTGGAAGAAATAGATATTGATAAAGTGACAAGAATGATGGATGACCATTAATGAGGGAACCTGAGACCACCTCCCTATCCTACACCCAACAAACATGACTGATGCCCCTCCCCAGACCAGACAAACATCCATGAGAGGCCTGAACCCAGCACACAACACTGAATCTGACAACTAAGACAAGGGCATGTTGGTGAGGGAAGATTGATCACTATTAAGGTGTAGTGCCTAAGTGGGCATTCACACTGACCAATGAAATGCCAGCAGTGTACAATGAATAATCACACACAGGCTTCAGACTTTTGAACCTCATGGAATACACCATCTACTTCCATGATAAGGGAACATAGAGGAGAGCTCAAATGTCTTCTATTTTTCCAAATTCTTTTGTAAAGTGACTCTGAAATATTTTTTATCCTCCATAGCTACTAGTCCCAACACTTAATTGGATACCTGAGATTGGCTTGAATTTAATGGGGAGAAAGTGAGGTCTGCAGATGCTGGAGATCAAAGTTGAAACTTTATTGCTGGAACAGCACAGCAGGTCAGGCAGCATCCAGGGAACAGGAGATTCGACGTTTCGGGCACAGGCCCTTCTTCAGGAATGAGCAGAGAGTGTTCAGCAGGAGAAGATAAAAGGTAGGGAGGAGGGACTTGGAGGAGGGGAGTTGGAAATGTGATAGGTGGAAAGAGGTCAAGGTGAGGGTGATAGGTCGGAGTAGGGTGGAGGCGGAGAGGTCAAGAAGAAGACTGCAGGTCAGGAAGGCGGTGCCGGGCTGGAAGGATCCGGCTGAGACAAGGTGGGGGGAGGGGGGATGAAGAAACTGGTGAAGTCCAAGTTCATCCCCTGCGGTTGGAGGGTTCCCAGTCGGAAGATAAGACGCTCCTCCTCCGACCGTTGGGTTGTTGTGGTTTGGCGGTGGATGAGTCCAATGACCTGCATATCCTCGGTGGAGTGGGAGGGGGAGTTGAAATGCTGTGCCACAGGTTGGTTGGGTTGGTTCGTCCGGGTGGCCCAGAGGTGCTCTCTGAATCGCTCCGCAAGTAGGCGGCCTGTCTCCCCAATATAGAGGAGGCCACACCCAACCAACCCAACCCAACCCAACCCAACCCAACCCAACCCAACCAACCCAACCAACCTGTGGCACAGCATTTCAACTCCCCCTCCCACTCCACCGAGGATATGCAGGTCATTGGACTCATCCACCGCCAAACCACAACAACCCGACGGTCGGAGGAGGAACGTCTTATCTTCCGACTGGGAACCCTCCAACCGCAGGGGATGAACTTGGACTTCACCAGTTTCTTCATCCCCCCTCCCCCCACCTTGTCTCAGCCGGATCCTTCCAGCCCGGCACCGCCTTCCTGACCTGCAGTCTTCTTCTTGACCTCTCCGCCTCCACCCTACTCCGACCTATCACCCTCACCTTGACCTCTTTCCACCTATCACATTTCCAACTCCCCTCCTCCAAGTCCCTCCTCCCTACCTTTTATCTTCTCCTGCTGAACACTCTCTGCTCATTCCTGAAGAAGGGCCTGTGCCCGAAACGTCGAATCTCCTGTTCCCTGGATGCTGCCTGACCTGCTGTGCTGTTCCAGCAATAAAGTTTCAACTTTGAATTTAATGGGTCCCACCAGATGTGGGAGCATTATGCCAAAATCTTCTTCAGTGACTGCTCCCTACTGCAGACACCTGTGCTCTGCGATCCAGCATAGATCCTCAAGCTGGGATTTGGAACATACACAATAGCAACCACTGCTCTAGATAGAGTTGCTGGCAAGGAGAACTGCCACCCTCTGTCTGGCAGCTGATGAAAGCAGTTTTCACACCTGAGTGTCTGATTACAGGGAAGGCCCAAGTTGGCCAAAAAGCATTTATATCAAATTAGGCCTTCTTATGGAAGTGGTGAGGGATTCATATCAGTGTTGAGGGGATCTGTTGATAGAATTAAATCGATCCATTATATTCTTGAATTCATAGAATCCCTAAAGTGTGCAAGCAGGCCATTTAGCCATTGAGTTCACAACGATCATCTAAATTGCATCCCACCCAGACCCAAACTCACACCTTTTCTCTGCAACCTTGCATTTTCCCATGGCTAATCCACCTAACCCACATGTCTTTGGACTGTGGGAGGCAACTGGAGCACCTGGAGGAAACCCACACTGTAACATAGAGAACATGCAAACACCACACCAACAGTTGCCCAAGGCTGGAATCGAGCTCTGGTCCCAGTCACTGTCTGGCAGCAGTGCTTACCACTGAGTCAACATACTGCTCTCTAACAACTAATTGCTGCTGAAAATTGTTGATTGTCACTATAGTGTCCAGTTGGTGTGTGGGATTGTAGATGTAGAGAGGTCCTGTATTTTGATATGATAAAATTGGAGAATAAATTTCAAATTTGACATAATTTGATAGGCTGTGCAATTATGATGAAGTATATTTCATCTCAGTATTAAATATCTGTTCATTGCAATTATGAAACCTGATGGGGAATTTGGATTTTTCTGATATTTCTGCCTTTTCTTATTTTATTTTCCGTTTAGCAATAAATTGTGGACATCCTGGCTCAGTTATGAATGGATATTATAAAGCATCACAATGGACAGTTGGAAGTATTGTTACCTTTTATTGTGACATTGGGTGAGTCTTCAGCATATAACTCACTTAGAATCATAGAGACATGCAGCATGAAAACAGACACTTCGGTCCAACTTGTCCATGTGGACCATATATCCAAACCTAATCTAGTCCCATTTGCCAGCACTTGGTCCATGTCCCTCTAAGGAGGAGAAAGTGAGGACTGCAGGTGCTGGAGATCAGAGCTGAAAATGTGTTGCTGGAAAAGCGCAGCAGGTCAGGCAGCATCCAAGGAACAGGAGAATCGATGTTTCGGGCATAAGCCTGAAGAAGGGCTTATGCTCGAAACGTCAATTCTCCTGTTCCTTGGATGCTGCCTGCCCTGCTGCGCTTTTCCAGCAACACATTTTCAGCCCATGTCCCCCTAAACCCTTCCTATTCATATACCCATCCAGATGCCTTTTAAATGTTATAATTGTAGCAGCCTCCACCATTTTGTTATGACATGAAGGTAAACCCCTCTACATTCCACCACTTTGTTACAATATGAAGGTGAACCCCTCTATTAAATAAACCAAACACCACCTCACCTCCTAATCTGTTAAAAATGGGTGACAGAGAACTCCCAAATTCTACTATTTAAAGAAAATAGCATCAATTTATTTTTTAACTCTAAAAGTGAACATTAAACAACAACTATTCACAACTGTAAGCCTCCGTTTCTCTTAACTGCTTATTACCTACCTGCAACTCCATAACAATATGCTGTTCTAATAAGACACTTATTAAAATTACATCAACTTAATTTCAAAACCCCACAGCCACTGTTGTCTTCTGTGACTTCACTCTTCCAGCTGCTGAATTCCTTGAGTCATCTTCTTTCTTTTTACTGTGAGTGTGTTTCATATGAAAAGGTACCATTTGATAGAGAGTGTTTCCTAATTTCTTGAACTATCTTGATGGCATTTACTCTCTCTCCAATTTTCAAAATATCCGCACTTTTATATTCCCAACATCGGATCACCTCATTGGTTCGAAGTTCGCAAAACAATAACTTCAAACTTGATTGGGTTTTAGTATCCTGGAACATAACTTAAACTGGTTAAATTTGAATTGTTGTCAAAACAGCAACCAAAATTCAGGTATCCATTTCACAGCCAAATATCGCATATTTTCAATTTTCCAGTACAGTCTCGGACTGCCATCTAGTCATATACACAGGTGCTTGTAATCTCTCAGTTAATAACAGCATTCACTCTCTCTTAAAGGTGCAGTACATGCCTTAAACTTCATAGAAACTTCCTCTGGCAGCTCATTCCATACATTCACCACCATCTGCATGAAAACATTGCCCCTTAGGACCTTTTTTAAATTTTTCCCTCTCACCCTAAACCTATGCTTTCTAGTTTTCAACTCCACTCCCACCACCACTCCAGGGAAAAGACCTTGTCTATTTAACCTATCCATAGCTCTTATGATTTATAATCTCAGCCTTCAATGCTCCAGGGAAAAGGCAGTGTTGGATGATCAACCATCAAGTTAAACAAAACCATTGGTAATGATCAACGTGTGGAATGTTAGTGTTGGAATAGGAATATTAATGCAAAATAGCACTGTTAAATATCTTATTAGTAGGAAGATCTGCAATACAAATCAGTTGTCCTTTGGTGCTGTTTCTACAAAATGTTAAACTTCTTTTTGAAGTCAGCATGATGGTAAATTCTATGTGCTAATATTTTGAATGTGTATTGTACTTTTATGGGGTGCTTTTGAAACTGAAGTGTAAGGGCATTTGATTCCTATTTCATTGTTCTGCTAGCCGAGTGCAGTGTTTGATTTATTTTGCTTTATTGATAGATGAATAGATTTTTCCTTTCTGAAACTCAGACCCCTACATGTTCTCTCCAGTGGCACATTTTTTCAATTAATTTTCATGTCTGATGATAGATGGCTTACCATTCCTTTTATAGATACAAAGTTACTGGCAGAGATTATCGACAATGTACAGCTGAGGGTTGGGATGGTGAAGTTCCATCCTGTGAACGTAAGTTATATTCCGTATTTTGTAAAGTCACTGCGTTGCATGTCTGAAAAGAAATGGTTGAGTCACTTACAGTGAATCATCATGGCTCATGGTCAAATTTTCTTCATTTATACTAGTTTGACATCGTCTAGCTTGGAATTCTTTCTTTTAATAGGTGATAAAGTTATTCTTTGCTTTTTGATTCACATTGCCTATCGAAAGAACATTGCAGGTGTGCTGAGAAATGACTAATCATCAAATCATTCTTACTTTATCGAGAAAAATAATTTTTTCTGCCTGAGTGTCATGATAGTTTGGAACAACATGCTGAGTTTCTGTGGTGATGGAAATTTTAAGAGATGCTCATTTTAGTTGCAGTTTAGTATTAGCAATTTTGGCCCAAGGAAATTAAAGAGATCAGAAATTATGCAGTCCCTGCTAATTATTCATGTAGGGTAGGGATCTGAATTGTCACTCAGATCCCTACCCTACATGAATAATCTGTTGTCAGCCAGATTTGAAGATTGCTGGGGTTTTCCATCAAGTGAGTCTGTGGATTGTTGTTGGCTGTGTCTGGAGAAAGGGGAGAGTACTATTAACTTGTCTCAGAGATTCTCAATGGTGGGTTTGAAGGACTTCATTGGTCTGGTCTGGGGAGTCGTGTCTTCTGTGGGGTGATGGGGTCAAAGCAGAAGACTGTAGGGTTGTGAGTTGAAGCACTTGAGAGCAATTATCCCTGAGCCCATCAGAAGTTAGCTGTGCCTCAGGGTTGAATGGGACATGTGTGTCTCTCCCTTGACTCTTGAAGACAGCATAGCCAACACTGTAGCCTTGTCGTAGTGTTCCCTCATTGTCAGTTACTCAGTGCCCGATCATGGCTCACAGTGTAAGGAAGGGAGGGGTGATTGAAAACCATTTTATTGCCCTTCCTTATGACTCACTGCACACAATTCTCTGGTACCTGACACCACACATCCCCTAACCTAACTCCCATTCGCATCACTGATATCCTAGAATTCAGTTGAGATCCTTTTGCTGTATCCCTGGATCATGAATGAGAGCAGCCACCAGTCATAGTGACACTTCCAGCAATGGAATGCCGTTTATCACTGGCTCACAAAGGTGGATACATTATATGTACATTGTTGAATTACTGCTGGAGATTGCTGCAGGTATATTCATAGTGCTTTTGCAGGCAGACAGCAGCATGTAATTCTGAGTTTTATAGATCAAGAAAATGTCTTGATTTTATGTTGCTACGTCTCTGAAATCTGAATTCCAAATTTGAGATATCCTGGCATTGTTGACAGTTTCATTGCTATTCATGTTTGTGTGAAATATTTCAGTAAAAAATGTTGTTGTAGAGTTTGGAGTTTTGTTTCTAGCTTTTCTCATTGTATTTCCTGTGCAGCAATAACCTGTGGTAACCCTGGGGAGATTCTGAATGGACACTATATGACACCAAATGAAACAGTTGGAAATAAAGTGTTTTTCTATTGCGACTTTGGGTGAGTATTCAGTCAAAAATCACTGGGAAAATTTTAGTAAAAGTCTATTATTTGAATGTTTTGATTATGGCAAATTCATTCTGCCATCTCTTGTGCATGATATTTCTGATGACGGCTGAGCATGTGAGCAGTGATTGCATCTTCGAGTTTGGTGTTGAACTGAGAATATTAAAATAATTGCTGTACCGAATAAAATTAATGATGTTAGATTTAAAATTAGAACATTGATGCACAGTGGAAATGCTGAACGTGTTGACAATCCTTAGACCCATAATCTGAGATCCTTGCCAGACATCCGCAGCTGCTGGTTTCTCAACTGTTTGAATTATACTGTCAATCAGCTCTAATGTGAGCGAGATGCATCAATATTTCTCTGGTGACTGTATGTATATAGAGTCTGATGAGCCCTTTTTATATTTGTAAAAACGTAACTGTATTTGATTCTTTCATTCACCTGCAGACCTAGTCCCATTTTTTTAAAACGTTTTTTGTGTTGGCATATTGACTCAGTGGTTAGCATTTCTGCCTCACAGCACCAGAGACTTGGATTTGATTCCAGTCTCAGATAGCTGTCTGTGTGGAGTTTGCACATTCTCCCCATGCCTGCGTGGGTTTCCTTTCAGTACTCTAGTTACCTCCCACAGTTCAAAGATGTGCAGGCTATGTGGATTAACTATGGGAAATATAGAGTTACAAGGATAGGATGCGGGGGTGTATTCTAAGTGGGATGCTCTTTGGACGGTCAATGTGGACTCGATGGACAATGGCCTACTTTCCACATTACGGATTCTATGACTTACTACTATTTAGAGATTTCTTATCTTTGGAACTTTTAATCTAGTCAGTAAAAGAATATCACCAAATGACCCCCAATTAATGATACAAATGTTTTGTATCTCTTTGTCTAGATACAAGATAGTGGGTAGAGATTATCGACAATGTACAGCTGAAGGTTGGGATGGTGATGTCCCCTCCTGTGAACGTAAGTTATGTTTTGTTGTTTTCTAAAGCAACTGATTTGCAGGTCAGTGTGAAATGATTAACCTGTTTCCAATGAATTATTATGTCCTTTTGATTGGCATCCAAGCTTTGTTCACTTCAATAGTTCAGTATCCTGTATATTGGAATTCTGATTTCTTGGAATGGGAGAAAACATCTATTCAATGTTTTAATCTACATTGCATATTAAAATACATAGTGTATGAAATGAGAAATGACCATTCAGCAAATTAATCCTGCTCCTTCTGAAGACTTTACTCTTTTGCCTTAGTTCAAATGATGGTGTTGGAGCATGGAGCTCTGTTTTGGTGTGCAATGAGAAGTTAGAAGTTGCTAATGTTAGTGGAGTTTAAGCTGACAGGCAGTAGTTGTTTGGACCTTGGGGAATTCAGGGGGAGCAATCCTCCTACGCCATTTTCTTTTTCTTCCATTCTTGTTTAGAAATTCTCCTTGACTTTGCCCCACTGAATTAGTTGCTTTATTGTTAAAGTATAATGTAATCAAAAGAAGTCAACTTTGTTTTACAAAAGCAAAATGTTGTATAACAAATTTATTAGCCTTCATTGAGGTTGTAATGACTGGGGTATATTCTGAACTGCTAGTCAAGGAAGACCATGTGGATTTCCAAAAGTTATTTGTTTGCGTGCCAAATGTAAGATTTGTAAGCAATATAATGATTCACAGAGTTGTTTCTTTGTCAAAAAATTTTTAATAGACTTATCAACTAGTGCCCAGACATTCCAATGGCCAGAATCATTGGAGCGACATACAATGTTGCTGTGAATTAGGAACGTGGAAATCCCAGAGATGGCTGACTATGTGGGATTTGCCCAAAAGAATGCATTCAAGTCAAAGAATTCTGAGATGATTAAAAGTGAGAGGATTCAAACTTGAGTCTAACTCCTGGATAAATATTAATCTAACCCCCGAACACCTGAAGTCCCAAGCTGCACAATTCTCTCCCCAATCCTGACACTCTCAGGACTCCTCATGACCATTCCCTGACCCGACCCGACTTCCAAACCTCAACCAATACTTTTCAGAGGTGGCTTCCTGGAACTAACACCATCCATCTGCTTCATTGCCTTGTCTGACCTCTTCTGCTCCAAACCAGCTGACCCTGACCTCGATTCAAAAACCCTCTTCCTACCAATCTGAGACTGCCTACTCCGCACCTGACAAACACAACCTTTTGCTGATGCCCCTCACTAGACCAGATAAACATCCAGCTCTGTGATCCAGCATAGATCCTCAGGCTGGGCACTGGAGCATTCATAGGTGCAGCCACTACTCCTGGTAGAGTTGCTGGCAGTGGAGAACTGTCACCCTCTCTCTGGCAGCTTGTGGGGAGGGCATTTTCCACGCCTGAGACTTTGGTTACATTGATGGCCCAAGTTGGCCAAAGGGCACTTATATCAAATTGGGCCTTCTTCATGGAAGTGATGAGGGATCCACACCGGTTCATCAACTGATTTTGAGTGCTCTGTTGACAGAATGAAGTCAGTCCTTATGTTCTTGAGTTGCTGTTGAGGATTGTTAGTTGGTCAATATAGTGCCCAGATGGTGTGAGGGATTGTAGATTTAGCAAAAGTCCCATTTTTATAATACCATAAAACTGGACAATAAATTCCAAATTTAAGATAACTTGATAATCTGAGCAGTTGAGTAATAGTATATTTCATCTTCATGTTAACAAACTGTGGAAAAAAAACTGATCGGGAATTTGGATTTTTCTGATGTTTATGCCTGTTCTCAATTTGTTTTCTGTTTAGCAATAAGCTGTGGAAACCCTGGTTCAATTCTGCATGGATATTATAAAGCATCAAAATGGACAGTTGGAAGTAATGCTACTTTTTATTGTGACATTGGGTGAGTCTTCAGGGTATAACTCACTAAATGATTTTAGTGAAGCACTGTACAGTAGTAAAGTTGGAACTAAGACAGTGTTGGATGATCTCACATTCATTACATTTCTCATGGAAGCTCTTCACCTTAACTCTGAGTGAGGCTTCCATTCTAAGGTACAACCATCAAGTTAATCAAAGCTATTGGTAATGATAAAGGTGGGGAATGTTAATTTTGGAAGAAGAATTTTGATGCAAAAATAGAACTTTTAAATGTATTATTGGTAAGAAGATTCATAGACTCAGACAGAAACCAAATGTTCCTTATTGCTTTCCTACAAAATGTTTCACTTATATTAGATGACAGCCCAACAGTGAATGAGAATTTAATTAGAATTAGAATTAGGTTGTATTGTCACATGTATGCAAGTACAGGGATACTTGAATACAATGGGAAGTGAACAAGGTTGTCATTTTGGCACCATCTTAGGTACAAAGGTGCCTAGATACAAAATTTTGCATATAAATTAGAAAAATAAAGCAATAGAGTTAAATGTTCAGCATTGCAGTCCTTCTGGAGCAGAGCAAGAGAGAAAAAAAAAATGAATGGAGCAGACAGGTCCACTCTGGGCTTCACTGTGCTGGGCGGCACCTCCAGGTCAGGTGCTGGGCTTGAAGAAGCCATTTAGTATGGTTTCCTTTATTGGTCAGAGCATTGAGTATAGGAGTTGGGAGGTCATGTTGCTGTTGTACAGCACATTAGTTAGGCCACTTTTGGAATATTGCGTGCAGTTCTGGTCTCCTTCCCATTAAAAGGATGTTCTGAAACTTGAAAGGGTTCAGAAAAAATCTGAAGAAGGGCTTATGCCCGAAACGTCGATTCTACTGTTCCTTGGATGCTGCCTGACCTGCTGCGCTTTTCCAGCAACACATTTTCAGCTCTGATCTCCAGCATCTGCAGTCCTCACTTTCTCCTCAGAAAAAATCTACAAGGATGTTGCCAGGTTTGGAGGATTTGAGCTATAGGGAGAGGCTGAATAGGCTGAGGCTGTTTTCCCTGAAGCATCGGAGGCTGAAGGGTGACCTTTATAGAGGTTTATAAAAACATGAAGGACATGGATAGGATAAATAGACAAAGTCTTTTCCCTAGGGTAAGCAAGTCCAGAACTAGAGGGCATAGGTTCAGGGTGAGACGGGAAAGATAAGGGGCAATGTTTTCATGCAGAGAGTGGTACAAGTATGGAATGAGCTGCCAGAGGAAATGGTGAAGGCTGATACAATTGCAACCTTTAAAGGGCATCTAGATAGGTATATGAATAGGAAGGGTTTAGTGGGATATGGGCCAAGTGCTAGCAAATGAGACTAGATTAGGTTAAGATATCTGGTCAGCATGGACGAGTTGGACTGAAGGGTCTGTTTTCGTACTGTACATCTCTATGACTTTATGACCTCCAGTCTGAAAGCTTGTGCTGGCCTTCACCTTAGTTCTAGGAGTCCCTCGGGTCCGTGGTGGTCCTCACATCAAGTCTCAGTTGTGCCAATGTTTTGTATGTGCACTGTACGTCTGAGGTGTTTTTAAAACAGAAACCCAACTACATTTGATTCATATTTTATTGTTCTGTTAACCTAGTGCAATGTTTAAGTTATTTTTGTTTGTTAATTGTTGAGCAGATATTTCGTTAATGAGCCGCTGAACTCCCAACATATACTGCCCAGTTACACATTTTTCCATTAATCTTTGTGTCTGATGATCATGGTTTACCATTTGTTTCTAGATACAAAATTAGTGGTAGAGATTATCGACAGTGTACAGCTGATGGTTGGGATGGTGAGGTTCCATCCTGTGAACGTAAGTTATATTTTTCTATTTTGTAAAGTCACTGAGGTGTATGCACCCTCCCCCCACCAAAATGATTAAGTCAGGTCCAACGAGTCATCATGGCTCATGCCCAAATTTTCTTCATTATACTAGATTGACATCCTTCAGCTTGGAATGCTTTCTTTGAATCATAACAAAAATATATTCATTGCTTTTTGATTCACATTGCATATGAAAAGAACATTGCAGGCACACTGAGGAATGACCAATTATCAAATCATTCATTTTCTGCCAGAAGAATATATTTTTCTACCTGAGTACCATGTTCATTTGGAGTTAGGAATTCAGTTTCAATGGGTGATAGAAAGTTTAAGTGATGCTCATTTTAGGTGCATTTTGAAATTAATCATTTTGGCCCATGGAAGTTGAAGGTACAGAAAATGATCCAAGCATGCTAATTATCCCTGTTTACTACATTGTACAGAGGGTAGGGGTCTGAATTGTCACTGCCTTATCTGGTGTCAGCCAGATTTGAGGGTTGCTGTAAGCATATCTGTGGTTTGCCATCAGGTGAATCTGTGGATTGTTGTCGGTTGTGTAAAAAGAAAGGGGGAGTATTATCATCTGGTGGGGATTGTTGCTGTCAGCCACTCCCATGGATTCCCAATGTTGGGATCAGAGGATTTCATTGGTCTGGCCTGGGCCATAGTGTCTGTGTTGGGTGGTGGGGGGGAAATGCAGATGGCTATAAGGTTGAGTTGAACCGTTTCAGCGCAATTATCCCTGAGTCCATGAGATGTTAGTTGTGCCACTGGGATTGAATGGGATGTGTGTGGCACTCCCTTGACTCTCGAAGGCATTCCAGCAAATACTGCAGCCTTGTCATGATGTTCCCTCATACTCAGGCACTCAGTACCTAGTCACAGGGACCCACATTAAGGAAGGGAGCCCATTGAAAGCCACTTCAAGGCCCTGCCTTGTGACTCACTGCACACAACTCTCTGGTGATTGACTCCACACATGCCCCATCCCAATCCACATTCATATCACTGATGTGCTAGGATTTAGTGGAGATTCTTTTGCTGGGTCCTGGAACATGAATGGCAGCTGTCACCAGTCATCATGTCATTTTAAGCAATGGAATGCTGCTTATCACTGGCTCAAGAAGCAGGATATCAAAAATGTATGATGTTGAATTACTGCTGAAGATTGGTGCAGGTCCATTCATAGTGCTGTTGCAAACAGACATTGGCTAGTTTTTCTGAGGTTTTACAGTTCAAGAAAAAATGTTGATTTTGTATTGCCATATCTCTGAAAGTTGTATTCCAAATTTGAGATACCTGATATTGTTGTCAATTTCATTATGATATTCATGTTTCAGGGAAAAATAATATTTCAGGGAAAAATGCTGTTGTAGAGTTTAGAGTTTTGTTTCTAGCTTTTCTCATTTATATTTTCTGTGCAGCAATAACCTGTGGTAACCCTGGGGAGATTCTGAATGGACATTATAGGATATCAAATGAGACTGTTGGAAATAAAGTATTTTTTTATTGTGACTTTGGGTGAGTATTCAGATGATAAATTACTGAGAAGATTTTGTTGAAATTCTATTATTTTAATGCTACAATTATGCCAAATTCAGACTGATATCTTTTGTGAATGACATTTCTGACAATGACTGAGCATGTGAAATGTGATTGATATCTTCCAGTTTAGAATTGAGAATTTTTTAAATAATTGCTATGCTGATCAAAGTCAGTGGTGTTAGAGCTTACATTGCAGTACTAATGCACAGTTATAAATGCTGAATGTAGTAATGACCCCTAGATCCATAATCGGAGATCAACACCAGACATCAGAGTCAGTTGGTTTCTCAACTGTTTAAATAGTAAAACAGCTGTAAAGTGAGCTAGAGGCATCATGTGCACTGTAATTTATGTTGAGTCTAAGCAGCCCTATTTATTTAGCAAAGACACACTGTATTTAATTCTTTTATTCATCTGCAGACCTAGTCCCATTTTTGAAAAGATGTTTTGAAGTTTATTTTGATTTAGAATGATTTAATTGGCTTTGGACCTTTTAATCTAGTCAGTGAACAAATATCGTCCAAATGACCTCCAGTTTATTGACCCAAGTGGCTTGCTTCTCTTTTTCTAGATTCAAGAGAGTGGGTAGAGATTATCGACAGTGTACAGCTCAGGGTTGGGATGGTGATGTCCCATCCTGTGAACGTAAGTTATGTTTCCTTGTTTTGTGAGGTGACTGATTTGTTGGTCAGTGCAAAATGATTGCCCCGCTCTGGAATTGTTGTGTAGTATTGGTGGTGTGCAAGCTTTCTTCCCTTAAGTAGCTTGGCATCTGTAGCTTGGAAATCTGGTTTCCTGGCATGGGAAAATACATCTATTCAATGCTTTAATCCACATTGCAAATTAAAGTACATGGTGTACGAAATGAGAAATGACCACTCAACAAATTAATCCTGCTCCTTCTTAAGACTTTAATGTTTTGCCCCAGCACAAATGATAGTGTTGGAGCAAGGAGTTTAGTTTTGGTGTGAATTGAGAAGTTGGAAGCTGCTAATGTTAGTGGAGCTCAAGCTGACAGGCAGTGGTCATTGCATCATAGAGCTGTACAGCATGGAATTAGATGCTTCGATCCAAATCGTCCATGCTGACCAGACATCTTAAATTAATCTATTCCATTTGCCAGGATTTGGGCCATATTCCTCAAAGGCCTTCCTAATCATAGACCCATCCAGATGCCTTATAGATGTCATAATTATACCAGCCTCCAGCACTTCCACTGCCAGTTCATTCTATACACGCACCACCCTCCACATGAAAAAATTGTTCCTTAGTTCCCTTTTAAGTCTTTCCCGTCTCAACTTAAATATATGCCCTCTAGTTCTGGACTCCCCTATCCTGGGGAAAACACCTTGGCTATAACTTCGGCAAGGTCACCCCTCAGCCTCCATTGCTCCAGGGAAAATAGCCCCAGTCTATTCAGACTCTCCCTATAGCTCGAACCCTCCAATCTCAGCAACATCTTTGTACATATTTTCTGAACCCTTTCAAGTTTCACAACATCCTTCCTATAGAAGGAAGGGCGGCACGGTGGCACAGTGGTTAGCACAGCTGCCTCACAGCGTCAGAGACCCGGGTTCAATTCCCGCCTCAGGCGACTGACTGTGTGGAGTTTGCACGTTCTCCCCGTGTCTGCGTGGGTTTCCTCCATGTGCTCCGGTTTCCTCCACAGTCCAAAGATGTGCAGGTCAGGTGAATTTGCTATGCTAAATTGCCCGTAGTGTTAGGTAAGGGGTAAATGTAGGGGTATGGGTGGGTTACGCTTCGGCGGGTCAGTGTGGACTTGTTGGGCCGAAGGGCCTGTTTCCACACTGTAATCTAATCTAAATCTAAATAGCAGGGAGACCAGAACTGAACGCAGCATTCCAAATGTGGCTGAACCAAAATCCTATACAGTGACAACATGACCTTCCACCTCCTATACTCAATGCACCGACCAATAAAAGCAAGCATACCAAACGCCTCCTACGTTATCCTGTCTACGTGCGGCTCCACTTTCAGGGAACAATGCACTTGCACTCCAAGATCTTTTTGTTTAGGAACACTCCCTGGACCTTACCATTAAGTATACAAGTCCTGTCGTGATTTTTCTTTGCAAAGTGCAGCACTTCACATTGATCTAAAGTAAACTCCATCTGCCAGTCCTCGGCCCATTGGCCCATCTGATCGCGATTCTATTGTACTCTGAGCTAACCTTCTTGGCTATCCACTAGACTTCCAGTTTTGGTGTCATCTGAAACTTACCAACCACATCTCTTATGTTCACACCCAAATCATTTATATAAATGACGAAAAGCAATGGACTCAGCACCTATCTTTGTAGCACACTGCTGGTCACAGGCCTCCAGTCTGAACAGCAAAATTCCACCACCGCCATCTCTCTTGGACCTTTGAGCCAGTTCTGTATCCAAATGGCAAGTTCTTTCTGTATTCCATGTGAGTCTACTTATAAGGAAACATATTAAAAACCTTACTGAAGATCATATAGGTCACGTCCACTGCTCTGCCCTCATCAATCCTCTTCATTACTTCTTCGAATAACTCACACAAGTTAGTGTGACATGATTTAGCAAGTTCAGAGCGATGTTGACTTTCCCTAATCAGTCCTTGCCTTTCCAAATACATGCAATTCCTGTCCCTCAGGATTCCGGCCAACAACTTGCCCACCACTGATGTCAGGCCACCTATCTACAGTTCCCTGTCTTTTCCTTACCACCTTTCTTAAATAGTAGCATCATGTTAGCCAACCTCCAGTCTTCTGGCATCTCACCTGTGGATATCAATGATGCAAATACTTGTCTGGGCAGTGGGGAATTGAGAAAAAGCAAGTAGAAGCCAAAGACAAAGTGTAATCAATTTTCCCTGTCCATTTTATTTATCTTCCATTCTTGTTTAAATATCAGATTGTGACTTTACCCAACTGAATTAATTGCCTCATGGCTACAAATGAGAAAGTTGCATTAATTTACATTTGAGTCAAAATAACAGATTTACTGAGGGAACATAAGTAAAAATGGTGTAAGATTGGGTCGTTCCCGTGCTGAGGCAAAACAGGTAATACTGTGGAAGTGGAAATAAATGATCTTTTGGATGAACTAGAATCTTAGAAGTTATTTCCTCATTTTTGCATTCCCATACCCTTGAAATAATGGAGACTATTGAATTAACAGTTTTGAATCTATTTTATAATGCTGCAGTAGTTTTCAGTGACTAACGTACATAGACTCATATATATCTCTGCTTCTCAATGTCTCCTTATCTGTCACCATTTAGTTAGTAAGTGAAGATTAATGCTGATCAATACTAGAGCTATTGAAGCAAAGGGACCCATTGTTTTGAGGAAATGTGGACTCAGCAGAAGTCATCCAATTGTGTTCTAACTTTGAAAATAAATGTTCCAAATTAGAGTAGCTTGCATTGTGGACAGGTTTTGTTGCAGCTACTCATCTTCATGCTTAGTATCTGTGAGTTGAAATGAAAGAAGCTGTTGGAGTGTTTGGAGGTTTAGTACATTCCAATCTTTTCTCATTTTATTTTGTGTACAGCAATAACCTGTGGTAGCCCTGGTGAGATATTGAATGGATATTATAATGCGCCAAATAAGACAGTTGGAAGCAAAGTTATTTTTTATTGTGACATTGGGTGAGTATTGAGTATACAAATCATTGATGGAGTATATTATTTCAATGATGTAATGAAGACCATTTATATGTCTGTCATCTCTTGTTCTTCACATTTATGATCATATCTGTTCATGTTATCACAGAATAAGCCTGATTCTTTCATTGTTTGATTGACTTCAATTGACTTCAAAAGAAATTTAAAATACGATATGACTTGGCAAAACTTTAATGCTAAAGTTTAATTTGGTAAAATGTTTGCCTTTCGACTGCTTGATTTTTTGAAACACATTATTAGTATTTTAATAGATTTTTCTTCTTTGAACCTTGGAATTCATGCCTGGTCAGTATACTGTAATACTTTGCTAATTATCCTGATGATGTTTGACAATGGGTGATTTTATTTTTACTAGATTCACAATGCTGGGTAACAATCATCGGAAATGTACAACTGAGGGTTGGGATGGTGAAGTTCCATCCTGTGAACGTAAGTTCTACTACATTCTTTAGTAAAGTGACAAACTGATATCTCTGTAAAATAATCAAGCCACTCTCAATACACTGCTGGGGCTTTGATTCAATTCCATGTTTTCTTCCTTGTATTTGTCCATCGTGGAGTTCTATCATTATGGAATAGGAAGGCACAGCTGATAAATGATTTTATTAAACAGTGCATGTTAAGAGAACTGAAGTGTGATTTGAGAAATGGTCATTAGCCAAACCAGTTTGTTTTGCTAAGGAATATACTTGCCTGCCCTCATGAAAAATTAATGTTGAAGCATAGAGTTGGATTTTGATGTGGGTTTCGTTGTTTAGGAGGTCTTTACAGTAACTGCAAAGCACATAATTGGAAATTCAAGAAGTGAAAATGACATTTAATGGAAAAGTGCAGACAATATTAATGGTGTATAATGAAATTAGATTCATACTCCATTATCTTCATTTTCCATTTCCAACTTATGGTGCAACAAGAATAGTATCTGCATCTTTTGGAATTAGTTGTATTAGTGCTGCACATGCTTCCATTCTGTTACAATGGGTTCTTAGATTGCTATTAAGTCCAATGTGTGATTTTCAAATTCTGCTACATTTGAAGCAGGCAGTGTTTGAATGGTCAGGTAAATGAGTTATTGGGGAGTTGAGTACTTTCACAGAGATCTCAACATTCCCACTGTTGTTTCTGTTTCTATGTTCAATGTTTCTTCGAATGAATCTTCCCCATTTGTTGAGTCACAAGTGATATGAAGGTGTGGGTGTATGATACCTTTAAGAGAGTAAAAACTAGCAGTGACAGCACCAAGTGTTCTCAATAAGACACAATATAACATGTGCTCCAGCTGCTGGGGTAGCTGGTTGCCGAGAAATGACAAAACATATTCGAATTAGGCCAATCAGTTCAAATTATACCCCGAAAAATACCAAATTCCAATAAAGTTTGAATTCAGTATATTGACAATCTTAAATGCCAATGCCAGAATCTGATGCTTTAGGGTATAAGATGGGGAAAATTGAACAGTTGGGAGGAGAACTGCCATGAGACCAACAGCTGTAGACTGCTAGTCAGAACTGTCTGCGAGGTACCTGTCTATAGAAGTAGTTTGCACAGAGAAAAAGCTCAACACTGACCTGGAGAGTCAATCTACCAACAAAGATGAAGAGAAGATTCGACAGCTGGCTGGTTTAAAAATTTGAATTTTCCTGTAAATCATAATCGGGAGTTTTATTGGACTAATATTTTAGGACGGAAGGTAACAGATAGGTTAGAGTAAGGAATTGTAAATAGTTGTTAGTTAATTATCCTCTTTATATTTTATGAAATAAAGTTGTTAATTTTTACTTTAAATAGTTCTTGGCCACTTGAATTTTTACAGGTTACTGCATGGGATAAATCTTTTCTGTGTTGCTGGTTTTAAATTAATCAGGGTGGTTTACCCATGTCATAACACAAGTTAGGGACTGTCAAGAGGTGATGGGTGATGCTGAAATCCTCAGATGCTTTGAGCACAATCTTAAAACATATTTGTTCTCCACCTGAGCGACTCCTGTCATGAATGATTTCCAAGGAGAGCAGTTGGTTCAGGAGTCTGATATAAGAATGACATGTCCTATACATCAATTGTGTGATTAAAACCTTGATACTGGTCAAGTCCCTACAATTAAAATATTGTATTCTATTGACCATTTCAAAAACTTATGGAAATTGGATTCTAAACTTCAAATAATTTGCTTTATTAAGTAATCGCATTGTTGTATAGTATCTTTCATCTGCAAGATCAATTGCAATGACAGAATTATTGGAGATGTTAGAGTTTTGTAAAATTCCTACCTACTTCATTTTCAATTTCTGTGTAGCAATAAACTGTGGTAACCCTGGTGAAATTCAGAATGGATATTACATAGCCTCAAATGACACAGCTGGAAATAAAGTGACCTTTCATTGTGATGTTGGGTGAGTATGTGCTCAGTGAAATGATGAATAATTTTGCTGAAATGTTGCTATTATAGTATATCATCACTCAATTTTTTTGTGATTATACTATTTTTCATTTGCATTCCTGGCAAGTGTTTACCATGTGAGTATGAGTCAGGCTTTCAATTCAATGCCAAGCAGGGTATTTGTTTTTAAAATGTCTTTATGCACATCAAGATCAGGGATGCTGCTGCATGGATTTGAAATGATTATAGACAGATAGAAATGTTATATATGTTGGTGATGCCTAGATCCATACACCAAGATCAATACTAAATGACTTTTTATCTGTTGTATCCCTCAAAATGCTTAGCTTATATTGTAATTAGTGTCATGGTGAGCTGCCACATAGAGTTCCTCCTGTGATTTATGTTTTAGATGATATCTGATCGGCATCATTTATAGCTACAGTGCAATACCATTTGATTACAAATTAATTTTTTTGCTAAGCTATTCTCACATTGCTTTTTAATGTATAACATTTGTTGATAGCTGAACATAAGGTTATTCTATGGACCTTTAACTTCTTATCAGGTCTGCAAGTTGTACAATTTTCCAAATTACCATTCCGATGCATTGATTCTCTTCCCCTTTTCTTAGATACAAGATGGTAGGCGGAGACTATCGACAATGTACAGCTGAGGGATGGGTTGGGAATGTTCCATCTTGTGAACGTAAGTCAGATTTCCCTCTTTTGTAAAGTAATGTTCTTGCTTGTAGCAATTCATCGAGCTGTTGTCAATGAGTTATCCTATAATGTTGGTTGACGTCCAAGTATTCTTTGCTCCAGCATTTTGCCAACCTCTGTCTTGCATTTTATACATTTCCAGGGACCACTGCCCTGGCCCTGTCTCCTGTGTTCGCCATGCAGCAGAGATGTCTTTCTTGGGACTTGGAGCATTAATATCAGCAGTCTCCATTCATAATGTCATAAGATACTGGTAGTGCTGCCAGCAATGGAGAGCCACCTCTGGCTTTAATAGCATGAAAGGCCCACATTTGCCACCTGTGCCTGAGGCCCCTTAAATCAAATTGGGCTCTCTGCATGTGGATGTGATGTGGGCTTTCCATTGGTTCATCCATTGATGTTGCGGACCTCTTTCCTAAGAGTAAATCTGACCATGTTGTTTTTGGATTTCTTGTCGTGATTCATGATGTTAAACACAGAGACTAGTTTCAGTCAAGAATAGAGAATTAGAGGAAATCTTGTATTAGAAATGCAAGAATTCAGAAAATGAATACCAAATTTATAGAAATGTCATTGTCTGCAATTGTGTACTATTACATCTTCATGAAAAATATCTGTGACTTACAATGATAAATTATTTCTGGGCTTTGGGTTCTTATAACATTTCTAACTTTTCATGTTTTGTTTCCTTTATAGCAATAAACTGTGGTAACCCAGGTTCACTTCCAAATGGATATTATAAAGCATCAAATTGGACAGTTGGAAGTAATATTACCTTTTATTGTGACATTGGGTGAGTATTCAAAATATGTTGAGTAATTTTAATTGTTCTTTGCTTTATTGTAAATTTATGATTTAGATGATTTCAAATGATCAAATCTTCATCATTTTTCTGATGAAATCTTTTCATGTTAACAGTGAGGGAGGCTTTTGTTTTAGTGTTCCACCAGCAATGTAAAAAAAAATCAATTGTACTGATCAAGGCATGGGACAATAGTGGTGCAATAGAAATATTAATGCACAGATGGAACAGTTCATTTGATAAATTTCATAATCTGATTTCAAAAGTGGTGTTCATATCTGCTGGATCTTCAAAAGTTTTAAACTACTGTATACCAGATGTCAGTGCAAAGTGAGCTTAATTCTTCAATGTTTCTCCTGTGCCCTGTACTCAATATCGTGTTCAAGGAGCAATTTTAGTTTAAGCTACACTGCAACAGCATTTCATTCATTTTGAATGTTCTACAGTTTTGTATTGTTTTTATAAGTAGTTTGTTAAATAATGTTTACTCTGTGAAACTTCGATTTTTTTACCTTGTCAGTGCACTGGCACACTTTTTCAGTGACTTTTCATGTCTGATCAAAAGTGGCTCTGTTTTTCTTGTAGATACAAAATTATTGGCAGAAATTATCGACAATGTACAACTGAGGGTTGGGACGGCGAGATTCCATCATGTGAATGTAAGTGATATTTCCCTGTTTTGTAAAGTAACTGACCTGCGTGTCTGTACAAAATGTCTGAGCCATTTCCAATTAACAATTGTATTCCATGGTTCAGGTTTTGGATCTAGCAAACATCCCTGGAATACCTTACAGTATCAACAGCTTCAACAGCAACCACACCTCATTTTATGGCTGATAATAGAACATGCCAGCCTATGTCATAAGTGGATGGTTTGCTAACATTTTGACTTGGGATTGCCGGTGAAAACTGATGCAATTCTATTTTGTTGTTTTGTAGACAGATAGTGTCCTGTTATTGTGAGATAAAGCAGATTACGAGCAAATCTTGCCATTTTATTGCTGGAATAATGAAAACTGAATTCTTGAGGGTGTGTGGAGTTTCATTGCATTCATATTCTTGTGTATTAAATGAAAGAAGCTGATGGAGGTTTTGGAGTTTTGTAATGCTTCTATCTTCTCACTGTATTTTCTGTGCAGCAATAACCTGTGGTCACCCTGGAGCGATTCTGAATGGACATTATAAGGTTCTAAATGAAACAATTCCAAATAAAGTTATTTTTTATTGTGACTTTGAGTGAGTATTCTGTGAATAAATTACTGAACAAATATTAGTGATCGACACTGTTGCTTTAATTCTATAATTTTGAGAACTTCAGATAGCCATCTCTCAGGCATGACATTTGTGATGATAACTCAGCATCAGTGCTCTACACATTTTATGATGTTTCTATGTTATTGTTGTTGGAATAGCTATACTATTGCAATGAAAGAAATACTGAATATATTAATGATCCCTGGATACATTATCTGAGATCAACATTGGACATTTGTATCTGCTAGTTCTTCATAGTACAGACCTTTGTATTGTAAATGAGCCTTAAAGAGAGATAGAGTTATCAGTATAACTTATATATGGTCAGAGTATAACTTTTCTTTATCAAATCAAATTGATGCATCTGCAGACCTAGTCCCCTGTTTTATGTTTTATGAAATTATTGCTATTTTGATGCATTCATTTCTCTTTGATCCTTTGGAAGTCTAACTTGATCAGAGTACTAGAATTGCCAAATGGTTTGTTTCTCTTTTTCTAGATACAAGATGGTGGGTGGAGCTTATCGGCAATGTACAGCTGAGGGATGGGATGGTGATGTCCCAACCTGTGAACGTAAGTTATGTATAACTGTTTTGTGAAGTGACTGCTTTGGTTTTCAATATCAAAAAAGCTGACTTCAATGTATTACCCCCTAGTGTTAGTTGACGTACAAATTGTCTTCCTGACAATATTTTGACATCCTTCAGCTTGGAATTCTGATTTCTTGTAATGGGAGGAAATACCTATTCAACACTTTATTCAGCGTTGTATTTTAATGGAGCGCAATTTGAAAAATGAGAAGTAGACGTTCGTTAAATAAATTGTGCTCTGTGCAGATTTTTATTCACCTGTCTAAGTCCATACGGTAGTGTGATGAGACACTCTTTTGAATATTACTGGAGCTTGAGTTGACACCAAGTGGTGTTTATGTCATGGGCGATCCACAGCAAGGAAATGGAGGAAGATAAAGGAAAAGTCAAGTTGACGTTAATAATCCATACTTTAATTATATCAAAATTTCAGAGTTGAAATGAGAGTGATAACTCTTGAGATCAAGGCTGCATTTGACTGAATGTGGCATCAAAAGTGGAATCAGTGGTTATCAGGGGGCAAACTCTCTGGTAGTTGATGACATACCTGATACAAAGGAAAATGGTTGAGATTGTTGGAGGTTAGTCATCTCAGCTCCAGGACATCTCTGCAGGTGTTCCTCCGGGTAGAATCCTAGGCCAAACCTGCACCACTGCTTCATCAGTGACCTACCCTCCATTGTAAGATCAGAAGTGGGGATGTTCATCAATGATTGCACAATGTTCAACATCATTCATGCCTCCTCAGATACTGAAGCAGTCCATGTCCAAATGCAACAAGATCAGGACAATATTCAGGCTAGGGCTGACAAGTGGTAAGTAGCATTCACGCCACAAAAATGCCAGTCTATGATCATTACCAATAAGAAATGAATCTAACCACCATTCCTTGACATCCAATAGTGTTACTATCTCTGAAGCCCCCACTATCAACATCCTGGGAGTTATCATTGACCAGAAACTCAAATGGATTCCCCACATAAATGGAACCGTTACAAGAGCAGGTCAGAGGATAGGAACACTGTGGTGAGTGACTTTTTCTCCTGCCTCCCAAAAGCATGTTTACCATCTACAAGGCACAAGTCAGGAGTGTAATAGAATACACTCCACTTGCCTCGAGGAGTGCAGCTCCATCAACACTCAAGAAACTTGACACCATCCAGGACAAAGAAGCCCACTTGATTGGCACTGCATCCACAAGTATTCACTCGTTTCACCACTGATGCTCAGTAGCAACTGTGTGTACTACCTACAAGATGCACTGCAGAAATTCCCCAAAGATCTTCAGACAGCACCTCCAAATCCATGATTACTTTCATCTAGAAGAATAAAGGCAGCAGATATATGGGAGTACTACCATCTTCAAGTTCCCTCCCAAGCCAGTCACCATCCTGACTTAGAAATATATCGCTGTTCCTTACTGTCACTGGGTCAAACTCCTGGAATTCCCTCCCAAAGGGCATTGTGCATCAACCTACAGCAGGTGAACTCCAGCAGTTCAAGAAGGCAGCTCAGCACCACCTTCTCAATGCAATTAGGGGCGGAAAACAAATGCTGACCAGCCAATGATGCCCAAACCAAAATGAATAAATTTTAAAAAACTATTCTCTTCCTCTTCCATTCAAAATTAATTGTATAATGTGGCTGTGCCTGGCAGATTTAGTTTTCTTAGTGATCTTATATAGTTGCTTTAGTTGGTGCTTGTGTGAAAGGAATAGATGCTGAAGAAGTGACAAGAATGGTGAATGACCATAGTCATGTGGAGGCAAAGCAGATAATGCTGTGGAAATGGATATCCATGATCCTTCAGGTGAATAAGAGAGACATGAGAGTCTGAACCACAATTCAAGAAATGAGAGAGAGAGCGAGAGAGAGAATTGTGAACTGTGAGCCAGTTAGTCTAACATTAGTTATTGGGGGAAATGCTGTAAAATTTATGAACTTTTTTGAAAATTTCAATAACACATTTAGAAAAATACAATATGATCAAAGCAAATCAGCATGGTTTTATTTAAAGGAAGTGTTGTGTGGCAAATCTATTAGCTATTTTGAGGTTATAACTATTGGGGTAGATTCTGGACTGCCAGTCAATGCAGAACACATGAATTTCCACAAGATATTTATTAGGATGCCACATGTAAGGTTCATAAGCAATATAAAGATTCACAGAGTTGTTTCTTGGTTTAAAAAATTCTAACGGACTTGTAACTCAGGACCAGATATTCTGATGGTCAGAATCAATGGAGCAATGTAGACTAGAGTTGCAAATTGGGAACATGTGGAATCCAGAGACTGCTGACTGTGGGAATTGCAAAGAAATTGACCTTTCGATGGACAAATCTCTTGCATCTGGAATATTCTGAAAGAATGCATTCAAGTCAAAGAATTCTGCAAATGCTGCCTTACCTCAACGTAATTACCCAGGAGCATAGGTGGCATGGTAGCTCAGTGGTTAGCACTGCTGCCTCACAGCGCCGGAGTCTCAGGTTCGATTCTAGCCTTGGGCGACTGTCTGTGTGGAGTTTCCTCCGGGTACTCTGGTTTCTTCCACATTCCAAAAATGTGCAGGTCAGGTGAACTGGCCATGCTAAATTGTCTGTAGTTGTTAGGTGCATTAGTCAGAGGGGGGTGGGTTACTCTTCAAAGGGTCGGTGTGGACTTGTTGGGCTAAAGGGCCTGTGTCCACACTGTAGGGAATTTAATCTAATCTAATTGAGAGAACTAAAACCTGAGTCTAACTCCAGGATAAATACGAATCTAACCTCACAACTGAACCCCAGGTTATACCCCTTTGCCCCCTGTGCTGACACTCTCAGTGCTCCTGAAAACCACTCCCTGACCAGACCCAATTTTCAACCACCAACTCACCTCTTTTCATACATGGCATTCTGGAACCAACACCATCCACGCTGCTTACATTGCCGAGGCTGACCCCTCCAGATCACAACCAGCCTGACCCTGCCTTTGGTTTACAAGCCTTGCTCCATACCAACTTGAGACTGCCGCCCCACCTCATACCCAACAAACAAGACTTCCGGCCTGATATTTACCAGACAAGCTAAACATCCACCAGGGATCTGAACCAAATATCCAACATGGGACGGATGGGGCATGTTGGTGAGGGAGGGTTGTTCGCTGTCAAGGTGCAATTGTTAGGTGGACATTCACACTGACCAATGAAATGCCAACAGTAGGATAACGAATAACCACCCACACACTCTTCAGACTTCACATCATCTACTGCCATGATAAGGCTGCATAGAACAGAACTCGAATGTCTTCTAATTTTCATAATTTTTTTGTAGAGGGACTCTTAAATATTTTTGTCCTCCATGGCTACTAATCCCAAGCATTTAGTTTTTATATGGATACGTAACATTGGCTGGAATTTAATAGATCCCAGGAAAATGTGAATGGGTGTGGGGGTATTATTCTCCAGTGAATGCTTCCTACTCCAGACACCTGCGTTCTACGATCCAACATAGATCCTCAGGCTGGGCATTGGAACATTCATAGGAGTAGCCACTGCTCCTGGTAGATATGCTGCCAATGGAAATCTGCCATTCTCTATCTGGCTGCTTGTGGGCAGGGAAACTTCTACACTCAAGGAGTTGGTTACATGGAAGGGCCCAAGTTAGCCAAAGAAAGTCTTAGATCAAATTAGGCCTATTCCATGGAATTGATGAGAGGTTCAGAATAGTTCACCCATGTATGTAATGAGTTGCCAGAGGAAGTGGTGGAGGCTGGTACAATTGCAACATTTAAGAGGCATTTAGATGGGTATATGAATAGGAAGGGTTTGGAGGGATATGGGCCGGGTGCTGGCAGGTGGGACTAGATTGGGTTGGGATATCTGATCGGCATGGACAGGTTGGACTGAAGGGTCTGTTTCCATGCTGTACATCTCTATGATTCTATGACTCTATAACTGATGCTGAAGATTCTGTTTATAGAATGAAATCAGTCCATTATGTTCGTGTATTGCTGTTGAGGATTGGTGTTGTTTATTAGTGTCCAGATAGTGTGAGGGACTGTAGATAATACCATAAAAACTGGAAAATAAATTCCAAATTTAAGGTAACTTGATAATCTGAACAGTTATGTAATTGTATATTTCATCTTCATGTTAACAATCTGTGAAAAAAACTGATTGGGATTTTGGATTTTTCTGATATTGCTGCCCCTTCTCATTTTATTTTCTGTATAGCAATAAACTGTGGAAACCCTGGTTCAATTCTGCATGGATATTACAAAGCATCAAAATGGACAGTTGGAAGTAATGCTACTTTTTATTGTGACATTGGGTGAGTCTTCAGGATATAACACACTGAATGATTTTAATGAAGCACTGTGCTATTGTAAAGTAGTAATTGAGACAGTGTTGGATGACCTCATTTATTGCATTTCTCATGGAAGCTCTTCATATTAACTCTTAATGAGGCTTCCTTCCTATGGGTTCAAACATCAAGTTAAACAAAACCATTGGTAATGATCAAAGTGGAAATTGTTAGTGTTGGAATTTTAATTTTAATGTGAAAATAGAACTGTTAGATCTAGGAACATCCATAAGCCAGGCCACAAACCAAATGTCCCTTGATGATGTTTCTACAAAATGTCTAACTTATGTTAGAGTCAGCAGGACATTGAATTAGAATTAGAATTAGGTTTTATTGTCACATCTACTCAAGTACAGAGATACAGGAGTACACTGAAAAGTGTACAAAGTTGCCATTTCGGGTGCCAACTTTGGTACAAAAATGCTTAGGTGCAAAATCTTAGGTATAAGTTAGAAAAATATAGGAATAATATTAAAAGTTAGCATTATAATCTTTCTAAAGCAGAGAAAGAGAGAAATAGAATAAAAGCAGATAGGTCTGCACGGGGGTTCACCTTGAGGTCATGAGTTGTTAGTGGGCCTCATTCCGAGTCCGCGCTGTGTTAATGTTTTGCATTTGCACTGTACTTTTATGAAGTTTTTTTTAACCAGAAATGCAGCTGCATTTGATTCCTATTTCATTGTTCTGTTACCCTAGAGCAATGTTTGATTTATTTTTCTTTGTTGACAGTTGAATAGATTTTTTTTCATGATCCTCAGAACTCCTACATAGATAATGACACTTTTTTTCAGTTAATCTTCATGTCAGATGACTGGTGGCTTGCCATTTTTTTTTAGATACAAAATAATTGGCAGAAATTATCGACAGTGCACAGCTGATGGTTGGGATGGTATGGTTCCATCCTGTGAAGGTAAGTTATGTTTCCTTTTTATATTTCTCTATTTTGTAAAGTGACTGGGTTGCATGTCTGAAAAAAAATGATTGAATTAGTTACAGTGAGTCATCATGGCTCATGACCAAATTTTTTTTCTTACACTGTTTTGACATTCTTAAGCCTAGATTTATTTCTTTGAATCAGAGAAAAAAAAAGTATTCATTGCTTTTCCATTCACATTACATTTGGAAAAATCATTGCAGGTATACTAAGCAATGATCAGTTATCAAATCGCCCCTACTCTTTCCAGAAGAATATATTTTTCTACCTGATCACCATGTTAATTTGGAGTAAAAACTGAATTTCGGTGGGTGAAGGAAAACTTAGGAGGTACTCATTTTAGTTGCATTTGGAATTAGCAATTTGGGTCCATAGAAATTAAAGGCACAGGAAATTATCCAATCGATGCTAATTATCCATGTTTAAATTATACAGAGGGTGGGGGGTCTGAATTGTCATTCCTTTGTCAGATTTGAGTATTGTGGGGCACATCTAGGGTTTGCCATCAGGGGACTCTACGGATTGTTGTCAGCTGTATCTGGGGAAAGGAGGGAGTGTTAACAGCTGGGCCCAGGGGTCAGTCTTTTCAGCCATCCCCATGAATTCTCAATTGTGGAATTGGAGAATTTCATTGGTCTGGGCCGGGCAAAGGTGTCTGCTGTGGGATGGTGGGGGTCAAAGCAGAAGACTGATAGAGTTGTGGACTGAAAAACTTGAGAGCAATTATTCCTGAGCCCATCAGATGTAATTTGAGCCTCAGAGATTGAATGGGACGTGTGTGACTCTCCCTTGACTCAAATGCTGCAGTCTTGTTATGACATTCCCTCATTGTCAGCCACACAATGGCCAGTCATGGGGCCCAGTGTAAGAAGGGAAGCCCATTGAAAGCAATTTCAATGCCCTTCCTTGTGACACACTGCACACAATTCTCTAGTGACTAATCCCACAACCCCTATTCACATCATGGAGTCCTCAGATTCAAATGAGATCCTTTTTCTGGGTCCTGGTGCATGAATGGCAGCAGCCATCAATTATAGAGACACTTCCAGCAATGTTCTGCTGCTTAGAATTAGCTCAACAAAATGGATATGTAATATATATAATGATGATTTGCTGTTGAAGATTGGTGCAGGTCTGTTTATATTGCTTTGCAGATGGACAGCAGCTTGTTATTCTGAGGTTTTACAGATCAAAAAAATGTTTTCATTTTATATTACCATATTCCTGAAAATTGAATTTATAATTTGGGATAACCGGATTTTGTTGTCAATGTCATTGTGCTATTCATGTTTGTGTTAAATATTTCAGTGAAAGATTTTGTTGTTGAGTATGGAGTTTTGTTTCAAGCTAATAATTCAGAGTCATAAAGCATGGAAACAGACCCTTCAGTCCATGCCAAACATAATGCCAAACTAAACTATTCCCACCTGTCTGCTCCTGGCCCATATCCCTCCAGATTTTTCCTATTCATATAAGTAATCAAATGTCTTTTAAACATTTGTAATTGTACCCACATTCACCACTTCCTCAGGAAGTTCATTCCATATGCAAACCACACTGTAAAAATCATTGTCCCTCATGTCTTTATTAAAACTCTCTCCTCGCACCTTAAGAATGTGTCCCCTTGTCTTGAAATTCCCCATCCTATGGAAAAAACAGCCACCATTAACTCTGTTATACCCTTTATTATTTTATAAACTTCCACCAGGTTGCTTTGAGAGTTTGGTTTAGTGCATCGCAAAGATCTTCACCTTGTCCTAACATTTCCTAAGACGTGTATAAATATTACCAGATCTCCCTGATCCTGCAATCCCTTTTTTATGGTGTCATTTACTTTTAGTTCAATCATCAAACTGCCTGATTGAAAAAACCTACAATATGTGGAGCTCACTAAGACACTTTAACCACTCACCTGAGGCTCAAGAATCAACATTATCTTATTGTATTTCCCGTGCAGCAATAATCTGTGGCAACCCTGGAGAGATTCTGAATGGACATTATCAGACACCAAATGATACAGTTGGAAATAAAGTGTTTTATTATTGTGACTTTGGGTGAGTGTTCAGTCAATAAATTAGTGAAATTATTTTGTTGGAAGTCTATTATTTTAATGCTATAATTATAACAAATTCAGATTGCCATCTCTGGTGCATGACATTTCTGACAGGAGTTGAGTATATGGGCTGTGATTGGATTTTCCAGTTTAATGTTGAACTGAGAATTTTGAAAATAAGAGCTATTTGGAATATTATTGTGCAGTTGGAAATGATGAATGTGTTAATGGTCCCTAAATGAATAATCTGAGATCAACACTGGACATCAGAGTCTTCTGGTTTCTCAACAGTTTAAATTATATTGTACATCAGCTTAAAATGAGCTAGATACATTAATATTTCTCCTGTGCACTGTCGCTTGATCAAGTCTGACCAGCCCTTATTATTTTAGCAAAAACAAAACTGTATCTGATTCATTCATTAATCTGTGGATCTCATCCCATTTTTAAAGATGTTTCCAAGTTTATTGCTATTTAGATAGATTTATATGTCTTTGGACCTTTTACCTTTAGTCAGTGAATGATTATTATCAAAGTGACCTCCAGTTATTGATACAAGTGGTTTGCTTTTCCTTTTCTAGATACAAGATAGTGGGTAGAGATTATCAACAGTGTACAGCTGAGGGTTGGGATGATGACGTTCCATCCTGTGAACGTAAGTTATATTTCCTTCCTTTATAAAGCAACTGATCTGCTGGTCAGTGCTAAATGATTGGCCTGCTTCCAATGAATTTTTTTGTAGTGTTGGTTGGCATCCAAACTTTCTTCCCTTCAGTAGTCTGACATCTTGTAGATTGGAGTTCTGATTTCCTGGAATGGGAAAGAACATTAGCTCAAAGCTTTATTCAGTGTTGCATATTAAAGTATATAGTGTGTGAAATGAGAAATGACCAACCAGCAAATCAATCCTGCTCCCTCTAAAGACTTTACTCTTTTGTCCTAGCTCAAATGATAGTGTTGGAACAAGGATTTGAGTTCTGGTGTGAAATGAGAAGTTCAAAGCTACTAATATTAATGGGGTACAAGCTGATAGACAGTGGTTGGAGGGACTTGGGATTTCAGGGGAAGAAAGTGGAAGCCAAAGGTGAAGTATAATCAGTGTTCCTAGTCCGTTAACATTTTCTTCCATCCTTATTTAAAGATTCTCCTGTGACTTTACCACACTGAATTAGTTGTCTACTTGCAACCAAAGGGCAAGTTGCATTAATTGACATTTGAGTGAAATTAAAAGACTTTATTGAAGCAACTCAACAAAAAAGGTGTAAGGTTTGGTGGTGCAAAACCTGAGGCAAAACAGGTAATACTGTGAAACTGGAAGTAAATAATCTTTTGAGGTGGATGTGAACCTTTGAAGATATTTCCTCATTTTTGTGATCCCATGCCCTTGAAATAATGGAAATGTTTGAATTAATGTTTTTGAATAAACTTTATGACAGTGAATAACGTTCATAGACACATGTATACCTCTGTTCCTCCTTGTCTCTTTGTCTGTCACCATTTAGTAAGTAAGTTAGTGAAGATTGATGCTGGTTCATGCATAGTGCCACTAAAGCAAAGGCCCCTGTTGTTTCAAAGTTTTGTGGACTAAGTGAAAATCCTCCAATTGTGAAAATTAATTTCATAAGTAAGAATAACTTGGCATTGTGGACAGGTTTTATTGTAGCTATTCATCTTCATGCGAAGTATCTGTGAAATGAAAGAAACTGTTGCAGATTTTGAAGGTTTGTTACATTTCTACCTGTTGTCATTTTATTTTGTGTTCAGCAATAACCTGTGGCAACCCTGGCGAGATATTGAATGGATACTATAATGCACCAAATAAGACAGTTGGAAATAAAGCTACCTTTTATTGTGATAGTGGGTGAGTATTCAGTAGATAAATTATTAATGGATTGTATTACTTTAATGTTGTGATGAAAGCAATTTTGATGCCTGTCCGTATCTTGGTCTTGATATTTCTGATCATGTCACTTCATGTTATTCAGAGTAAGGCTGATTCTTTCATTACTTGATTAACTTAATTTTGTAAAGGAATATAAAATGTGATGTGACTTGGCAAACATTTGGCAAATAGAGTAACATTTGGGAAAATGTTCTCCTTTTAGTTGATTGCTTGATGTTTTAAAAATAGTTTCTTGTTATTTTAATAGACTTTTCCTCTTTGGACCTTGGAATTCATGCCTGGTTAGTAAACTGGAATATTTTGTCAGTTATCCGGAAGAACATTGATAACAGGTGGTTTTATTTTACTAGGTACACAATGCTGGGTAATGGTTATCGGAAATGTACACCAGAGGGTTGGGATGGTGAGATTCCATCCTGTGAACGTAAGTTATATTTCCCTGATTGGTAAAGTAACTGATCTGCATATCTGCACCAAATGATTGATCCACTTTCAATAAATTATAGTACAGTGTTAGTTTATGTCCTAGTTTTATTCCATACAATAGTATGACACCATATAACTTTGAATTCTATCCTTTTGGGATAAGACAAAAATATTTTTTGCTTTAATTCACATTGAATTGAATTGAATCATTCCTGAACCCATGAGAATGTAGTGGAGGCTTCGGGTTACTCAAATTTATCAAATTTATTTATCAAATCAACAGGAATTGTTAGTTCATCTGTGGGAGATCTAGGAGGTAGACTTGGAAGAATCTGTACTTAGGATTTTATTTAACTTCATCTCAGCATGCCTCTTGAAGTCCCTGAGGATAGTGGGTATTTTGGCATGGAGATATATGGGCAAAGATTGGTGAGGGGAAGTGTATGACAGGCACTAAGTTAACATAGGAGCTATAAAGGAACATGGGAATGCATGGAGTGATATGATTTGACATGGACATATTGAGGAGGCCATGAGGTCATGAGTAGTGGGCATTGGTTGTCATGGAGGGTAGGAGGGAATTGCAGGATAGATGGATGACATAGTTTGTCATGGTTGGAGGATGGGAGGTGTGTGGGAGATGAGGGGGAATGATCATTGTGGGTTACTAGATTTTACTGAATTTATTATAATTAGGATCTAATCCAAGAGAACCAAGACCAAGCTTACAACCAGTCAGCTTTGGAACTTTGCAGCTGACTGGCATTCTCTCAACTGTTTTTGGAAGTTAAAAAAGAACGAAAGAACTGCAGAATTAGAAATCAGAAACAAAAGCATGAATTTGAATCCCATTGTGGCAAATGGTGAAATTTTAATTCAATAAATGAAAACTGGGAAGGTTAAAAAGATGTTACACCAGGAAGCTAAAAAGTTAGCTAATAAACGCTGGTGAAATCAGAGATGTCCACAAGGCAGATGTTTTGGAGTTATGTTGCATTTCTCTCTTCTCATTTCATTTTCCATGCAGCCATAAGTTGTGGTAACCCTGGGGAAATTCTGAATGGACATTACAAGGAGGCAAATGAGACACTTGGAAATAAAGTTATTTTTTATTGTGACTTTGGGTGAGTATTCAATACATAAATTACTGAACAGATTTTGGTGATGGACAGTACTATTTTAATGCTGTGATTAAGACAACTTCAGACAGTCACCTCTCATGTATGACATTTCTGATGATGACTCAGAATGAGAGCTCTGAGTGACTATTCTAGTTTAGCATTGAATTGACAATTCTTTTTCAAAAATCGTTATTGCTACAATGTTTCTATGATGTTATTGCCGGGGTTGCTATATTAATGCAAAGATTGAAGTACTAACTATACTAATGATCCCTGGTCCATTATCTAAGATCAACGCTGCATATTTGTGCCTGCTGGTTCCTCATAAATGATTAAATCAGCTCTAAAGAGAGCTAAGTGCATCAATACTTCTCCTGTGCATTGTAATCTATATATGATCAGAGCAATTTTTATCAACTCAAGTGTATTTGTTTCCTTCATGAATTTGTGGACGTAGTACTATGTTTTATATTTTATAGAGTTTAATGAAATTTTGATAGATTATTTTTCTTTGGATCTTTAGAATTCTATCTTGGTCACTCAACTAAAAAATTCCAATTAGCTTTCTGATTCTTAAAACAAATGGTTTGTTTCTCTTTTTCTAGATACGAGTTGGTGGGTAGAACTTATCTTCAATGCACAGCTGAGGGGTGGGATGGTGATGTCCCATCCTGTGAAAGTAAGTTATATTTCACTGTTTTGTAAAGTGATTGCCTTCTTGCTAATGCTCATTGATTGACTCACTTCAATACATCACTTTCAGGGTCGGTTAGCATCCAAATGTTCTTCCCTACAGTATTTTGACATTTGGAATTCTGATTTATTGTAATGGGAAGAAACATATGTTGAATGCTTTAATCAACATTGCATTTTAAAGGAACAAAATGAGGAAATGAGAAATGGCCATTCGTTAAATCAACCTTGCTCTTTCCAGAAGATTTTACTCTTCTGCCGGAGTTCAAATAATAATGTTGGATCAAGAACATGGCTTTTGGCATATGATGAGACATTTATGAGTTTTTAATGTTAGTGGAGTGTGACTTGGCAGCAAATTGTGTTTAAGGCATGGGAGATCTGTAGGAAAGGAAACGTTGAGTCAATGTTAATGATCCATACTTTAATCTTTCCCCAAATCTCTTCTCTTCCTCTTCCATTCCATTTAAAGAACCTATTATGTCTGTGCCTGACAGATTTAATTCTGTTAATGTTGCCAAAACTGTTGCATCAATTGATACTTAAGTGGTAGAAATAGATATTAATGAGTGACAAGAATGGCGGATGATGATAGTGGCGATGATGCTCTGGAAATGGAAATCCATGATTTTCAAGGTGTATTGGAGAGTTTGACATCATTTCATCACTAGTTTTGCATGTCAGTTCAAGGAAGGAGAGAGAGAGAAAATTGTGAACTGTGAGTCAGTTAGTCTATTGGTAAAATGCTGAAATTTTTAAGGATGACTTAACAACACACTGAGAAAGTCATAATGTGATGAGAACAAGTCAACACAGTTTTTCTAAATGGTAAACCTATTTTCAATATATTTTCAGAGTTTGGGAAGATGTAACTATTGGGGTAAATATCTGGCTTCTAGTCAATGAAGAATACATGGATTTTCAAAAAGCATATTATAGTATGCCACACAAGGTATAAGCAAGATAACCAAGATAGGGGTTCATGAAGTTGTTACTGTGAAATTCACCAAGGCTCCTCAGACAGTACGTTCCAAATCCCAGCCATATCATCCCTCGCTAGCACAGTCAGAATCCTGGAACTTCCTCCTTAACAGCATTGTAAGTGTATCTGCACTAAATCTACTACAGTCATTCAAAAAGACCATATGGTTTTCCACCTTCTTCTCCAGGATGATTAGGGATGGGCAATGAATGCTGTCCCAGCTAATGAAAGCCACATTCCCTAAATGAACAAATAAATTCACATTGATTTCATTTTGCATCTTTGCCTGGGTTTTCAGTGACACTTAAATACCTAAAACTCGTAATCTCTCACCATTCAATGAGTAGCTGAACGTAGAGTCATAGAGATGTACAGCATGGAAACAGACCCTTCAGTCCAACCCGTCCATGCTGACCAGGTATCCCAACCCAATCTAGTCCCACCTGCCAGCACCCGGCCCATATCCTTCCAAACCCTTCCTATTCATATACCCATCCAAATACCTCTTAAATGTTACAATTGTACTAGCCTCCACCACTTCCTCTCATAGCTCATTCCATACACGTACCACCCACTGCATGGAAAAGTTGCCCCTTAGGTCTCTTTTATATCTTGCCCCTCTCACCCTAAACCTATACCGTCTACTTCTGGACTCCCCGACTCCAGGGAAAAGACTTTGCCTATTTACCCTATCCATGCCTCTCATAATTTTGTAAACCTCTATAAAGTAACCCTCAACCTCCGACGATCCAGGGAAAACAGCCCCAGCCTGTTCAGCCTCTCCCTATATCTCAAATCCTCCAACCCTGGCAACATCCTTGTAAATCTTTTCTGAACCCTTTCAAGTTTCACAACATCTTTCTGATTGGAAGGAGACCAGAATTGCACACAATATTCCAACAGTGGCCTAACCAATGTCCTGTACAGCTGCAACATGACCTCCCAAAGATGGTGTAGGTCACCTTGTTGTGTTATTGAAATCAGACTGAGACCTAGTGTAAGGTATTGCAAATTGAGAGGAAGGCTTGCATTGTATTGCCATCATTTTGAAAAATGAGTTCCAAAATCAGGCTAATTTGTTATAATTGGCAATTTTGTTGTGTCTGTTCATCATCATTTTAAATATCTGCAAACCAAAATGAAGAGAAGAGTGTATAGATTTTGGTGTATTGTAACAGAACTACATTTCTCATATTTCCTCTGTAGCAATAACATGTGGTAACCCTGGAGAGATCCTGAATGGATATTACAGTGCTCCAAATAAAACATTTGGAAATATGGTTCATTTTTATTGTGATATTGGGTGAGTTTCAGTAAATGAATTATTATATTCTTTTGACTTTCTGATCTAGACAATTTTAGTTAACCATCCATCTACGGATCTTCACATTTCTGATAAGAACTCTCCATGAGAGCAATGAGTAAGCCTGCTTTCTTCACTATTCTGTGAAGGGATGTTGATAAGTTAAGTGACTGGGATACAAATTTGGTAGATGGACAATAATTTGGAAAGTGTTTGATTTAAGGTTTTTATTAACAGCTTTTAAAAAATAATTTAATGTAATTTTCCTCTATGGAGCTTCAATTCTTATCTGGTCAGCACATTCTTACATTTTCCTATTTAACCTTCAAGTAACTGATGACAGGTAATTTCTTTTTCTTTCTAGATACTCAATACTGGGTAGAGATTATCGGCAATGTACAACTGAGGGTTGGGATGGCAAGGCTCCATCTTGCGAACGTATGTTCTATTTCTTTCTTTTGTAATGTGACCTGCTCATCCTACCAGACAATATCTCAGTGAATTTTCTTGGAACTTTGATTCACATCTAAGTTTCCTTCCTTTTAGCATTTGTCCATCCTTGAGTTTGGAGTTCAATCTCCATGGAATAGGAGATAACAGCTGTTCAGTAAATGTATTCAACATAATTTCTTAAAGGCAAAAAAAATTTGAGAAATAGCTTTTCATCAAATAAGTTCTTAGTTAGAGAATTTAATTGTCTGCCTTTCTGCAAATGTTGGTATTGAAACATGGAACTGAGTTTTAATTTAGGATGGGCAGTTTAGTAGGTGCTAAGATCTTGTTCTATGTGATAGTGTTTGCCGGTTTTGCAGTGGGAAACCGAGCAAGTGAAAGTGACAGGTAAAAAATGTGCAGAAAATATTAATGGTCTATAATTAAACCAGCATTTACTCCATTCCCTTTCTTTTCCATTCCCATTATGTGCTCCAATTAGATCAGTATCTTCATTCGACTGAATTCATTGTGTTAGTGCAGTACGTAGTTGCGGATCTAATTTGAATGAAAGCAATGGTTTTTAAAGAGGTGACAAAAATATGGAGAAACATACCAATGGTTTTGGTGCTCAGGAGAAACAGAGATCATTAAGTGATTCTCTCACTTCTGTATTTTAATTCATTCTTCTCTGACTATCCCTGGTGATCAAATATGACTTGCTTCACTCTGAGTCAATGGATTCTGAGATGGCTATTAAGTCCAATAAGCTCTATGCATACTCTGCTATATTTAAGAGCAGATGCTGTTGGGAGGGTAATGAGGTTTTGGGGGATGTCTTCAGAAACCTCAACATCACCTTTGTGTGTTCCTGATAAATTCTATCTGCATCCATGTTTTCTAAAATTACCCTTCTTCCAATTTGTTTGGCCACAAGCCAGGACTTCCAAGAAGAGTCAGTAGATATTTTTGACCTCTTCGGGGATGCAGTGTTGTCAACCTTTAGGCAAATTAGTCTCCTGCTGCAAATGAGTTCTAAGTAGGGCAGTTGCTTCAAGAACCTAGTATCACGCGTAAGAATGAAATGTCCTATCCAGTAGAGTTGATTTTGTGTGGTTACCAGTACTAAACAAGTTCAAACACTCTTGCATTAAGCAAATATGTTCCATTAACCACATTGAAGAAGTTTGAGAATTGGATTCCAAAGTTAATGAAACTTGTTATTCTGCAGAGTTGTGTAGTAGATTCTTATCTTCATGCTATAATTGTCAAGTGCAACAAAAGATTTATTAAAGATTTTTGATAATTATAGCTTGTCCCATTTTGTTTTTACATGCAGCAATAAACTGTGGTAACCCTGGCAAGATTCCGAATGGGTATTATGAGGCACCAAACAACACAATTGGAAATAAAGTGATTTTTTATTGTGATGTTGGGTGAGTTTTCAGAATATAAATTTATTGTATAATTTTGCTAAAAAAAACTACTAGTTTAATGTTAATGGCAAAGCAATTTTCAGACGGCTATATTTCAATGTTTACATTTCTAATAACAAATCCCCATGTAAACACAAATGAGGCTTCTACTCTTTAAAATTTCAGAGTGATGAAGGCTGAGGATCTTTTGGTCTGATTTTGGAACATTAATGGAAAGATTAAATTGCTAAATGTATTACACCTAGAACCATATACCTAGATCACCACTGGATGGCTGCACCTGCTGATTCTTAAAAATGTATAAATCATATTGTGATTTGTTGCCAACAGGAGTTGTACACACCAATGCTCCTTCTGTGTACTGTACTTTTATGGAGTCAGACCAGAATTTAATTTTACCAATAATATGATTCCAACTTCATTTTTTGCTGTCAATCTTGTTTCACTTTATTTTAATGAGCAATTTGTTGATAGGTGAATATAATTTTCCTCTTTAGAACTCAAATTCTTACCTGGTCAGCAAACTATATTGTTTTCACAATTGCTGTTTGGGTCATTGATACAGGTGGTTTGCTTTGCTTCTCCTAGGTACAAATTGGTGGGTAGACATTATCGACAATGTACAGCTAAGGGATGGGATGGTGATGTTCCAGCTTGTGAACGTAAGTTATGTTTCCTTGTTTTGTAAGGTTAATAGCAGCAGGCAGTGTTCCTGATAGAATTGCTAGCAATGGAAAATTGTAACCTTTTGATGGTTCCACAAGTTGCAGAGAGAGAAGTATTCCTCACCTCAGGCTTTGATCACAGAGAAGGTTGGACAAAGACACTTAAAACACATTGGCCTTCTCCATGGAAATGGTGCAGGCTTCACACTGTAGGGTTTACCAATTGATTTGAGGATTCTGCTGATAGAATAAAATCAGTCCATTATGTTCTTGGATTGCTGCTGAAGGTTGTTGCTGGTCAAAATAGTGTGCCGTTGTGTGATTGTAGGTTTAGGACTGTCCTGTGTTTAAAATACCATAAAATTGGAAAAACAATTCCAACTTTATTGTGAGCTAATAATCGGAACAATTATGTAGTGATATGTTTCGTCTTCATATTGAAAACTTGTGAATAGCAATGAAAAGACTGATGGGGACTTTCAATTTTTCTGGTACTTATGCCTCTTATTTTCTGTATAGCAATAAACTGTGGAAACCCTGGTTCAATTCTGAATGGATATTACAAAGCATCAAAATGGACAGTTGGAAGTAATGTTACATTTTATTGTGAAGTCGGGTGAGTATTCAGTATCTAAATCACTAAATAATTTAGTAATGGCCTCTATTATTTTGAAGTTGTTATTTAGACAATGTTGGATGACCACATATTCAATATATTTCTTATAGAAGCTCTTCACATTAACTCTGAGTGAGGCTTCAATCCTAACCAGAAGATTAAGCAAAACACTTAGTACTGATCAAGTTGGGGAATGTTTGTGTTGGAATAGGAGCATTAATGCAAAAATAGAACTGTTAAATGTGTCATTGGTTGAAAAATCCATGAGCAGAGAGACAAACCAGATGTCACCAGCTGCTGTTTCTACAAAATGATTAACTTGTATTAGAAGTCAGCATGACAGTGAGTTTTATATGCCTATGTTTCATCTGTGCACTGTAGTTTTATGGGGTCTAACCTGTACTTTCATGTTTAAATATAAATGCAACAGCATTTGATTCCTATTTTAGTGTTCTGCTACCCTACAGCTATATTTGATTCATTTTTCTTTCTTGAGGGTTTAGTACATTTTTCCTTCATGAACCTTAAAATTCTTACATATTCTGCCTAGTGACCCATTTTTCTAGTTAATTTTCCTGTCTGATAACAGTTGGCTTACCATTCTTTTTTAGATACAAAATTATTGGCAGACATTACCGACAATGTATGGCTGATGGGTGGGATGGTGAGATTCCATCCTGTGAACGTAAGTAAATGTTTCTGTATTTTGTAAAGTGACTGGCTTGTACGTCTGATAAAAATGATTGAGTCACTTACAGTGAGTCATCATGGCTCATGTTCAAATTTTTTCCATACACTAATTTGGCATCCTCTGGCTTGGAATTCTGTTTTGAATGGGAGATAAAAATAACTTTTTGCTTTTCTACCCAAGGGTCATGTTACGAGGCAAAGAGCTGAGTTTCAGTGGGTAATAGAAAGATTAGGAGAAGCTCATTTTATTTGTATTTTAGAATTAGTAATTTGGCTCATGGAAATTAAAGGTATAGGAAATTACACAATCAATGCTAATTTTCCATGTTTAAATCATACAGAGGGTGGGGTTGAATTACTGCGCCCGTATCTGGTGTGCAGAGTCTGGATATTTTCTGATTCAACAACAGAATTTAGGAGAAACTTCCATAAATGGGCAATTTTCCACTTCCAGATCTGAGAGTGCAAAGTGACTGTTAGACCCGTTATTTCCTGAAATAATTTTGAGGCTGCCACCGGGACTTTGGAATGTTAGATTTACTGAAATTGCAATTTTTATTAATTATATTATGTTAATTCACTAAAATTGAAAGAGCAAGGAGCCTAAATAACATGATGATACTATGACTTTATCTTATCCACTTTATACATACTTTCATGTCTATTCTTATCAATCCCAAAAGGGTACTCTGAACTATCCAAATAAATACTTGACCTCCCACAGGAACTCTGGCTAACTTTCAGTATTAGTTCTTTTCCTCTATTTTGTCATGTTTTGGAAATCTGTATAATAAAAATTACTTGTTAATTAAAATTTGAGGCAATAATACTTTATGTTGCTGCCGTTGCAAACTGTGAAGTACAACTTGCCCTCATTCTACCACCACCCCACGCAACAAAAATGGGGAGTAGAGGATGCAAGCTGTAGGCAAGGTTGATATAAATTACCCAAATCTCCAGGACACATGCTTTCAGAGTGATCCAAAACCATCCATCTCTATGAAATATTCCATGCCCTGGACTAGTGACTGAATGCTGTACAGTGCTCAAACAACATGAGAATGATGGCCAAAACTGATCTGACAGCTCCTAAAACACCCAGGAAAATTGTATTGCAGAGATGACCAATCAGAGCAAAGTGGGGGATAGACTTTGTGGGGAACTGCTCCTCCAGTCTGAACTCTTATCTCTAGTGCTTCTCCAACCACAGGTTGCTTCTCACCCAACTTTCCTGTTGATGGTTTCATTCCTAATCTGCAGCAATTGTGGCAGTGATGAAGCCTGTGGTTAGCAGAGCAACTAAGAAGATAAGTGGCTGCATTGAGCATGTCAGTGGCATTGGTATTTGCCAAACTGGGAGTTATTGTCAGCTGGATTTGAGGATAGCCTGGGGCTATCAGTTGAGTCTTTAGATTATTGTTGGCTGTGTTCAGATAAGGCAGGGAGTACAATCAGCTGGGTAAGGGGTGAATGCCATCAGATAGTTCCAGTGATTGTCAATAGTGAAGTTGAAGGGTTTCATCAGTCTGGCATGGGGAGTGCTGTCTGTTGCGGTGCATTGGGGTTAAAACAGAGGATTACAGATTGGAAGTTGAACCACTTGATAGCAATTATCCCTGAGTTCATCAGAGGTCAGTTGTGCCTCAGGGACTCAGTGGGACTTCTTGCCAGCAAATATTGCAGCCTTATCATGGCATTCCCTATTGTCAGTCACTCAATGCATGATATTGGGACCCGGCATTAGGGGGAGGGGACACTGAAAGCCATCTTAATATCATGTGTTGTGACTCACTGCACACAATTCTTTAGTGACTGCTCCTAAACATTCCACATCACAATCTCAACTCTCACCAGCGGTGTCCTAGGATTCAGTGAAGATCCTTTTGCTGGGTCCTGGATCCTAAATGGCAATAGCCATCAGTCATAATGACATTGCTGAACAATGTCACTGGCTTATGAAGTTGGATACCTAACATGAAGTTGAATTGCTGCTGATGATTGATGTGTGTCCACTCATAGTGCTGTTGCAGACAGACAACGGTTTGTCATCATGAGGTATTAAGGATTGAGAAAAAATCTTTCTGTGTGTTAGTATATCAAAGCCTGAATTCCAAATTTGAGATAACTTGATCTTGTTGTCAATTTTATTGTGATATGCATGTTTATGTAAAGTATTGCAATTAAAATTCTGTTGTTTGGAGTCTTGTTTCTAGCTTTTCACATTATATTTCCTGTGCAGCAATAATCTGTGGTAACCCTGGGGAGATTCTGAATGGACATTATAAGACACCAAATGAGACAGTTGGAAATAAAGTGCATTTTTATTGTGACTTTGGGTGAGTATTCAGTCAATAAATTACTGAAAACATTTTGATGAAATCATGTTATTTTAATGTTATGTGCCACCTTTTGTGCATGACATTTGTGATGATGGTTGAGCATATGAGTTGTGATTTTTAGCATTTTAGCATTGAATTGAGAGTTTTAAAAGGAACCACTGTACTGATTAAAGTCAGTGATGCTAGAGCTTACATTGGAATATTAATGCACAGTTGGAAATGCTGGACATGTTAATGATCCCTAGACATGGAAGTTGAGATCAACACAGGACATCAGAGTCTGCTAATTCTTCAATTGATTGAATTATATTATAACTCAGCTCCAAAGTGAGGTAGATGCATCAATATTCTTCCTGCACACTAGTTTTTTTATGGAATGTAACCAGCTCTTTTTATTTTAGTAAAAACGTGACTATTTGATTCTTTCATTAATCTACAATCTAATTCTGTTTTTTTAAATGTATATATATTTTGATCGATCCTTTTCTCTTTGGATTTGGATTTCTAATGTGGTCAGTGAACGAACATTTCCCAATTGACCTTCAGTTTACTAATGCAAGTGGTTTGCTTCTCTTTTTCTAGATACAAGATAGTGGGTAGAGGTTATCGGCAATGTACAGCTGAGGGTTGGGATGGTGATGTCCCATCCTGTGAATGTAAGTTACATTTAATTGCTTTGTAAAGTACTGATTTACTGGTAAGTGCAAAAAGACTGACCTGCTTCCAGTGAATTATTGTGTAATGTTGGTTGATACCCAACCTTTCTTCTCTGCAGTAGTTTTACATCCTGTAGTTTGGAATTCAGATTTCCTAGAATGGGAGGAAACGTCTATTCAATGCTCTAATCTACATTGCATATTAAAGTACACATTGTGTGCAATGAGAAATAGCCATCAAGTCATTCCAGTGCCTTCTAGAAGATTTCACAGTTTTACATCGTACAAGTGGTACTGTTAGAGCAAGGAGTTGAGTTTTGGTGTGCAATGGTGTGTAAGAAGCCCTTAATGTTAGCAGAGTTTAGCTGATAGAAAGTGATCATTGGACCTTGGGTGATTCAGGTGAAGTGACTAGAAGTTAAAGGCAAGTGTAATTGATGCTGCTAATCCCTTCTCTTTTTCTCCGAGACAGTAAGGACTGCAGAGGCTGGAAACCAGAGTCAATAAAATGTGGAGCTAGAAGAGCACAGCAGGTCAGACAGGTTGGAGGGTCCTGATGAAAGGTCCTGGCGATGAAATTGTCGACTTTCTTGGTCCTCTGATGCTGTCTGACCCACTGTACTCTTCCAGCTCTACATTTTATTAGCTCTTTTTGATCTATTCCTGTTTAATATCTTACTATGACTTTAGTTAACTGAATTAATTGAATTACTTCTACCATTGGGAGAGTTGCAATAATTGACATTTGAGTCAAAATTATAGATTTTAATGGGGCAACAAACAAAAATGGTATAAGTTTTAGTGGTGGTGGTGATTAGACAAAACAGATAACATGATGGAAGTGGAAGTAAATAATCTTTGATTTGGAGCAGAAGCTTTGAAAATATTTCCTCCCTTTTATTATCTAGTGTTCTTGAAATGATGGTGGCTATTAAATTAACAATGTTGACTATCTTGTGTAACTTTGCACTAAATTTCAGTGACTAATGTTTATGAACACACCTCTCCATCTGCTACTCCATGTAACATTGTCTGTCACCATTTATTAAGTAAGGCTAATGTTGATCAGTACATACAAAGATCCCTGTTGTTTTGAGACATTGCAGACTGAGAGAATGTCCTCCAATTGTATTTTAATTTTGAAAATTACTTTCCGAAATTAGAGTAACTTGGCATTTTGAGCTGGTTTTGTTGCAGCTATTCATTTTTATGCTAAATACCAATAAAATGTTGGCAATTTTGGAGGTATGAAACAATTGTATCTCTTCTCTTTTTTTTCTTTTGTGCAGCAATAACCTGTGGTAACCCGGGTGAGATTCTACATGGGTATTATAATGCACCAAATAAAACAGTTGGAAATAACGTTACATTTTACTGTGACTTTGGGTGAGTATTCAGCGTACAAATTATTGACGGACTATATTATTTTAATGTTGTGATGAAGAGAATTTAGATGTGCATCTATCTGTTGTTCTTCATTTCTGAACTCATTTCTTCATGTTATCACAGAGTAAGCCTGATTATTTCATTATTTGACATCATAATTTTGCAAAGGACTATAAAAGTAAAGTGGCTTGGCAAACATTTGATGGATTGGGTGTATTTTCAGGAAATGTTTGCTTTTTAATTAACTGCTTGATTTTGATTTTTGGAAAGAATTTGTATTTAATAAACATTTCCTCTTTGGACCTTTATAATTCATACCTGGTCAGCACTCTAATATTTCATCAATTATCCAGAAGTTGACAGATAACTGGTGATTTTCTGTTCCTAGATATGCAATGCTGGGTCGTGATTATCGGAAGTGTACACCTGAGGGTTGGGATGGTGAGGTTCCATCCTGTGAACGTAAGTTCTATTTCTCTCTTTAGGAAAGTGACAAATATATCTTCCCAGCTAAATGATAGAGCCATTCTCAATACAGTGCTGGAACTTTGGTTCAATTTCAGGTTTCTTCCTTATAATATTCATCCACCTTGGAGTTCATTCATCTTGGAATAGGAAGAAATAATGAGTAATGATTTTATTCAGCATTGCATACTAAAGAAAACTAAAGTGTGATTTGAGAAATGATATTTCATTAAATCAATTGTTTGTTTGAAAATTGAATTATCTGCTTTCCACACATATTAATGTTGAAGCATAGAATATATATTCCTAGCTAGATATTAAAGTGGAATGCATCATTTAGCAGGTACTAACATTAGTGTAACTGACAAGCATGTAATTTTGGCCATTGGAAATCTAGGAAGTGGAAGTGACAGGTAAAGGAAAAGAGCAGCCAATATCAATGGTCTGTAATTAAACCTGGCATATACTGTCTTCTTTTCCCTTCCCACACCCATTTTATGCTCCAAGTAGTTCTGTATTTACATTTAACTGAATTAGTTGTGATATTGAAGCATATTGTACTGATCAAACTGAAGTGAAAGTAATAATTTTAGAGGGGAGACAAAAACATAAAGGCAGACTTTTACGGTAATGTTGCTGAGTAAATGCTGTGGAACAAAAAGTAAGTGGTCTTTGAGATGACACTGGTACCTGAAGTTATTCCTTCACTTTGGTGTTCTACCTTTTTCTTCTCAGTCCCTAAGGATTAAGTGTGACTTGCTTCCATTCTGGTTCGGTGGGTTTTGAGATTGGTATTAAGTCCAATGTGTGATTTTCAAACTCTGCCACATTTGGAGCAGGTGGTGTTGGAATGATTAGATAAATGAGTTATACGGGAGTTGTGAAATTTCTCAGAGGCCTCAACCTCACCTTTCAATGTTCCTGATGGAGTCTTTCTATGTTTAATGTTTACCAGTTCCTCACCACTGATGTTCAGTTGCAGTGGTGCATATTATCTACAAAATGCACTGTAGAAATTCATCAAAGATCTTTAGACAGCACCTTCTAAATCCAGGAGCACTTGCATCTAGAAGGATGGAGAACAATACCACCTGCATATTCCTTTCCAAGTCACTCACCAACTTGACTTGGGAATATATTGCCCTTCCTACAGTATCACTGGGTCAAAATCCTAGAACTCGCTCCTTAATGGCATTGTGGAATCAGCTAAAGCACCTGCATTGCAGCAATTCAAGAAGGCAGTTCACCATCACTTGCTCAAAGACAACAAGGAACAAGGAACAAGGAACAAGCAATACACCCTGGCAGTTTGCGACACCCACATCCTACAAGTGATTAAATTTTTTAAAGTTCTGAATTTCTGTTATCATCCTCAGATTCCTGTCGTGAATGAGTTCCAAGTCAAGCAGTTGCTTCAAGAGTCTCATACAAGAATGACATGCCCTGCCCAGCAGAGTTGGTTTTGTGTAATTATTGCCTTTCTACTGGGCAATTTTTAACTGCCACAGAGTAAAAGGCAGCATCGTATTAATGATTTTGAAAAAAAAATAAAAATTAGATTCCAAAGTTAATTTGCCAAACTAACCAATTATATAATTGCATTGTATCTTTCATGTTAAATACCTTGCAAATTGCAATGAAAGAAATGGTGAAGATTTTGAGTTTTGTGACATTTCTACCTTTTCCATCTTATTTTATGTGTAGCAATTAACTGTGGTAACCCTGGCAATATTCTGAATGGATATTATGTGGAACCAAATGTCACAGTTGAAAATAAAGTTACCTTTTATTGTAATGCTGGGTGAGTATTTACTACATTAACTAAGAACTAATTTTACTGAAAGACTGCTAATCTAATGTTTGTTCAGAAGACATTTTCAGGGAGTTATATTTTTGATATTTAGCATCTCTGTTAAGTGATTTCCATGTGAACATGAGTCAGGCTTCCAATTCAATGCTGAGCTGGCAATTTGTTTTTTATAAAAAGTCTTTATCAACATACCTGCATGGGTTTGGAATATCTATAGGCAGATAGAAATGTTAAATATGATTCTAATGCCGAGGCCTATATGCTGAGATCAACACTGGATGACTTTATAAGCAGTCTTCCTCCAACTGCTTCAGCTATATTTTAATTAGTCCCAAGGTAAGCTGGTGCATCATGTTCCTCCTGTAAATTTTATTTTACATACAGGTGATCTACATCGTACTTAGCAATAGTGAAATTCTATTTGATTACAAATGCACTTTGCGTGTGTGTTTGTTGATCAGTAAATAGATTTTTCCTCTGTGGACTTTTAATTTCCTATCTGCTGTGCCAACTTTACAACTTCTCAAAATAAAATTCAGGTTATTGATTCAAGTGGTTTGCGTCTGTTTTCTAGATACAAGCTTTTGGGTCGAGATTATCGGCAATGTACAGCTGAGGGATGGGATGGTGATGTTCCATCCTGTGAATGTAAGTGTTGTTGCCTTTTATTTTTACCCTAAAATTAACTGACTTGCTTATATGTGTCAAATAATTGAGCCACTTTCATTGGATTGTCATGTAATGTTACTCCACATCAAGTTCTCCAGGATTTTAGCATCTTCAACTTTTGAGTTTGAATTAGTGTAATGGGATTTAAACAATTGTTCAGTGTTTTGATTCAGTCTTTCATGAGGATTTTGAACTGTGAAATGACAAATGATCTTTTGATTTCGTGGTTAGCTGCCTTACAGCTCCAGGGACCTGGGTTTTATTTCTGCCTGGGATGATTCTCTTTGTGGAGTTTGCACATTCTCTCCATGTCTGTGTGGGTTTCCGTCGAGTGCTCTGATTTCCTTCCATAGTCCAAAGATATGCAAGTTAGGTGGATTGGCCGTGCTAGATTGCCCTGTAGTGTCCAGGGATGTGCAGGTTAGGTGGGTTGACCATGGAGTCTTGCTGTATGACCCCAATATCTTTTCCACTTTTGAACCATCACATACATTCTCACTTGCACAGTAAACTTTGTGTGATCATGTGCAAAACAGATAGACATTAATAGGATGCACAGCCAGATAAGACAGAGATACATGAAGTAAATACATTTTAAGAGAAGAGAGGAAAACGTGAGTGACGAGGAACTTGAAAGAGAGACTGGAGTTTAAGGAATAAGAAAGTGAGCTGTAAGAATGCAAGCACAAAAGACCTAGAAGCGAAGGGCTAAGCACAAGAAAAGCAAAAGGCAGGAAGTGAAGTATTTCTTTACTCACAGATTTCCATTAGCATTATGTGATGAAGTTATGAATCTATGAAATCAGTTTCTATGGTGATATGCAAAATTTCTCTAAGTGGGGTTTTAACTTTTGATCAGCTGAGATCCTCAGTTGAGTAAAGTTACATTCAGCAGAAATCATCATTTGTTGTGACATCACTTGTTACAACATCACTTTAAGGACTGAATATGTTTATGAATCAGATCAGGATATGTGTAAAGGTCTGCAGTTGTATCTTTGTGAAGTCAAGTACTTCTATAAATATTGAGTGTTGAGTGAACCTATTTCAGATTTTCAAGTAAAATGAACCTACACCATTTACCAATCTTGTATGAGAGTAGTAACTTTGTATTATGAAATCAACACAACAATGCTGATGTACAATATCCCCAATGCTACAGTTACTTCATTTTTGATGCTCAGAAAACAGTGAAAGAGGATGGAGAGGCTCTGTTGTTTTTTTTTTCAAAATAGTTTTTTTGAATTTACGTGTAACAATTGGTGATGTGTAGTTAGACCTTCAAAAGTGAATGGGCATAGTGAAAGAAAACACAAAATCTTTTAAACCATTAATTTCTGTGTTAATAACTTGGTCTCTTTTAAAATCTTACAGCACAAAGTGCACTTGTAGGAATGACTGCTGGTAAGTAGGAAAACCAGATAATACAAATATTATTAGCTGCACTGAAGTGCTTTGATTTAATATTTGCTAACATTTGATCATCAAAACTGTACATTTAAAATGTAATGACTGAATTAGTGTTTTGATTGTTCAAACTGGTAAGTATATAAATCTTGAGTCAAAATGACTATTAATGAGGCTTTAATACTTTTTAATAATGTTTAGAAATGAGCTTTTTTTAATCTTTGTGCTGGTTTTCTTAGTGAGGCTTTGAGCCGGACGTGTGCCTTGTGTGTCTAATAAACAATTTAGGATAAACATAATTATATCCTATAACAATAATTAATAATTCTCATGCTGGATTTCATAGACAACTCATCTTTCTTAGTCAGTCAAAAAGTGTGGTGCTGAAAAGGCACAGCAGATCAGGCAACATCTGAGGAGCAGGAAAGTTGACATTTTGACCATAAGCTCTTCATCAAGAATGTGGGGTGAGAGGGGTGGTGCAAGGGGGGTGAGAGATAAATGGGATGGGGTGGGGCTGTGGAAAGGTATCTGGGAATGCAATAGGTAGATGAAGGTGGGGGTGATAGTGATAGCGGAGGGTGGAGCGGATAGGTGGAAAGGACAGTTCAAGAAGGTGATGCCGAGTTGGCAGATTGGATGTGGGATTGGTGGGGGAATGGGAGATCAGGAAACTGGTGAAATTAACATTAATCCCATGTGGTTGGAGAGTCCCAAGACAGAAGATAAGGTGTTCTTCCTCCAGGTGTAGAATTTGGCAGTAGAGGAGGACCAGGACTTGCATGTCCTTGGTGGAGTGGGAAGGGGAGTTGAAGTGTTCGACCACAGGGTGGTGGGTCATTTTTCTTCATGCACAGTTCAGCTTGCCTATTTTAAAACTGAAGCATGTGTGTTTGACTGGCTTGGTTAATAGAGATAGTTTTCTTAAGTAGTTATTTTTAACTGTCTGTCAAAGTTCTTATTGTCTTTATTAACTAGTTCCAACTTTCACAGAAAGGAAAACTGTTTCTGGTGCTGATAAGTTGTCTTGAAGCCTGTTTTATAATGTTATCCACAAACTTAAGAATGAATAGAACTATGTCCAGTGAACTGTATATTTTAATCTGAATTTACCATCGATAATAAGGGAAATGGAACTCCTCCTTAAGGAGAAGAATAGAAAAAACTTGTTGAAAACTGAAACTGAAATAAAGGATAAACAACATGGAATTCAGAAGGGAAAGACTTGCTCCTTTGCTCCCACTCCTGAACTTGCCCCCCCAGAGGAACACAGTCACTCATTGTTATTTTCATCAGGATGCACTCATAATTGCCCTGGAGGTGGGCTTGTGATCCAATTAAGAAGGGTGGATGGGCAATCCAAGTTGGAGGGCCAATCAGAGGCCTTCCAACTTGAAAGGAACAACAGGCTGCAATTGAAGGGAAGTTAAAGAGAGGTTGCTTCAAAATAGAGGCATCTTCTCTCTTTCTTTTGGCTTTTTCCTATATTTACCATCTTCCAACACTGTTGAAAGATTACCTTTCTATAATTTTTATATATGACATACACTTCCTAATGCTAATCCTCCCCATTCATCTGGGCTGGGGTCTGAGATTGCATGCTAACTTGCCTTCGCCAGTCGTTGTGTTCTTTGGTGGCTCACGGGTCCTGCGATGCAACATTAATCCAATTCACATCCTGAGGACAGACAGAAGGTCATGTTAGTTGTGCAAGATTCTCTGGTATCTTGATTAATGATTGAGAGAGAAAATGCACACACACAACTCAAGGTACAGCTGTATTGAACCCAAGGAAAAATCCCAACTATTACTGTCTTGAGATTTCAAGGATAATATTGGTGGGGAGATTGTTTAGAGTCATAGTAAGCTAGAAGGAGGTGAAAAGGTAGGCAAATATGTTATTTTAGACCCTGGATTTTGCAGTCAGTAGCAAAGCAAAAGCATCTGGCACTGACAACAGAAAGTTTTGCCAAGATATCTCATAATCTCAGTGTTTGGGGACTTCATATAAAATAATGAAACTATACACTTTGGTATCTTTCACTTAGTTGTATAGAGTTTATTTGATTAAATCCAGCAGTATGAATGAAAACAATTTACAGGAAGGTAAAATCTATAAAGGGATACTAATATAGTAGTCATAGAGCTGTACAACATGGAAATAGACATTTCAGTCCAACTTGTCCATGCTGACCAGATATCCTGAATAAATGTAGTCCCATTTTTCAGCATTTGGCCCAGATCCCTCTTAAACCCTTCCTATTCATATATATATCCAGATGCACTTAAAATGTTGTAATTGTACCAACTACCTCCACTTCCTCTGACAGCTCATTCCATATACACAACACCATGTGCATGAAAAAGTTGCCCCTTGGATTTTTAAAAATCTTTTCCCTCTCACCATAAACCTATGCTGACTAGTTTTGGAATTGAAATGTGTCCAACTTAGAGAAATGTTACCAGTTTAAGAAATATTTCAGCCTTTTTAAAAAGTTAGTCTGGCTAAGGAATCTCTATTTTCGAGTATCCACGTGTTTATTTCTAACTGAGTTATTGTGTATCTTATGTATACATTTTAAGGAATTAACATGGGTGTTGTTGCTGTCCTTGGCTTCATTTTTTGTGTCGCATGCTGTTATCGAAAACGATCATTATCAAACAAAGGGTAAGACTATTTCCTATTTGTTCGATAGTTTTCTATCTTCAGAAAAGCTATCCATAAATTTTTAATCTTTATTCCACCACTCTCCTCATCTACTATTCTAACCTGCCCTTCATGCCCCTGACTTTCCCCTAGCCTGCAACACAAATTTTTCTATTGCTTTCTTGTTGAACTTTACTTGATTTACTTGATTATAGCTAAGAAACTTGAAAATAAATACAGGTTTTCCATATAAAAATTCAGTCAAGCGACTAGTTCAAAAGCTTTGCCATTTGGCCATCACTTTCTTTACTCAAGCAGGGCCACTGATTAGTAGTATCTGAAAGACCAGCAAGTGTGTTGAATCTTGTGCAATAGTGAGTCATTTGGTAAATGTTTTGAGATTGGAAAAATGAGATTCCCGACACTGAAGAAAAAATTCGATATTCCATCCAAGATTTTAATGATTTGACAAGAATGTTGCTAGTGAGCGGCAAGGAGCCTGCTTTCATGCACTAACATCCCTGTATTACTTAAGCTTGCTTCGTTTATATGCATATCACTTTTTTTCTTCCAACTCACAACAAGAAAGTCTGAGCAGAGATAAAATGGAGAATCTCAGCAGGTCACACAGTGGAGAGGGAAACAGAGTTAATGTTTAGAGACCCATATGACTCTTCGCTGGAACTGGTTATGATGCTGCCAAACTGACTGTGTTCCTCCAGCACTTCTCATTTTTATTTAAAATTTTTAGTATCTGCTATAATTAAGGCTGAGCAGATACCTGTCAGCTCCAGCTCTGTTTGGTTGGAATATAATACAGTAATATAACTGAATCATCTGCTGGAGTGAGACTTGAGGGGCTGGGTGGTCATCTAATCCCTGTGGCCATTAAAGTAACAGCTGCATTGAACTTTTATTGTAGTTCTCTGCTTCAAAGAGTGCACCAAGACCTGTACGAGTTGCTGTATCTTCAACCCACAGATCTATTAAGACTGTTACCGATGCAATTGATACTGAATGACAGCACTCATCACTTTTTCCTATTCCCTCATGATGAAGTCAGTACTGGAGCACAAGTTGTAGACTTTGTCAATGTAGCTTGCCTTCCTCCATGTGCTGGGTCCTGTATATTATACTTGTCGCATTGAAAGAGCAATATCTGAATATGACTGACTTCATCATTAAAAAGAGTTTTCCTTGGTCAATGTACAAGTAATTGTGATCATCAGTATCTCATCTTAGAAATTCGCAACATGTTTCTTGGATCTACTATGATGTCTATATACTTGATAGCTGTTAGGTTCCTGCTTCATTCCAAAGACCAGATGCCTGAAAAGGTTGGCTGCAGGGAATAAAGGGCTAACTTCTGCAAACCTGGATGATGATTCCCTTGTGCAATCCACTGACTGAGGCCAAGTTTAGATACAATACAGCTCATTCTTCAACCAGGTCTATCGTGAAACCGACAAAAGACCTCCTGAAGATGAGGGTTGGTGGGAAGGAGGGGGAGGAGGTTTGTCGCACTACACTCCAGACACAGTGTACCATGTAATCCCTGCATGTTGTGCTCTGCATAACTGGAACAAAGTTAAAAATCAAACACCAGATCATAGTCCAACGGATTTATTTGAAAGCACTAACTTTCAGAGCACTGCTCCTTCATTAGGTAGCTGTGGAGCAGGATCATAAGGCACAGAATTTATAGTAATAATTACCGTGTCATGCAACTGAAATAATATATTGAACAAACAGCTCCACAGCTACCTGATGAAGGAGCAGCACTCTAAAAGCTAGTGTTTTCAAATAAACCTGTTGGACTACACCCTGGTGTTGTGTGATTTTTAACTTTGTCCACCCTAGTCCAAACCCGGCACCTCCATGTCCTAACTGGAACAGGCAGAGAGAGAATGTGATGAACACTGAAAAGTTGGATAAGCAGCTGCAGTCTTCCAAGGAAGAAGATGAGGACATGAAGTGGGAGTAACATCATTCAGCATGATAGAACAGTGCAACTTTTGGTGATTTGAGCCAGACTGGATTTAATTGACACCTGCTTCTAATAGACGAAAGCTGGGTGATCATTCATTAGCTGCAAATTTGATAGTCAAAATGCAAGCAGCCTCTCTTCAGCCCCAGAAGCAAATGCAGCATCTTTTATTTTTTGTTACTTCTCTTTATGTGTTTAATAAAAGTTAACGTTAGCAACAATTTCAAGGTTTTTACAACATGTGATGCTGCCACATTTCAACACTGACAAGACGTTATGCTATGTTAAGCGACTAGAGAAAGAATAAGAATCCTTCGGACACAGTTCTAACAGGGTTTAATGCTGAGGGCAGATAGCTTCTGTAGCTTCATTCTTGTAGCCGTATTTCAATGACAGTTGAACAGACTGATGCTGATGTAAAAAGAGAATACATTTGTAATTATAATCTGCTATTTCCAATGAAGTGTCACCTGTATGCCCTCAGCTGTTTTTCTTTTTCATTTTTCTCCCATTATGTCTTTTATGAAAGGTTATTCCTAGTTTGAATTGGTGCACAGCTTTAAATTTGGTCCTGGTGGCACTCTGAAAGGTCCCAGCAGTGGCAAGTACTTCAGGTGCTGATAAGCTCACAATAGCACTGCTGCAGAAATGTACAGCATGCATGGATGAGTGTTGGTGAAAGAAATACTCCATGAATTCCTTGAAAAATTTTAAATTTTTGGTAAAATTAACCTTCGTGGATTTTTATTTGATTAGTAAACACTGTATAAATCAAACATTGAAACCTAATGCTTACTACATTTTCCCATGGCTGGAAATGACAAGTTCCATATGAGTAAGATGTATTCTGGCTGTCAGAATTGATCAATTTATTTTGTAACAATTACAAGCAATGTTGTCTTGAGGAATATGAAGAATTTTAATTAACTTAACCTATTTAACCTACTTAAACAAAGTAGTGCATTTTGCTTGCTGCATGAAGTTTACAGTCTTTTGCAAATGTACTGTCAGATACACGTAACGTTTTATCATAATTATATTTTAATCCATGCACATCATGTTTCCTTTTTAGGGAATATCATCTTGCCAGCAGTATTCCCATGAGCTCTGATGACAACCAAATGGGCCCTCATTCTGATTCCTGTAATCGTCCAGTATAATTGTTGAAGATTTCAAATTGAAAAAGGTAAATATTTGTGTTTTTCTGTTTCACAAACTGTTCTGTGCTTTCAATGATCTTATGGTAGTGTTAAAGATCTGTATTTGAGCATTTATGGGAATTTTCAAATTTTACTGACCTGTGTAATCCTAATTCTCCACTTCTATTTCGCTAAACATTTAAATGTCAGTTAAATATTGATCATACATGCAAAAGATTTACCTTCAGTATTTCAAGCTCTTCCTAAGTATTCCAATGTGACTCAGCTTGCATGATCTTGCTATTTTCCATTATTAAGTAGCAGCTACTTTTAAGACCTTTTCCTATTTTTTTTTCTCCCAGTAGATCAAGAGACTTAAAGGGATCTTTATCCAAAATATGGCTTTCCGCAGTCTCCCCTCTAAAACAATTCAAAGGACATATGTTGAATCCTCATCCGCTTTAAAGGAAATTTGGAACTACATGTAACAACAATAACATTTTAATAAAACAGTCTGAATTTATTTAGTTTGTTCTGGAAATCAGTGCAGTAGCAACTACAATGCACAATCGATAGAAAGATATTTCTTTGGGCATTTAAGATAGTTTAACGATTGTTATTGTGAAAATTATGTGCAATGTTACATTTATTTTAATACATCTTCACCACTTGGTCACTGCATTGTTTCCAAAAAGGCAAAAAGAATCAGACTTGAGCTGTAAACAAAAAAAACAAGGAACTGCAGATGCTGAAAATCAGAAGCAAAATCAGATATTACTGGAAAAATTCAGCAATTCTGGCAGCATCATGGAGAGACAGCAGAGATAATGTTTCAGGTGCAGTGAGCATTCTTCAGAACAGAACAGATATTTCTGTTGATCTGGATCCAAAATTTTGTCTGCACAGATGCTACCAGAACTGTTGAGTTTTTCCAGCAGTTTCTGATTTTGTTTCAGGCTTGAACTGATTGACTTCCTGTGGGAAATACCCAGCTCAGTAAAATAATAAAGTTTGATATTGACTAGTTAGGAGTAAGAGAAGAATATCTTTGCCACATTTGTTTTTGATCTTGAGGATATGATAAATGATAGTGTTTGTATATATTACCAACATGAAAGCAAAATATTCTGTATGCTGGAGATTTAAATTTTTTTAAAAAGTGCTGCAGAAACTCTAAGTGTCTGGTGGAATGTGTTGCAAGAGAACCGGAACCCAATATAACTTTTTAGAGCTGTATATATCATACTAGTTTTTAAAAAAAATAAATTTGTAAAACTTGTTTACAGAAACGTTTTTTGTATTTTAACATTTGTTTTCTGTTGGTTCAGATGCTTTCATTTTGCTTCCACAAAGAGCTTATATTTCTAGCAACCACATAGTCTAAGCAATCTTTGAATTTCATTGGTGATAGATATCTGAAGATAACCACAATTTAAATATTTGATTTTGTCTGAAATATTTTTCACCAGTAAATATGGTGGAAACCACACAATTGGCTAACTCATTTTTCAAAATCTTAGAACTCATATCATGTTTCCATGGTAGCAACACATCAAATTAATGATACTGGGCTCAACAATGGTATATCTCCTTTTTAAACAAACAGCACAAATTGTTTGAGACAGTTGTCTTGTCAGCTGATGAGAGACCCCTTCTGCTTTTGCTAGGGAAAGTCTATTGAATCACACATGAAATAGATAATGGAAAAGCTAAAGGAACTATCATAGCTCCATCCCGTGAAATCTTTAAGACACAACTTTACATTAATTCCATGAGAAGTTTTCATTGTCAGGGCTGTCATTCAGCAGATCATGCCTAGTTAAGCTTGCAAAAGTAATATAAATATTCATAGCATATGGATATTCATCTGTAATGCTGATACTAGACAAAATGCAGTTTTTTAAAGTTCTTTTTTATCATGTTAATGCCTCTGGTAAGGCTTGTCATTAAGATAATGTAATTTCTTTCACCTCAAATGCTTCCATGCTTCTTGCAATAAAATTCTGAATATTCATTCATGATTTTATTATGGTATTGAAGTTTGTAGATAATATTTTTAATAACTTCTGAACCTGAATGCCAAATCACAATGTAATTCCGCAACATTCAGCTTCCTCAGTTCAAAGTATAAAACAATCCTAAAAGAAAATGTTTGTAATATGTCTTGCATTTCTGCTTTAATTTCCATAACTGTTTGCTTTAATGCTTAGAAAACATTTTAAAAAGCACATAACTTCATACTGTTCAAGCAGCTAGTTACATTTTAAAGTTGTAAATCTGCGGGTATTTGATTTTTACCAAATGTCAGGTTAACAGGTTTCTTTTGTGATGTTTTACTTACATTCTATTTCAGCCTGCCTTGCTGTTATAGTAAAAAGATTTGAATAATTAATAAACACATGTGGGTTATGTGTACATTGGTTTTGTGTGTTTGTGAACAAATTTAAATAAAAGTGATGTAACCTTTTCTTAAAATTTTGTGACCTCATTTATTCTCCACTGAAATAATCACTCCAACAATGCTCAAGTTATTTTCTTTTTAAATTTTCCACTGACGCCTTTTTGTTTTTCACGTATCAAAGATGTAGTCATGATTCCTATCAAGAAACACAATGGGCAGAATTTTCCCATTGCTAGGGAATATCATTTTTGTTGAGTTTCTTAGAAGGTTTCTCCCACTGAGGTCTAGTGAGTATTCTCACATCATAGTCTCAGACTCATTTCAAAACTACTTATCCAATTCCTAAGCGCCTTCTCATCTGATGTATCACTCATTGTAGGTAATAAGCTTACAATACTGACCAGATATCTTGAGATAGGAAATTGTCCCTAGTACTGGCACCATATTTAAAAAGCCATTGTGCATCTGTCAAGTGCTAGGATCTGGAACTGTCCTGTACAGTCACCACACAGAAAGTCGAGGGAAATTGACACTCCACTTTATGGACAGGACTGAAAGTTTCTGGTGAATGGGTGATGCAGAGGAAGATTGACCTCTTTCTCAGGACTGAAGCCATGCCACCAGACACTACCAGCTTGGCCTGAGGTTGCCACTTAAGTCAGTGTGGTATCCATAGTGCAGATAAATGCCTAGCAATACTGTTCTCCACCTTACCAGGGTCCATATTCATTGACCGCACACAAAATATCTCTGCTACTGTACATATCTCCCAACAAGGCTCCTATTCTGCCACTGTAGTGTGCAGCTCCTAATCACTTTGGGTACCTCACCAATTGTCTCTCAGCTGCACCAGCACAATAGCTATGCCATTCATGTGCATCTGAATGCACTCCCTTCTTCACTTGTTTCAGGAGAAAATGGCATACATCAGGTCTGAAAGACTCAGGATGGGCACTGGGTTGCCCAGATTCAGCTCCTCACCCACTAAATAGAAGAGATCTTAATATTGGCCAGCGAAGATGGGTTGGGACCAGTCTTGTATCGATGTTGTACTATTCATGACCTAGCAACAGTAAAAAGCTTTGTACAGTACAGTACCAGACGTTTATTAACCCCAGTTACATTTCATCCAAATGTCACAAACTTTACTGCCTGGTCCTGATATTCTCTCTTATACCTGTGTCTCACATATACCTGTGGGTACTGTGGGATCATGTTTAAATTACAACCAGAATCGATGAGTGGTGAAAACAGCCTCTTTATTCAGCAACCGCAGTAGCACAAGTTTGAGACAGCAATAGAATCCCAAAATATAGTTCTTACATTAGCCTCTTTATATACAGTTCTTAAATATATTAAAAATCCATCAGCATGGTGTTACATTGTTTTACCTATAGTAAGGTTTGAGGAAACATGAGATGGCCTAAACATTTCCTAAATGCTACCTGAAACTCCTGATTGGTTGCAGGTTTGGTTTGGTTTGGTTGCACATTTAGGAGGGGTTAGTCCTTTTGTCTTTTAAGTTAGTAAATATTAGTGATAATACTAGGTCTATATACTCTAAATAACTTTGAAATTATACCTGTATTTAATAAAAGAATAAAGCATATTAAACTGATTACTCCAGCTGGTTTGTGAGATTTGTTTACTATTTGCTTCATTCATGCAGTTTCACGGAAGCACTGTTTTGGCAATTAAGGGGATAGTGGTCCTGTTAAAAAGTACATACTAACTAGGGACCATGATGTAGAGGTGCTGGAGTTCGACTGGGTTGGACAAAGTAAAAAAATCACACATTACCAGGTATATTTGGATGTACTAGCTTTCGGAGCACTGCTCTTTCATCAGGTAGCTATGAAGCAAGATCATAAGACACAAAACTTGTAGCAAAAGATCACAGTGTCATGCAACTGAAACAATATATTGAACAACCAGCGCTCCGAAACTAGTACTTCCAAATAAACCTGTTGGACTATAACCTGTGTTGTGTGATTACTAATTGGGGAACTGTTTGGTGTTCTGTAATCTATTCAGGTCTGAGAGATGGGGGTTGGTAAGGGCTGATGTAGAAATAGGCCTGATAAGGGTTTAAGGTGAATGGGTTGAAAGGGATGTTCTAATTTGAGCCTTTATTATAATAGTAAAATATACTACAAAATGCAGTTCTATGAATGAATGAGACTGTGTTCTAATAAACAATGGGTTAGAAAAAGGTTATGAATGAATGAAGGAGAACTTAGTATTAATTAATATAGTGAGCTGGTGAGTGGTTTAGTAAAGATAATCTATAACACAATATCTCACAGTACCAATGCTCACAGTGGCTATGGTCAAGAGGGTTACTCTATGAGAGATTCTCACTCCCAAGACTGAGGAAGAGAGTCAGGATATCTCTCAGTCAACCCCATAGGCTTTGCTCCTCACCATATCCTCACCTAAAGAATCTGAGTGTCCATCTCCTGACCTTTCCACCACCCAGCCCCAGTTATACCACGTTGATCTGCCAGTTCAGGCACTTAAATCAAGATTGATGTTTGCAGTTCACAATTCCCCCCTTCACTTGGTTCTTCTCTCTCCCATCCTGTACTATATACACCCTTTATATTAAAACAAAGAGCTGGAGATTAGAAACAAACAAAAACAGGAGAAAATCAGCAGGTCTGGCATCATTCATGGAGAGAAAAGAGAATTAACATTTTGAGTCTAGACATGCTTCTTCAGAATTTTGCCTATTGAGTTGACCCTCTTTAATACTGTATTTTCCCCAACTCCCAAATTGCAGCAATCTGACTTCTATTCCCAAAATTGAATTCTCTAGTCTTCCTTGCACAATACCAGTCCTTGATAATCCCCCTTGACTTTTAACAGTCAGATGCCTCAAACTGACCATCGCCCTTGAGAGACCTTGCCAGTTAGCCCTGAACAATGAATAATTAGATATCTGTACAGCTACCCACTATGTTCCATAAGTCCTTGAACTGGTTACACTGGACCCACAGAGTGTGACCCCACTCCCTGAACTGCAGAGTCTAGACTCCCTGAGCCTGACCACTCTGAACCAAAGCTCCTGTACTGATGTCAGAGGGTACCCTTGACTTTCTGTACCCTAGACATCAAAGTGGATTACTTTCTTTAGATCTTGAGCTATGTCCGTTTACTTGCAGCACCTGGCAGTGTGTTCTCCGCGTACACTACTGAGGAGAAAGTGACGACTGCAGATGCTGGAGATTAGAATAGAAGAGCGTGGTGCTAGAAATGCAGAGCTGGTCGGGCTCTGAGGAGCAGGAGAGTTGACATTTCAAGGATAAGCTCTTCAGGAAGGCCTGGTTGAGAGCTTATGCTTGAAACATTGACTCTCCTGCTCCTCAGATGCTGCCTGACTGGCTGTGCTTTTCCAGCACCACACTATTGATGTACATTACTGACACAGGGTGCAGGTGTGACATTGACATAGTGACAAGCCATAGAGCAACATATCCACCCCCTCTACTGACAATTGCTGACAAGCATGAACAGTGGAGTGGCCTGGCTTTGTGTCTGCAAAGAGAAAAGTCAAAACAGAAGTACCTTGACCCTTTAAGATTTGGCTGAAGGGGTAAAGCTCAAAAATGAAGGCAAAACAGGAATGCTATTAGCATCCAGGTAGGCACTAAATTAGTAGTTGGTAAGAGTGCAAATGAACAAATCTGAGAAATGGGCTGGCCAAAACTGCAAGCTAGATGTCCCTGTGCATAATGTGTCTCCATGACTGCATTGCAATGATAATTGCCAGTGTGCTCCAAAGTGCAACATCACTTTGTAAAAAATGTCCAGTAAGTGGACAAGAGATGTGTCTTCATAGTGTAGTGAAGCTGGCATGTGTCTGATGCTGTGGAGCAACACTGATGTGTTGGGGCCAGAAGTCCAAGATGTGATCCAGAGTAGCCAGCTGCAAGTTGGTGTCAAGATTAGAGTGGTGCTGGAAAAGCACAGCAGGTCACCAGATACCTGTGCTGATTTCTGTTACAGGAATCCTCAGCATTGAATTTCTATCCCTTGGTGATTTCAACTCATTATGGCCATTCCCTCTGTTTAGTTGCATCTTATCTCCCAATGTGTGTTTTTGGCTTTATAATCTAACCATAACTGACCTGGAACTGAGTGGCTTACTAGGCCATTTCAAGGGCAGGTAGGCACATGTAGGCCAGAGCAGGTAAGGACAGCAGATTTCATTCCATGAAGGACATTAGTGAACTAGATGGTACAGACAATGGCAGCCATTCGACTAGTTTCTCATTCTAGAATTTTAAAAATAAATTCAAATTTCACCCCTGGTTATAAAACATTAGATTAGGATTCTGGATACTGCCTTCCCTATGTTCCTTGTATATATTCAAAGCCCCTGAGATCTTGCATTCTACCCCAATCTTTTCCAGTTTGAATATGGCTATTTCTGATCACTTTCTTGTATCCCCTCTTTACTCACAATTTCGTCCTTCCCTCTAACCTTCCATTTTCTTCTGAAGCTGCCACTTGACAAAGCACTCAAGTTATTTGCAATGCCACTTTGAATTTTGTAATTTTGGACTTTACCCTATTCATCTTCTATAATATTACCATTCAGTTTAACCACATTCTTACACCTTTGATCACCTTCACCTCAGTAAACCCTTACTCTCTGCCCAGAGAATTTTGGATGTCTACAAATGTTCAGGACTGATAGGAGAGGCTTTTAGCACTTGCAAAGGAGCAAATCAACAATAGCCTTAGCGGAGTCTAGAGTGAATTTAAGAAAGCAATTCGGAGAGTAAAGAAGGGCAATGAATAATCACTAGCAGATAAGGTAATAGAGAATCCCAAGGTACTCTATAAATATACTAAGTGGAAGAAGCTAACCAAGAAAAGTGTAGAGGTTATTAGGAGCCGGGGACAATTGGCGTGTGGAACTTGGTGGCACAGCGGCTCAGTGGTTAGCACTGCTGCCTCACAGTGCCAGGGACCTGGGTTGGATTCCCGCTTCAGGTGACTGTGTAGAGTTTGCACATTCTCACCGTGTCTGCGTGGGTTTCCGCCCACAATCCAAAGATGTGCAGTTCAAGTGAATTGGTCATGCTAAATCACAACATAGAACATAGAAAGGTACAGCCTACGATGTTGTGCCGAGGATTATTCCTAATCTAAAATAACCTAACCTACGCACCCCTCAATTCACTGCTGTCCATGTGCATGTCCAGCAGTCGCTTAAATGTCCCTAATGACTCTGATTCCACCACCATCACAGGCAACGCATTCAATGCATTCACAACTCTCTACGTAAAGAACCTACCTCTGACGCCCCTCTATACCTTCCTCCTAATATCTTAAAACTATGACCCCTTGTGCCAGTCAATCCTGCCCTGGGGAAAAGTCTCTGCCTATTGACTCTATCCTTGCCTCTCATTATCTTGTATACCTTGATCAGGTCATCTCTCTTCCTCCGTCTCTCAAGAGAGAAAGGTCCGAGCTTAGTCAACCTCTCTTCATAAGACAAGTCTTACAGTCCTGGCAGAACCATGGTAAACCTTCTTTGCACCCTCTCCAAAGCCTCCGTATCTTCCTTATAATAGGGCAACCAGAACTGGACACAATATTCCAAGTGTGGTCTCACCAGGGTTTTGTAGAGCTGCAGCAAAACCTTGCAGCTCTTAAACTCTATCCCCCTGATGAAAGCCAAAAGACCATATGCTTTCTTAACAACCCTGTCCACTTGGGTGGCAACCATGAAGGATCCATGCACTTGAACACCATGATCCCTCTATTCCTTCACGCTGCCAAGAATCCTGTCTTTAATCCTATATTCAGCATTCCAGTTCGACTTCCAAAATGCATCATTTCGCATTTATCCAGGTCGAACTCCATCTGCCATTTCCCAGCCCAGCTCTGCATCCTGTCAATGTTGCGCTGTAGGCTGCAATAGCCCTCAATACTATCAACAGTACCTCCAGCCTTTGTGTCATCAGCAAATTTACTAATCCAGCCATCAACCTCTTCATCCAAGTCATTTATAAAAACTACAAAGAGCCGAGGCCCAAGAACAGAGCCCTGCGGGACACCACTCACCACTGACCTCCAGGCAGAATACTTTCCATCTACAACCACACTCTGTCTTCTGTCAGCCAACCAGTTCTGAACTCCCTGTATCCCATACCTCCTGACTTTATGAATGAGCCTACCATGGGGAACCTTATCAAGTGCCTTGCTGAAGTCCATATATCCCACATCCACTGCTTGACCTGTCTCATCAACTCCTCAAAGAACTCAATAAGATACGTGTGGCGTGACCTGCCCCTCACAAAGCCATGCTGACTGCCTTTAATCATGCTCTGCTTTTTCCAAATAGTCATAAATCCAATCCCTCAGAATTCTTTCCAAAACCTTGCTGACCACAGACCGAAGACTGACTGGTCTGTAATTGCCAGGGATTTCCCTATTCTCCTTCTGGAAAAGAGGAACAACATTCGCCTCTCTCCAATCCTTCGGGATGATTCCTGTGGAGAGTGAGGAAGCAAAGATCTTCGCCAGCGGCTCAGCAACCTCCTTTCTCACTTCCTGGAGCAACCCAGGATAAATCTGGTCTGGCCCTGGGGACTTACAATCTTAATGTTTGCCAAAATTTCCCATATCAACTTCATCAATATTGATCTATTCAAGTCTGTTTCCCAGCTCCTCAAAGTTCTCATTCACAACAAGGTCCCTTTCCTTAGTGAAAACTGAAGCAAAAAAATCATTTATGGCTTCCCCTATCCCCTCAGACTCTAGGTACAACTTTCCTATGCTATCCCTAACCAGCCCTACCTTCTCTGTGATCATTCTCTTATTCCTCACGTATGAGTAAAATGCCTTTGGGTTCTCCCTAATCCTCCCTGCCAAACCTTTTTCCTGCCCCCTCCTGGTTCTCCTCAGTCCACTTATGAGCTCCTTTCTATTAAGCCATTAATCCTCTAAAGCTGTGTGAGATCCTTGCTTCCTCCACCTTACGTAAGCTGCCTTCTTCCTTTGAACGAGAAGCTCCTCTGTTCTTGTCATCCAAGGCTCCTTAATCTTACCCCTTCTTGAGGAACAAATTTATGCATCACTAACAACAACTGCTCCTTAAACAGTCTCCACATGTCTGTTTTGCCCTTCTATTGAACAATTGTTTCCAATCTGTGCTTCCCAACTCCTGTCTGATAGTGTCATAATTTCCTTTTCCCCAATTAAATATCTTCCCTTGGTAACTGCTCCTTTCCCTCTCCAAGGCTATGGTAAATGTGAGGCAGTTGTGGTCACTGTCACCAAGGTGTCCTCTCACTGCTGAGATCTGACACGTGTCCTGGCTCACTGCTGAGCACAAAATCCTGCTCTGTCATCGGCCTGTCTACATACTGAGTAAGGAAACCCTCCTGAACACACCTGACAAAAATGGCTCCATCCAAACCATCTGCACTAAGGAGGTTCCAGTCAAATTTGGGAGAGGCAAAGTCACCCACAATAACAACCCTGCTACATCTGCATTTTTCCAAAGTCTAACAGCCTATGAGTTCTTCTATCTCCCTACTGCTATTAGGAGGTCTTTGGAAAACACCCAATGAGATGGCTGCTCCCTTGCTTTTCCTAACTTCTACCCATACTGACTTAGTTGACAAACCTTCCTCGACACCCTTCGTTTCTGTAGTGGTGATGCACTCTCTGATTAGCAATGCTACATCCACCCTCTTTTTCCACCCTCCCTCCCTAAATTGCATATAGTATTAGGTGTATTAGTCAGGTGTAAATGTAGGTTAGAGGAATGGGTCTGTGTGTGTTACTCTTCAGAGGGTCAGTGTAGACTCGTTGGGCCAAATGGCCTGTTTCCATACTGGAGTCTAATCTAAAAAAAACTGGAGGACAAGTATTCACATTTGTTTGTGTTCAGGAACAGGAGGATAAAAGGTATAGAACTCAGGAAGATGGAATGAGGTTATTGAGCAGATTGACATTGGAACTAAGTTGTTTCTCTGGAACATCCTACATCCTTATTCTGTTAACACCAAAGTATTCTGGCTTCAACATTTAAGGATGACAAATTTGGCTGGACCACATAATGCTTGGGTTCAGATTGTCTCTTTCAAAACTGCTAAATCATCCTTAAATGGAAAGATACACCTCACCATCCCTTCTGCACCATAAATCATTTAGCCCTCATCTCTATTCTCCCCAAATTGCCTCCATCTAAATACAAGGAACCCTTTGTTGGTGAAGTTGCGATCTACTGTTCGGCTACCTCTGATGCTACTCCCTTTCCCTCAGTCTGTCAAACCAAACATCTCCCAAGATTTCTCACATCTCTTTCAGTTTCCACCAAGTCAGAATTTCATTGAGGAAAAATAATTGTGGAGTTCCAGTTAAGATTTCACCATAGTCCAGAGCACTTTATATTAAAAAAAGAGAAACATTTTTTTTGAAAAAACTCAGTCATAGTAAATAAAAACTGAAAGAACTGCAGATGTTGTAAAACAGAAACAAAAACAGAAGTTACTGGAAAAGCTCGGCAGGCCTGGCAGCATCTGTAAAGAAAAATTAAAGTTAACGTTTCTGGTCCAGTGACATAGGCACAGAACATAGGCACTTCCTCAGCAACTTTTTTTTGTGTTGCAATCATATTCCCCCGATTTGGAGATGCCGGTGTTGGACTGGGATGTACAAAGTTAAAAATCACACAACACCAGGTCATAGTCCAACAGGTTTAATTGGCAGCACACTAGCTTTCGGAGGGTTAATATCTTCAAAGATTATGGAACCACAAAACATCACACAGCAAAAACAAGGGCTGCCAGCCCAACCTGGGCGTGCACGAGGGTACACCAAGATACACAAAAAAGTACAGATGCTGGAATCCAAGTTAGACACAGAAGTCAACATTTTCTGGGGCAACCCTTCCTCAGAACATGCCTGAAGAAGGATTGCACCCAAAACAACGGCTTCCGCACCTCCGCACGCGACCTGGTTTTTCGAGGGGGGGTGGGAGTGTCAAGACACGCATGCGCTGAGGGTTGATCGGCATTGGCAGCCGCACAGACACGCATGCGTGAAATGGAAGTTTCCTCGGCGGGCAGGGCGGTAGGCGGAACGCGCATGCACCGTAGGTAAAGGTCCGCTGAAACGGGCGGTTGGCGGAACGCGCATGCACCGTAGGTAAAGGTCCCCTGAAACGGGCGGTTGGCGGAACGCGCATGCACCGTCGGTGGATGTCCCCTTTGACAGGCGGTTGTCAGAACGCGCATGTGCGCGCTGCTGCGTTTGACTGTCGAGGCGAAGTTGGTGATTTAACGGAAATTGGGCTCGGGACACATCTGGGAGGAGGATAGGCCCGGGGCTGAAACACCGGCGAGTTTTGCAAAAAGGCTCAATGTTACTGAGTTAGAGTCTAACAGTTCTGTGGAAGGAGAATTCTAGAGTTTTCATAATATCCCCGAATATTAAACAACGGAGAGAGGATTGTGAAATGTTGGAGAGACTCATCCTCGCTCTCATGGCGATCGGGGTGACCCGGGTAACCGGTAAGCAGCGCCCCGCCTTCCCGTTGCTGCTTCAGACCTGCCTGCCTTTGTATCGAGCAAAGTGAATTTTACTTTGACTGGAGGCAAATTGACAGAACTTCACGGGTTGCTAACTTGTTTATCTTTAAATTGTCCGTTGTTTTGGGGGGTGGGGGGGACACGCTTATGAATCAATAATACAAAGTGATTAAACGCTAGCATCTCGCTTCTGACGATACATTTTGTGCGGCTCAACGGAGTGCTCCAGCCTCCGAGTTTTCCATGGACGAGAGTTAATTTGTACTGCAAGATAGCCACCTTCGGTGTGAAGGGGCTGTCTAAAAAGACAAGTTTTTCGTTTCAAGTGCCAATCCCTGGATTTGCGTTCTAATCCTGCAGATGATCCATTGCCCTTGTGTTGGGATACTGTGTTGTCCAATGAGGAGTCATGCTATTATATAGTACAGAAAGAGCACCTCTAGTCCATCATGTTGAAACTGGTCATCAAGCACCTATATACCCTCATTTCCCAGCACTTGGTATGTTGCCTTGTATGCAATGGCCTTTCAAGTGATCATCTAAATGCTTCTTAAATGCTATAATGCTACCTGTTTCAGCACTCTTTCAATAGACAATAGGTGTAGGAGTAGGCCATTCTGCCCTTGAAGCCTGCACCACCATTCAATATGATCATGGCTGATCATCCTTAATCAGTATCCTGTTCCTGCCTTATCTCCATAATAATCCTTTAATAATCTTATATGTCTCAATCAGATCACCTCTCAGTCTTCTAAACTCAAGTGTATGCAAGCCCAGTCTTTCAGCGTAAGGTAATCCTGCCATTCCAGGAATTGACCTCGTGTACCTACGCTGCACTCCCTCGATAGCCAGAATGTCTTCCCTCAAATTTGGAGACCAGAACTGCACACAATACTCCAGGTGTGGTCTCACCAGGGCCCTGTACAGCTGCAGAAGCACCTCTTTGCTCCTATACTCAATCCCTCTTGTATGAAGGGCAGCATGCTGTTAGCCTTCTTCACTAACTGCTGTACCTGCATGCTTCCCTTCATTGACCTGTGTACAAGAACACCCAGATCTCTTTGTACTGCCCCTTTACCTGAATTGATTCCATTTAGGTAGTAATCTGCCTTCTTGTTCTTGCCACCAAAGTGGATAACCATACATTTATCCACATTAAACTGCATCTGCCATGCATCTGACCACTCACCTAACCTGTCCAGGTCACCCTGTAATCTCCTAACATCCTCCTCACATTTCACCCTGCCACCCAGCTTAGTATCATCAGCAAATTTGCTAATATTATTACTAATACTATCTTCTATATCATTAATATATATTGTAAAAAGCTGTGGTCCCAGCACTGATCCCTGCGGTACCCCACTGGTCACTGCCTGCTATTCCCAAATGGAGTTGTTTATCACTACTCTTTGTTTCCTGTCAGCCAACTAACTTTCAATCCAAGTTAGTACTTTGCCCCCAATACCATGCACCCTAATTTTGCTCACTAACCTCCGATGTGGGACTTATCAAAAGCTTTCTGAAAGTCCAGGTACACCACATCTACTGGATCTCCCTCATCCATCTTCAGAGTTACATCCTCAAAAAATTCCAGAAGATTAGTCAAGCATGATTTCCTCTTCATAAATCCATGCTGACTCTGACCTATCCTGTTACTACTATCCAGATGTGTCATAATTTCAACCTTTATAATAGACTCCAGCATCTTTCCCACCATTGAGGTCAGACTAACTGGTCTATAATTTCCTGCTTTCTCTCTCCCACCTTTCTTAAAAAGTGGTACAACATTAGCCACCCTCCAATCCGCAGGAACTGATCCCGAATCTATCAAACTCTGGAAAATAATCACCAACGTATCCGCATTTTCTCGAGCCACCTCCTTCAGTACCCTGGGATGTAGACCATCAGGCCCGGAGGACTTATCAACCTTCAGACCTAACAGTCTCTCCAATACCAATTCCTGGCAAATATAAATTCCCTTCAGTTCAGGTCCTTCAGCCACTGTTACCTCAGGGAGATTGCTTGTGTCTTCCCCAGTGAACACAGATCTGAAGTACCAATTCAATTCTTCTGCCATTTCTTTGTTCCCTGTAATATATTCCCCTGTTTCTGTCTTCAAGGGCCCAATTTAAGACTTAACCATTTTTTTGCCTTTCACATACTTAAAAAAGCTTTCACTATCCTACTTAATATTTTTGGCCAGTTTACCTTCGTACCTCATTTTTTCTCTGCGTCTTTCCTTCTTAGTTATCCTCTGTTGTTCTTCCCAGTCTTTTGTTTTCCCACTTTCAAACAGTGTTTTGGAGACCTGTAACCCTTTGGGTGACGAGTCCTCCTTAGATGTTCTATAAACCCCCAGCCCTTTACCTTAAAGCTTTAACCCTTAACGATTGATCCCTAGTTACAAAGAGAAAAGGCTTGTTCTCATTTACTGTATCTGTCCCACTCATAATTATGTACATCTCAATCAGATGGTCCTTCAACCTTCTCTAAAGAGTCCCATCCTATCTAGTCTTTCTTCATTGCTGAAACACTCCAGCCCAAACAACATCTGGGTGAACCCACTCTGAATCTTCTCCAGTTTATTCTCATCCTTCTTACCATGCAATAATGAGAACTGTATAAAGTTCTTGAGTTGTAGCCTAGGTAATGTTTGATCATAATCTCCCTCCTCTGGTATTTGATGCTTCAGTTAAAAAAAGTAAGTATCCCATCTGTCCGTCTGAGTTCAAGGATCTATGTGCCTGCGTACCAAAGTCTTGCTGGCATTCTGTACTTTCTAGAGTCTACTTGCCTGTAGTTCCCCGATTTATCCCCATTACCATTTTTGTATAATGGTATCACGTTGGCTCTTTTCCCATTATTTGGCATATCTGTGTTCATAGTATTTGAAAATTAACCTTTGAAAATTTCCCTTGCAATTTCCTCCCTTACCTGCCATGGTAGCTGAGTACTCATCTGAATTTCAGGACTTATCTAATATTAAGCCTGTTCTCTCTGTGCTAATTTGCTCAAGTATATCACAGTTCTCTTCCCCAATTTTTATTTCTTCATTGTTCTTCCTAACTGTGAATACAGGTCTAAAGTACTGATTTAAAGTTTTACCCGATGTGTTCCAGCACAACCCACAATTGAGATCTATTCGCATGCACACTGAAGTCCTGCTACTCATCTTACTTTCTGAAGTCTGCAAAATCCCCAAATGGAAAATGAGATGCTGTTCTTCTAGTTTGTCCTGAGGTTCGCTGGAGCACTGCAGCAAATTTGAGACAGAGATGTTGACCAGGGAACACTGTGTTGAATTAACAGGCAGTAGAAAGCTCAGGATAATTTTTGCAGACAGAATGTAGGTATTCTGCAAACTGGTCTGTCTTTGGAGCTCAACAATTTTGGGCCTTGAGTGCCCCAACCCCCAGGTCTTGTCATCACATGGACTACAACCACAACCATCCCATTGTCAGCTGCTTATTATCCCAATTAGCAGTCATTCATTCACCAGGCTGACCTTTACCCATTCCTTTGTCCAATTGTTGCTTTCTCTCTACCCATCATTTGCTCCTCATCCCTCTCCCACCCCATATATACCAACCTTTTCCTAGCCACAATCAGTTTTGAAGAAGGGTCAGTGGAACCAAAATGTTAACTGTGTTTTGGCTGTGGAGCTGGTGGGGTTTCTGTTTTTGTTTCAGAATCGGAGAGAATCACACAGTGTTAGAGAGTCAAAGACAGGCACAGAGTGTATGAGGGTCAGAGAGAATCACACTGTGTAAGTGAGTCCCCCGGGCAGTTTCTGTTTTTGTTTCTAACACCTTTCTATAAATTGTTTGTATCCCCCTCACAACTTGTATTTCCACTATTTTTGCGTCATCTGCACATTTGGCTATAGTATATTCACTTCTTTCATTCAAGCCATTAACATATATTGTAAATAGTTGCGGTCCTAGCACTGATCCCTATGAAACCCCACTTACTATAAGTCACCAACCTGAAAAAGAATCCCTCATTCATTGTTTCCTGCCCATTAACTAATTCTCTACCTCTCAACAATGTGGACTCATCACTTAACCTTTTTTGAGGTTGTTTTGAATGCCTTCTGTAATGCCAAGTACAATGTATCTACTGTTCCTCTCTCTCCACTCTAGTTGGGACTTTGGTAGAAAACTGTACTAAATTAGGCAGGCTTGATTTCCATTTCATGAAGCCATGTTGACTCTGCTTGATTAGATTATGATTTTCCAAATATTGTTATTATTTCCTTAATTGACTCCAGTACTTTTTCAACAATAGACGTCAAACTCATTAGCCTATAGTTACGCACTTTTTGGCTCACTCCCCACCCCCCACCTTTTTTTTTGAAAATGTATTTCTCATTAGCAGGTTTCCATTCCTCTGGTACTTCTCCAGAATCCACAAATTTTTGGAAGATTATAACCAATGCATCCACTATCTCTAGGATCCTAGGATGTAACCCACCAAAGCCAGAAGACCCATCTGCCTTTAGCCTCATTAGTTTGTCCAACAGTATGGAAGCAGACCCGTCGGTTCAACCAATGCATGCAGACCATAATCCCAAACTAAACTAGTTCCACCTGCTTGCACTTGGTCTGTAATCCTCCAAACATTTGTTATTAAGGTAGTTTTCTAAATATCTTTTAAATGTTGTAACTGTACCCACATACACCCATTTCCTCTGGAAGTTCAGTAGACACACTATTCTGTAAAAAATGAATAATTGCCCTTCGTGTCCATTATAAAACTTACTCTTTTCGCCTTAAAAAAATGCCCACTCGTCTTGAAATCCTCATCCTAGAGAAAAGATACCTGCCATTTACCTTATCTACACCTCTCAAGATTTTATAAACCTCTATAATATCACTTCTTAACCTCCTATGCTCCAGTGAAAATGTTCTCCTATAACTAAAACCCTCCATTCCCGGCAATATCCTGGTAAATCTCTTATGAATTTTTTCCAGCTTAATAATATCCTTCCTATAATAGGGTGCCCAGAATTGGATATAGTACTTCAGAAGAGGCCTCAATAACATCTTGTACAACACAAGGTTATAGTCGAACAGGTTCATTTGGAAACACCAGCTTTTGAAGCGCTGCTTCTTCAGATGGTTGTGGAGAATAAGATCATAAACCACAGAATTTATAGCCACAGGAGTACAATTTTAGATTCATCCTTTCATCTTTTAGAATTGGATGTACTGTTATCTGTTCTTTGATATATTAATGTAAATATAATTTAAAAGAAGTTCTGGGATTTACATTATCAAAGAACAGAAGCCGGTACCCCATTCTAAAAGATGAAAGACTGAATCTAAAATTGGAACGTGTTTCATTGCATCTCCATGCCACTGTACTCCTGTAGCTATAAATTCTGTGGCTCGTGATCTTATTTTCCACAACTACCTGATGAAAGAACAGCGCTTTGAAAGCTAGTGCTTCCAAATAAACCTGTTCGATTATAACCTGGTGTGTGATTTTAAACTTTGTCAGCCCAGTCCAAAACCGGCACCTCCAAATCTTGTACAACCTTAGCATAATGTCCCAATTCCTATATTTAAAGGTCTGACCAATGAAGGCAAACATGCTAAATGCCTTCTTAACTGCCCTATCTATATGTGACACAAACTTCAAAGAATTATATACCTGAACCCCTAGATCCCTCTGTTGTACAACACTACTCAAGGCCCAATGTTTAATTGTATAAATCGTGCTCTTGTTTGTTTGACCAAAATGCAATACCTCACATTTATCTAAATTAAACTCTATCTGTCACTCTTCAGCCCATTGACCCATAGTGATAGTGATGGTACTTAATTTCTCCCCCATATCCTTTGGTATTTGTGGAATGTTTGAATTATCTTCCACTGTAAAGACTGATGCAAAATATCTTGTTAACTCTTCTGTCATTTCTTTGTTCCCCAAAACTATCTCCCCAGATTCATTTTCTAAGGGATCAATGTTCACTTTGATCCCTCTCTTCCTTGTTATGTACTTAAGCTCTTAGTGCTAGTTTTTATATTCTTCATTAGTTTGACCTCGTTTATTTTCTCTACCTATTATTCTATCCTGTCATTGTACTACCTTGCCTTGTTAGTCCTCCCAAAATATATCTCCTTATACTTTTCAGTATTAGATTTCAATTGTACTGCCTATATTGACCAGTAGTCTAATACTTTCTACCTCACTATTTTCACATTAAACCTTCTGCGTTCGTGTCTAGATCACTAATATGCACCAAGAGACCTAGCAACAAGCTGTCCACTGTGTCACTGGAAACAGACTTCCAGTCACAAAAACAACTTTTAACCATTACCCTCTGCATCCAGCTACTAAGCCAGTTTTGATACAATTTTCCAAATTATTTTGGATCCTTTGGGCTCTTATCTTAATTAGTCTCCTGTATTAAGCATTGCCAGAGTTTTACAGGGGTCCATGGAGACTGCATCTGCCACACTAACTTTGGCTGCAATCAAATCACTACCTTGAAGAACTGTGTCAAACCTGTCAGCTGTCAACAGCCCCTTACAAAGATATGTTGACTATGCTTGATTAATCTTTGCCTCTCCATGTAAAGACTGATTCAATCCCTTAGAATTTTCTCCAGTAGTTTCCTACCATTAATATTAGACCCACCATCCTCACAGTTCCTTGGTTTATTCCTACCACTCTTCTTGAAAATGGTACTAGATTAGTTGTTTTCCCAGTCCTCTGGCACTACAACTGTGTCCAGGGAGGATTTGAAAATTAATGTCAGGGTCCCCCATAATCTTTGACTCCCATGGCAACCTGGGACTCTTGTGAATTTCAGGACTTATCCAGTATTAAACCTGCTAATACTTCCTCTCTTTCAGTGTTAATTCATTCAAATATAACACAGTTTCCTTCCCTAATTTCCATATCTTAATTGTTTTTCATGATGGTGAATACAGGTGTAGAGTGCTCATTTAAAACCTTATCCAAACCTTCCAGCTCTGCCCCACAATTTAATGGTCGTTCCTTAATGGATCCCACTCTCTTTTCTCATTATCCTCTTGCTCCTAATTTACTCATAAATTGTTTTTTAAATTTTTCTGCCAGTCATTTTTCACCCTCCGCCCTCTGTTTTCTCAAGTAACCCCTAGCTCTTTTTACACACTTATAGGGCTTTAATGTTTTCAACCATTGGTATCTACCACAAGCTACCCTTTTGTGTATCTCCAATCCTTCAATATTGAAGGTTCCCTGAAATTTTTTATCTCATTCATCATCTTTGCAGGAACATTTTGGCCCTGCATGTTGCTCAGTGTTTCCTTTTTAAAGGACTCCCAATGCTCTGATGTAGATTTTCATAGAAATAATGACTTGCAATACACTTTGGCCATATCTTATCCTGAAAATGGCCTCTCCGAATTCAAATCTTTATTGTTGGAATGAAACAACTGTGCATACTGAAGATCTGGAATAAAGATAGGAATTGCTAGAGAATCTCAACAGGCCTACCAATATCTGTAGAGCTTCAGAACTCTGAAGAATGCTCTCTGGATTCGAAGTGTTAACTTTATTTCTGGCCCATTTTTGTTTTGTTTCATGACTACCTTAAACCTTAATGAGTCATGGTAATTATCACAGAAATGCTCTCTCTCTCTGACACTCCTATAACTTGCCCAACTTTGTTCTCTAAAGTTAGGGATGTCTATACACCAGCTTTAAAAGCTTTCCTGAATACAGTTTCAAATATTCAACCCCTAAATATTTCACACTTTTTCTATGTCAGTTAATAATGGGCATGTTGTAATCCCTTACTGTCATCATTCTGTTATTTTTTACACTTAAGTTGCCTTGCACATCTGCCCTTCAGTCATTTCGTAGCTGTTTGGATGTTTATAGTACTCTTCTAACTGCTATTGTCCCCTTTTTCTTTCTAGTTCTACCCTTATGGTCTTAATTGAGGAGCCTTCTAAGATATTGTCAATAGACAGTAGGTGCAGGAGTAGGCCATTCTGCCCTTCGAGCCTGCACCACCATTCATTATGATCATGGCTGATCATCCTCAATCAGTATCCTGTTCCTGCCTTGTCTCCATAACCTTTGATTCCACTATCCTTGAGAGCTCTATCTGACTCTTTCTTAAATGAATCCACAGAATGGGCCTCCACTGCCTTCTGGGGCAGAGCATTCCACACACCCACCACTCTCTGGTGAAGAAGTTTCTCCTCATCTCTGTCCTAAATGGCCTCCCCTATATTTTTAAGCTGTGTCCTCTGGTTCGGGACTTGCCCATCAGCGGAAACATGTTTCCTGCCTCCAGAGTGTCCAATCCTTTACTAATCTTATACGTCTCAATCAGATCCCCCCTCAGTCTTCTAAACGCAAGGGTATTTAAGCCCAGTCGCTCCAATCTTTCAATATATGATAGTCCCGCCATTCCAGGAATTGACTTCGTGAGCCTATGCTGTAATAGCCAGAATGTCTTTTCTCAAATTTGGAGACCAGAACTGCACACAATATTCCAGATGCGGTCTCACCAGGGCCCTGTACAGCTGCAGAAGAACCTCTTTGCTTCTATATTCAATCCCTCTTGTTATGAAGGCCAGCATGCTATTAGCTTTCTTCAGTACCTGCTGTACCTGCATGCTGGCCTTCATTGACTGGTGTACAAGAACACCCAGATCTCTTTGTACTGCCCCTTTACCCAACTTGACTCCGTTTAGGTAGTAATCTGCCTTCCTGTTCTTGCCACCAAAGTGGATAACCATACATTTATCCACATTAAACTGCATCTGCCATGCATCTGTCACTCACCTAACCTCTCCAGGTCACCCTGTAATCTCCTAACATCCTCCTCACATTTCACCCTGCCACCCAGCTTTGTATCATCAGCAAATTTGCTAATGTTACTATTAATACAATCTTCTATATCATTAATATATATTGTAAAAAGCTGCAGTCCCTGCACTGATCCCTGCAGTACCCCGCTGGTCACCCCCTGTCGCTCCTTACTGAAGTAATTGACTCCTTGATTGCTATTGTGACACCACCTCTTTTTCACTCTCTTTGTCACCCTCTTTGTCTCACCTGCAGATTCTATACCCCAGAGTATAAGTTGCAGTCCTGTCCCTCAAACACGCTATCCACATAACTCTCAGCTTGTTGTGTCTCTAGCCGATGGGAATGTTTTAAAACCTAGCTTTCAGGCTAATCAAACTGATGTCACTCCTGCAGATGTGGTCATGTAAACTGCCAGGAGCATCTAAGATTTATGACATACTGAAAGCCATGTAATGCACAGAATTAAGTTTTCGAACATATTTAATACCTTTAGTTTTAAAAAGCAACTCACTTATTTTTCAAGCTGAGTACACAATTAATTGTTTTATTTTTGAAAGAACTTGCTAGAATTCATACCTTTCCTTAATGCAGCTTTATGATGGACAATAACAATTCCACCACTACTTTCCTGGATTTGGGTTAAAATTTTGGAAGGGGTCTATAACTTTTTCTTAAAGAAACGCTTTCTCAGAAATGCTTTGAAATTTGAAATTCAAAAATTGATATTGATACGTGATGTATGTTTCATCCTAATCCAGAACCCAGCTTGCTTTTCATAATTCACACATTTACCAATTTACATAAGTTTTAAACAGCCTATAAAGAACAAACAAAAAGTGGGAATATAGTAGGTGGAAATGCTAATATAGAGAAATACAAGACAAGAACAAAGTGCAGGATATCAATAAATTAAAGTGAAATTATAAGGTCAGCTACTTGGATGGAAAGAATGATGTTGAACAGAAGAGATTTTAGAGTTAAAGATTGGTCTCTTAGCTACCTAGAACTTTTATGCTACTGAAATAATGAGCATAATTGTGTTTTTTTTTGTTTTAAAGGTGACTGTAGCAAACCTCCACTGTTGGAAAATGGATTCCCAACAAACAAATTTACTCCTGAGACCTTGTTTGATGTGGGTACAGAGATCACTTATAAGTGTAATTTGGGTTATGTGTTTAAGAAAGAAATGTTAAATGGTTCAAGATCTGTTACTTGCAAGGAAGATTCAACATGGACAGCACTGGAGGTCATTTGTGAATGTAAGTAATGAGTCATTTGATTTTATCCTATGTAATTTCTCCTTGCCCATTCTTTTACATAAAAAGTGACTCCTGCTGGAGCAAGTGCATTTTCATGAGTAACTCTCTAGTACTTAGTTTTGAAGTTCAATGTTAATATGTGTGCATTGTTCTTTACCTATGAAATATGTGTCTTACCTCTGACTCTTAGGTGAGGACAAACTGATTACAATTGATGTATCAAAAGTGCCTCAACCTTAATACTCATAAAATTTGGAAGCATAGTCTATCCATGGAAACGTTAGACTACAAATTGAGGCATTTTAGTTACTCAATGCCTAATTGCCTTTTGTTGTATGTTAGTATTCCTAAATGATAATTTTTTAAGCTGAAAAAAGCAGGAAAGGAAGGGAGCTTACACTGCTTAAAATATTGCATCTTCTCAGTATTTACCGAAACTTTATTATAATTTATGACTTGTAAATTTAGAAACAAAATCAGATTTCTCTTCCCTGCTACTTTGGCTTTCATTTTTAAGATTCAACCAGATCTGTTTTTGTTGAGTACTGGACTATAAAAGTCGGGAGATTTTGCTAAAACTGTAAAAGTCACTAGTTAAACCACACTCAGAATACTATTAACAAATTTGGTCCCTTGTTCAAAGGAAAGGAAGGCTGGCATTGAAGGCAATCCAGAGCAGGCTCCAGAGATTGATCCCTTTTATGGAGGTAATATCTTAAAAGAAGTTGAGTAAGTAGGGACTGTACTCCTTGGAGTTTAAGAATGAGATATGACCTTATTGAAGCACACAAAATTCTAAGGGGGTTTGACAAGGTGGAAAGAGGAATTGTTATCCCCTTCTGGGAGAGACCAGGACCAGAGGGCAACATCCCACTCAGTTAGGGAAAGAGATGAGAGGAATTTCAACTTTGAAGAAAGAGAATCTGTGGAATTCCTTAAAGCTGTAGAGGCTGGGTCATTGTGGGCATTCAAAGCTAAGATAGACACATTTCTCATCAATAGCAAAATCAAGGGTTAGGAGTCAAAGGCAGAAAAATGGAGTTGAGGATTATTAGATCAGCCATAAACGCATTCAGCCCCCCAATGGGCTGAATAGGTCACTTCTGTTTCCATGTCATATGTTGAAGTACTTAATTCGTTAATCCAGTGATTGGGACATGACATATTAAGGATGTTTAATACTGCGTATGTTTGAAATCAAAATATGTTATTTTGTTGAATGACTCAGATTTTATATCTCTAGACAAAGTTTATTGACTTTCTGCATTTCTGTCCGTATTTGTCTGAGGAAACAATTAAGTTTAAAATGTCAGCAAAGAATCTTTGACCTTCATTTCTGGAAGCAATGTGTAAGTGTAATGTATTGGATGCAGGTCAGAGAAGGTTTAGCAGACTGATACTTAAATGGTATGGGGAAAAATTGGACAGCCTAGGCTTTTATCAACTAGAGTTTACAACACTAAGTTTAATTGATTGAAACATATGATCTTGGGGGTTGGGCATGGAGATGATGCTTCCTCTTTATATGAGAATATAGAATTATTGAAAAATAAGGAGTCCTCCATTTAAAGCGTAAAGTGAATTTGTTTCTCATAGTGTCCTGGATCTTTAGGAACTCTCTGCCTGAAACAGCAATGGAAGCAGCTTTGGAAAGTTTTCAAGGTGGGGTGGATAGAATCTTGGTAATTGAGGCTGTGAAAGATTATTGTGGGTTGGCTTGTGGTTACAATCAAATCAGCTTTGAATTTATTAAGTGGCCTAACTCTCTTTCATTGTTCATATATAGTCATGAGGAAAGCTTTGAGAAATTCACACCACTTTTCTTAAGAGAGGAGAAGGCTGAAAGATTTGATTGAAGTTTTCAAATTCATGATTAGTCTAGAAGGAGAAATTTGGAGAAATTGTTCCTTCTCATGAACAGATTAAGAATGAAAGGGCAGATGTTAAAGTGATTTTCAAAAGAAGTAAACATGATATGAGAAGAATTTTATCATTGAGCAAATGGTTTGGGTCTGGAATGCACTGCCTGGAAGTGTGGTAGAAGCAGATTTAGTTGAAGAATTAGTTTTGTGCAGTTTTAAAGGAAGACGGCAAATGAGTTGCAGTAAGTCATCTTGCTCACTCAGAACTAGTGCAGACAAGATGGACTGAGTGGCCACATTCTGTACATAAAACTTCTGTAATTTTGTTAATAAAGATTGCTTTTGTACTTCTGTCTTATTGATTTATTCTGTGGCACAGTTAAAAGGAATCTTAGCAAATTTTTTGGACTGCTAATGGATGGAAAATCTAGCCCTAAATTCCAGAATTGGGGAAGCCTGTTCTTGGAAATAAGTGTAGATTTGCCTGTACACATATATTTAATGAAATTAAAAACTGAAAAGAAAATTCTGTTGGAGACCTTGGTATTATGCAATACTCTTTCTCTTTTTGCTCTATAGCAAAGATATGTGGTAACCCAGGCAAGATAGCAAATGGATATTACGAGGCACCAAATGCTACTTTTGGAAGTAAAGTTATTTTTCACTGTGACACAGGGTAAGCATTTTGTGTACCAAATCCTGAATGAGGCTGAAGTGACTTTAGTTTTTATATTGCTTAATAATGTCAGGTTGTCTTTCCTGTCTATTTTTCCAAAGATTTACAGTGATTCTTCAACTAACAACCTGATGGTACTCTTTGCCTAATTCAAATCAACATTGTATTTTCTAAAATCCTATGAGGAAATTATCTACAAATGTTGTCCCCATATAAATCTTCTGAAGGAGTCTATCAGAATTGGTAGTTGGTCTTTTGAATATTGCTGTTGGCACCTCAGGAAAAATATGCTCATGTGTGATGAGTGTATGAGCAGTAACCTGTAGACAATAATGATTTACAACTGAAACACATTGAAATAGAAGTAAAATGCTATAAGTACTTGGGTTAGATGGCACATGTGTTGAGGGAAATAATCTACATTTTATGAGCTTGGTCATCACACTGAGTGAATCTTGCTGGATTGCTTCCCCTGGTTTTGGAACTCGCTGCATCACAGCTAATTGTGAGATTGTCTACATGGGGACTAATAGAAGCTGCTTGGAAACTGAGCTGAGAGAACAACTGGGGTAAACAGAAGAGCAAAACAAACTAGGAGAAACAGGGAGAATTTGTTTCAGTCTGTGATATGAGCAGATTTTATAATGTGTTTTTTTTCCCAGGAGTCAAGTAGTCTCACCTCTGTGAGACAACTCTTTCATTTTGTTTTTTTAAATAATTTTTTAGTTTGGAGCTGTCAACTGAGAGCTGAAAAGTGACCTTCAGACTGTGAGCACCAGCTTATGTTTAAAAAAAGCGAACAAGTTGTTATTTATTTTTGAGGCCAGGCTTGAGAGTTGCAGGTTGGTTCTTGACCAAAGAACTCTGTAAACTCTTTGCTCTGGGGAGGCAGTACGTTTAACCAGATGGCAGATGTTTTGCCATTAATGAGATCAATACCTGGAAATTAGTTAGAGCAAGTTTGGGATAGAACGTGAAGATCAGATGGAAGGAGGACCCCAAGCTTTTTGAACTGTGGATTTCTGAGAGTAGGAGCTTTGTCTGTTGATGCAATAGTTTGAAGATTTGAAAGCTCACTGCCTAACTTCCCATTATCATCTATTGAAAGTTCAGAAAATAGAAACTAAATTAAAAACATTATTGAATCATCCTCAGAATGCACTGGAAAAGGTGACATCAATCAACATCTTCAGAAAATCAATCAAGAAACAATTCCATATCCCTGTGAAGCAACACATCATGAAAACTGCTAAAGTGATCTGGCCAACTTTGTTATTTTTCCTTTTGTTTATTTTATCTCTTAATTCTGTTTTCTGGCTATGTTTTGTGTGATTGGAACTGTAAAAGGTTATTGTGTTTAAATCATAAACACTAATTAAATTATTTTATTGTTTAACTTTGCAAAAGTTTCTGTATTGTTAATAAATTGTCAAGTCTTTTGTTTAAGCTATAAACCTGGTTTCTAGTGTCAATCATTCAGCGTCTGGTGTTGGCTATTCAAAATGTCTGCTTGGGAACCACTGGGCTCACTTGTAAGAATATTGAGTATTTTATGAGGGTGTTGAGTATTTTAATTTTACCATATTGCGAATACAGAATTAGGAAGGTTGAACTGGTTTGGTATATCATAACAAAAAATGGTACATCCTTTTGACCGAAGGATAGAATCTGATGACTTCTTACTGTTCACTGATTTTCCTGTTTCTCAAATTGAATTGCTGACAGCTGCAGTCTAATGGAAAATGTTCAGTTCTGATTCTAATCTACCTCTCTGAGTCTTCAGAAAGTGATCACAGACCACTTCCTCAGATTTTACAAGGTATTTAGACATGGTACTTGGAATTCTGTCAGGTTTTATGAACTTCTACTGAGAAAAAGAGAACAACTTGCACCTTCTGGGCTGTCTTCCTTACTGATTATTTAGGTGTGTAAAACAAAAGTCCAAATACAGTTTGCAAGATACCTATTAACATTGAAACCTCTGTAATTTTTTTTTAAAACCAGGTTCCAGTAATTAAGGACCTCTTAACTCATTGAAAGCTTTGCTTGCATTTTCTCACAAACAGACCTGATATTTGAAAATAGCAGGTGACTTGCAGCATATATTAAGTTGTTGTCTACATTACTTTTAAAATCTAGATGATAATTTATTTTCAGGCCAGGAAAAAAGGCAAACTGTTCCATGTTTTCTGAATTTTCCACACAGCCCTTAAATAAGTCATTGTTGCAAGCTCAATCATATCTGCATTTGTTTTTCTACAATAATTTGTTTTTCTTTTTCTTAGATATAAGATGGTGGGTCGAAGTTTTCGAGTTTGTAAAGCTGATGGTTGGGATGGCCAAATCCCAGCATGTGAAGGTAAGTTATGATCTATATTCTTTGGGTAGCTGATTTGTATTTCAATGAGCAATTTGGGTTTCTAACTTTGGCCTATTGAGGGATGCTGCATGCGATCAGTTTAGACTTTTGTGTCTTGCATGACCAAACACAGACCATATCCTTTTCTAAAAAAAAATGTCCTTCTTAAAAGGACTTGCGGGGGCACGAAAGAGTTATTCCAGCAATGAATTATTTCAGCCCTAGGATTCTTAAACCAAGTCTTTGTCCATTTCTGTGGCACATTGGTTTGTTTGGCATTAGCGAGTGCTTATGATGAAGATGATGGAGACACTTTTCTAATATAATAAAGATTGGACATCCACAAACCTACAACCTTATGCATTATTATACTTAAGGTCCAAAGATGTTAATTCCCCATATTTTGAATAGTTATGCAATTCAATTTTTGAATGTCGTAGATTGGTTAAAGTACAGAATAGAACAGAATATCCTTTATTGTCAAGTGTACTTAATTACAGGAGTACAGTGAAAAGTTTACAATGGCACCACCTTAGGTACAAAGTACCTAGGTACAGATCTTAGATATAAAATACTGAAACAAAGGGGAAAAAAGGAAAATGTTACATTATCTTACAGTTATTCATAGTATAAGTTATAAAAAATGAGAAGTAAAGTTAAAGATAAGCATTACAGTCTTTGATGGAGACCATGAAACCTATTGTATCTTGGCCAACTTTGTGAAAAGGCAAATCAGCTTAAGCCAATTCCCTTTTGAACGTCGTGATTCAATCTGTCTTTACTACTGTCTGAGTCTATGTATTCCAAATTCTAATCATTTGCTGCTTTTAAAGGAGAACACTTTTCCTCACGTCACTTATAGTTCTTTTGCCTGAAAATAATGCCGGTGTTTCTTGACCTTTCTACCAATGGGAATGATTTCAGCCCAAACCATTCATAATTTTAAGCCTCGAGAGTGTGGTGCTGGAAAAGCACAGCATCTGAGGAGCAAGAGAATCAGCGTTTTGGGTATAAGCCCTTTATCAGGAATTCCTAATAAAGGGCTAATACCCAAAACATCAATTCTCCTACCCCTCGGATGGTGCCTGACCTGCTGTGCTTTTCCATTCTCGACTCTGATCTCCAGCATCTTCAGTCCTCACTTCCTCCATGATTTTAAGCCTACCATGTATCATGAGAATAGTCACTGGACTCCGTGTTAACTCTGCCAGAACCCCTTGATATTTCCAGCACTTTTTGATTCAGATTTTTGTGAATATTTTACTTTTCTTTCATTGTATCTTTGGTAATGCTGAAACATTTAGATTATTGGTGTTATGTTCCAGGGTTTCACAAGTAACTCAACAAGAAGATCCATTATTTTTATGTTTAGCAGGGTTCATATCTGAAAAAGGGTAATCAACTTCAAACATTTATTTTGTTCCTCTCTACAGATGCTGCATGATCTGCTAACTATGTCAAGCATTTTCTGTTTTTATTTCAGACTTTCAACATCTACAATCCTTTATTTTTATAAAAGGAACCTCTAACGGGGAAGATTTCTTTGGTAGCTCTTTAAAACAATATAGAAGGATAACTGAACTCAGATTCCGTGATTCACATTATCAGGAATTTAAATGAGATATATTGGATCAGAATTCTGGAACTCCATCATTAATGGCATTGTAGATCATGAGCTTTTCTTTTGTTTTTCCTCTTAAAATTGCTCAGTGATCCAGCAAATGATCATAATACATGTGTTGGATATATTCAGGCGCAGCAATGCCCAAGGAATAGTTGGGTTAATTCATTTTTACAGCATATTAAAAAAGAAATTGTTCCTCAATCTTGTTGACTGCAAATCTCCTGCATTAAAACTTTTAATTGTACATGCAGCATAATTTATAGGGATAGCTAAAATCTGCTCTTTAGAATAGTGTGCTGCAATTTTATCTGCCTGGTTTGATATGAGGTGGTGGGGGAGGAATGCTGCTGTAAGCTGCCATTTGTATGCAATGCCATTTGAAGTTAGTTTTCAGAGATATTTACTGTACTTGGATTTGCATATGTTCTGTACTGTACATACTGTACTGACTAACATTTGACTCAATGTTAGTCAAGGTTGAGCTCCATTTTTTATAATCAGTGTTTTAATTTTACTTCTGGTATCTCTGATTTGGCTTGTTTTTTTGGCAGTCTGTCATGTCTGAACTGAAAAATAATTAATTCTGGAAAGTATAGTTTTCATTTGACTGTTTAGCCAGATCATTAAGTATGCTCCATTCTCCCTTACCCAAGCCATCACATGCGATGACCTTCCACCTATCAGTAATGGGAAAACTCCATCACTACCTCATGGAGATCACTGGCAATATGGAATGGTTGCAGCATATTCTTGTAACAATGGCAATTCGTTGATTGGTGCAGAGAAACTTATTTGTACAGAGTCTGGAAAGTGGGACAATGACCCACCTACTTGCAAAGGTACAGAACTTTGTTATCTTTAAACTTGCAACTTAACTTGCACGTGTATAGTTATAGGGTAGTGTTTACATAAATGTTGCTATTTACTCCTTTGCTAAAAATCATTTAATAGACATGATGAAGAAATTGTTCATCATATGTTAGAACCCTTGCTCGTTTTTTATTATCATTTTTGATAGAAGCTATATTAGATTAGATTAGATCAGTTACTGTGTGGAAACAGGCCCTTCGGCCCATCAAGTCCACACCGACCCTCAGAAGAGCAACCCACTCAGACCCATTTCTCTACACCTAACACTACAGGCAATTTAGCATGGCCAATTCACCTAACCTGCACATTTTCTGACTGTGGGAGGAAACCGGAGCACCCGGAGGAAACCCACGCAGGCACAGGGAGAATGTGCACACTCCACACAGACAGTTGTCTGAGGCGGGAATTGAACCCGGGTCTCTGACACTGTGAGGGAGCAGTGCTCTATGCTGAGAGTTAAAAGAAACCTTCAGACTGTGAGCAACAGATTGTTTTTCTAAAAGAAAGAAAACAAACAAACCGATATTTGTTCATAGGACCTGACATGGAAATTAATTGCAGGTTGATTCTTGGTCAAAGAATACTGGAGACATTTTGGTTCCTTAGGTGCATAAGTCTCAAGTGTTGTCGAGTGTTCGGATGTTCGCAGCATCCATCAAAGAGAGGCCTGTGTCAATCAGTCTTATTGAGAGTATGTTGAGAAAAACAGAAAGAGGAACCAAAGTTTGAATTCTGCTTTTTGTCAGGAGTATGGCTGCCAAATCTACAGGATGGAGGTTTGATTGTTCCCTGATGATCCTCCCAGAGTCAGTTGTTGATGGTTTGGAGAATAGAATGTTAGTTATAAGAAGTATATAAATATTTCAAGCTACTTGCATTGACTGATATCTTGAAAAATCAAACAAGGTAAAATCCCATGTGCCTGTGATATTCAAATCATTGAATTATCCAGTTATATATCTTTTATTTCTCTTTTAATTTATCCCTTCATTGAGTGTGTGTGTCTGTCTTTGTGAGTGGGGACTAGACTCAGAGAAGATATTTAAATCATAGATATCAATTAGATTATCTTATTGTTTGACGTTGCTCAGCTCAAGCTCCTATTTTTAAAACAAATAATTATTTTGTTTAAGCTATAAATTTGGTGTCTGGTGTAGATTATTCAAAAAAGTCAGATTAAGAACCATTGGGGGCATTTTCAGAGTCATTGATTGCTTTAATTGCATTGTGATACAGATGCAGGGATAAGGAGGCTGATTTGATTTGTCTGTCTGTATCCATATTGTAACGCATATATGTCTGAAATGTTAATGCTATTCAAAAGTAAGTATTTTCAAGTATTCTTCTCATAAGTGACACCTTGCACGTTACTTTTTATTGTGTCAGTCCTTTTTGAAAACAATATTTTGTGCTGTGCAGGCCAGCAATCTCTTAGTAACTCTCATTTCCAAGTGTTACTAGGTGATTCCATTAAATTCTGCCGAGCAGAATAGAGGCATAAGTCATTGCAAAAATTTAATAGGTCTTTTAGGACTGTTCAGGGGTCAATGAAGAGGCATTCAAAGGTATTGACAATGCGGTAGATTCTTTGAAAAGGGGAGAGAGAGAGGAAATAAAGAGAGAGAGAGAGATGTGGTTGCCGTGTTAGGTAGTGCTGCTTTTAGCTGTATCGTGGAGAAAGAAGCTGAACTGCTCAAGTTGTAAAACTTTTATTGAGAAGTTCAGAGCCATTGAATATTTCCTTGCTGATTGACCTCCCAAATATGTTTTAGGAGCTGTTAGACAACTAAGTTTTGGGGTCATCTGTAGACAAGTGTTGGAACCTATCAGGGCTCCGAAAAAACTGTCCGGAATGATTAGTTGAGATTGGGGTATAAAAGGTTTATCACAGGTAATTACTTAACCAGCTAAGCAAAGTTAAAATTGAAGGAAAAGCACTAAGGTATTTCTAGATTGTTGAAAAACTGGAGTTATACGTATAAGTTCGATAGTGTAGTTTTTGGAGACTAAGGGAGCATAAACCCAGGAAAGGAGAGCAATACTTCAGATCAGTTGTCATCGATTCAGTCCAATTCCTGAGAAGGAATTTCACAGTCAGATGAATAAAAATGAAGAATTTAATCTCTTGTGAAATTGAATGAGATTTGATGAACAGCTGGGGGGAGTTGCTCAGAATTTCATGGGATCTGACTTGATTGCATTTGCTGCTGTGGGGTGTTCAATCACATCTGTTGCCCATATTAACCACATGTTAATTCTGGGTGTTAGAATATAAATGGTAAATGTATTGTAAATTGTATTACTGTTCTGACATTGCATATTAATGTTTATTGTTTTGTTCAAAATCATGGACTCTTGCAATCTGTTATCTTAACAAGTACCCCTTTGTCAAGTAAACAAAATGGTTATTGATTTCAGCCAGATTGACGCTTTAATTTGGTGATCTGGTCCAGGATTATAAAAGTTTCCAATCTGAATCTATTCTGCATGTCACATATAGCCATTTTGCTATCACCAGTTAGGTTGGATGACTTCTATATTTTTCAACAACTTGATTTTATAAGTATGTTGATATGTTATACTTTACCTTGTTGCCAAATCAGAATATGACAGTAATGCATGGGAAAGCTGGAGGTTGGGATAATACTCTCTTTTTCTAAATCAGCCATACTCATTTTAAATAAGTGGAAGCTTGTAAACTGTTAATGAGGCTTATATTTTAAATTCAATTGTTCACCTTCCAAGTGCAGACAAAATGCCATTATCTGAATAGATTGTGAAAATATTGCCCATTTTAAGGCATGATGTTCTGCAGAATCATATAATGAAACAGTGAGGTAAAATGACAATAATATTTTTGCTTGGACATCTTTTAATTTATTATACAAGGCTGGAGCAGCTAAATATGCTGCTGAAACAATTTTGTTCTCACAACTATGAACCCTTGTCAACTTGTTAGAATAGAAAATCTTGACCTTTAATTTTTTTTAAACTTTATCAAGATTGATATAATTCACAATACTGCCATTTATTAAGTAGTGTAATATTAGCTCAGTTGGATTATAGTAAAATTAATATAAGAATTTTGGCAGTGGAGTTAAAGTAGTATTTTATAACTTGAATGAATGAATATCTGTTCAATTTAGATTTAGCCTAGAATGGTTATTTTATAGAATACTAGTTTGATCTGTGAAAGGTTAATTTGTATTCAAAGACAGTAAAAATGGCACAATTGGACAAATCTAACCTAGACAAGCTCAATCTGTTAACCTACATAAACCATAGTTAAGATTATTTCAAGACATCTAAGAAAAAATTGCTATTCTAAATGAAAAGAGATTCTTAAATTTTAGTGTACTCAAAAAAGAATTCGGAATTTGTAAAAGGCACTCATTATATATTGATTGGTATTTAACAACAGGGCTTAAAAAGCACGGTGTTTTAAAATCTTATGTCTACACATCTCTTTTATAGCATAGATATTGTACTCAGTGATGATAAAGGTAATATTACTGGTAGTATCATAAGCTCAGTCAGTTATCTAGTACATCTTGATGCATTGTTTTTTGTAGTTGTTGAATGTCAACGTCCTGAACTGCCTGCCAATGGCAAAATAAAAGAAGGATTTGGACCCAAATATAGATATCGAGAGACCATCAGTTATATCTGTAATGAAGGCTTTGAGATGGTTGGCGACCATGTGATTGAATGTAAAGAGAACAATACATTTATACCAGCACCACCTATCTGCAAACGTAAGTAACGATTCCTTCAGATAAATCCTGCATTTTTGGTCCTCTTCACTCTTGTGAAGGTTTTAAATAAATGAAATCAAAAGATGTGGTTAGTAGGGTGAACATTGCTTCAAGTCTGGGAAAGTATGTAATGTGTATTTTTTCTGTTTTGGACTTCCACTGATGTGGATATTTTAAATAAATGAAATTTTGTGCCTTGATGTTCTTTTAAAATACTGCAAGATTGGTTTTCAAAAAATGCCTAGCTGTTAAAAATACAGAAGCCAGAACACCTTGCTAAGGTTTTAATTATCTCGGAGTGAAAAGGGTTCAAAGTATAAAGCCTTTTGTCTTCTATAAAAAGGTATTGTCCTGTCTTCATGTAAGAGAATTAGTGCTGTTGATTGTTTGCTCCAGAAGGCGTTGTTCTGCGGCAGTGTGTGATGGTGCAGGTCTCCCATGTTCACAGTAAACCTATTTTTTCATCACATGAGTCAAATCTGCCAGCTATCACCAATAAAATTCACCAGTTGGTAAATAAGTGGAGGCATTTGAGCAGTAATCCTGCCCAATATGATCCATGATTAACATAAGACCACCAAAATAGCGAGACAAAAAAATATTAAAGTGCATTTAATTCATCATTAACTGTTCTGGTAGGCTTATTATATAATAATAATTGAGGTGTTGACTAATTATTGAGTCATAGAGATGTACAGCATGGAATCAGACCCTTCGGTCCAACCCGTCCATGCCGAACAGATATCCCAACCCAATCTAGTCCCTCCTGCCAGCAGCCGGCCCATATACCTCCAAACCCTTCCTATTCATGTACCCATCCAAATACCTCTTAAATGTTGCAATTGTACCAGCCTCCACCACTTCCTATGGCAGCTCATTCCATACCCGTACCACCCTCTGTCTCTTTTATATGTTTCCCCTCTCACCCTAAACCTATGCCCTCTAGTTCTGGACTCCCTGACCCCAGGGAAAAGACTTTGCCTATTTACCCTATCTGTGCCCCTCATAATTTTGCCTCCAACACTCCAGGGAAAACAGCCCGAGCCTGTTCAGCCTCTCCTTATAGCTCAAATCCTTCTACCCTGGCAACATCCTTTCTGAATCCTTTCTGAACCCTTTCATGTTTCACAGCATCTTTCCAATAGGAAAGAGACGAGAATTGCACGCAATATTCCAATAGTGGCCTAACCAATGTCCTGTACAGCCGCAACATGACCTCCTAACTCCTGTACTCAATACTCTGACCAATAAAAGAAAGCAAACCAAATGCCTTCTTGACTATTCTATCTCCACTTTCAAGTGCGACTCCACTTTCAAGGAGCTATGAACCTGCACTCCGAGGTCTCTTTGTTCAGCAACACTCCCTAGGACCTTACCATTAAGTGTATAAGTCCTGCTAAGATTTGCTTTCCCAAAATGCAGCACTTTGCATTTATTTGAATTAAACTCCATCTGCCACTTCCCATTGGCCCATCTGGTCAAGATCCTGTTGTAAACTGAAGTAACCCTCTTCGCTGTCCACAACACCTCCAATTTTGGTGTCATCTGCAAACAAATAGCAATAGGAATAATATGATGAATACTCGGCTGGTGAAGGGTTTTGAGAACTATTGGTCAAAATGTACTCTTTTGCTTCCAAGCAGACTTCCATGCCACATTTGAAGTAACTCATTGAATCCCAAAAAGATATTTTCGAAAAGGAGTTCATTAACTGGCATTTGAATTTATCGATGCCAACTGCTTAAGAAGTAGACTAGAGAATTCCTCACAGGAAAAGAGAATACCATAACAAACACTAGAAATGATAATCATGTAATCAACCTTGTCACTGTATGTTGCTTGGCCTTTAACAATACCTTAACAAGGTGTTTAATGTATTGATCTTCTAATTTCCATGATTCAGTGGTATTCCATTGGACAGGAGCTGTACACAATTGTATAGCAGGTTAATTTTCTTGAAGGATTCATAAAGGGCATTCTCTAATTGCTCAAGAGGCAAAGACTGATGGAAGCTAGGCCAGTTGTGTGCTCTTCTTGCAGCATGTGGGAGGTAAGGGTCACCACTGGTGTCCCTGCTGACTTAATCTGCGAGATGTATACCCAGCTCCAGCTTCTCACAGACCATGTTGGGGAATGGAGCTAGATGAACTTCGGATCATTCAGGAGGAAGAGGGGGTGATAGAGAGGAGTTATAAGCGGCTAGTCACACCTAAGTTACAGGATAAAGGTAGCTGGGTGACCATCAGGAGAGGGAAAGAGAATAGGCAGCCAGTGCAGGGACCCACTGTGGCAGTTCCCCTCAATAATAAGTATACCATTTTGGATACTGTTGGGGTGACGACCTACCAGAGGAAAGCCACAGTTGCCAGGTTTCTGGCACTGAGCCTGGCTTTGTGGCTCAGAAGGGAAGGGAGGAGAATAGGAGAGCGACAGTGATAGGAGATTCAATCGGGAGAGGTACAGACAGGAGATTCTGTGGTCACGAGCGAGACTTCCGGTTGATATGTTGCTTTCCAGGTGTCGGAGTCAGGGATGCTTCAGATTGAATCAACAAGGATTCTTAAGGTGCAGGGAGAGCAGCCAGAAGCCATGGTACACGTCAATACCAATGACATAGGGAAGGAAAGGGAGGAGGAGCTAAAAAGAGAATTTAGGGAGTTAGGTTGGAAGCTAGAAATTAGTGGGCATAGAGTAGTAATCTCAGGATTATCAGTGCTAGTGAGGCTAGTAATAGAGAGTGAGTGCAGATGAATATTTGGCTGCCAGCTGGTATAGGAGGGACGGCTTCAGATATGTGGATCATTACCTTCTGGGGAAGGTGGGACCTGTACAAAAAGGACGGGTTGTACTTGAACTGGAGGGGCACCAGTATCCTGGGCAGGAAGTTTGCTAGAGATCTTTGGGAGGGTTTAAACTACAGTGACATGGGGTACAAATCAGATGACGGGCAGGAATGGACTGGACTGGCAGCTTAATGTTCCAGGATACAAATGATATAGGAAGGATAGAAAGAGGGGCAAGACAGGAGGGCGAGTGACATTTTTGATAAGGGATAGTATTACTGCTTAGGGAGGATATTCTGGGAATACATCCAGGGAAGTTATTTGGGTAGAATTAAGAAACAAGAAAGGAATGATCACCTTATTGGGATTGTAGTACAGACGCCCTAATAGTCAGCGGGAAATTGAAAAACAAATTTGCAAGGAGATTTCAGTTATCTGTATGAATTATGGTGATTATGGTGGGGGATTTTAACTTTCCAAACCATAGACTGGGATTACCATAGTGTCAAGGATTTAGACGGAGAGGAATTTAAGTGTGTATAAGAAAATTTTCTGATTTTGTGTGTCGATGCACTGACTAGAGAAGGTGCAAAACTTGATCTACACTTGGGAAATAAGGCAGGGCAGATGACTGAGGTGTCAGTGGGAGAGCATTTTGGGGGCAGCAACCATAATTCTATTAGTTTTAAAATAGCAATGGAAAGGATAGACCAGATCTAAGAACTTTCAAAAGCTGATTGGGGGCAGCTATTCACAGGTAAAGGCATGGCTGGAAAATGGGAAGCCTTCAGAAATGAGATAACGAGAGTCCATAAAGTGCTTTGAAAGGCTGGTCATGGCATTAATCAACTCCAGCCTCCCCATTACTCTTGACCCACTCCAAATTGCCTATCAGACCAACAGATCCACATCAGATGCCATATCATTTGCCCTTCACTCCTCCCTAGAACATCTTGACACCAAGAACAGCTATGTAAGAATCCTACTCATTGATTACAGTTCAGCATTATTATCCCCTTTAGACTGATTACTAAACTTAGTGATCTCGGACTAAGCCCCACTCTTTGCAACTGAATCCTCAGTTTCCTGACCCACAGGCCACAATCAGTGAAGACTGGGGACAATATTTCATCCTCACTAACACTCAACACTGGAACCCCCCCCCAGGGGTGCATATTCAGTCCCCTACTGTACTTACTGTATACCCATGACTGTTTGGCCAAATACCAGACTAATGCTATTTACAAGTTCACTGGTGACACCACCATAGTCAGTTGAATCTCAGATGGCGATGAAACAGATTACAGAGGGGAGGTGGAAGATCTGTAAAAATTGTGCACTGAGAACAACCTAGCTCTGAATACCGGCAAAACAAAGGAACTCATTATTGACTTTCGTCGGGATGTTACTCAAGCCCCCCGACACATTAACAGCGCAGAGCCAGAACGAGTGGAGAGTGTCAAGCTCCTGGGAGTGGTCATCCACAATAAGTTTTCTTGGACTCTTCATGTGGACGCACTGGTTACAAAGGCCCAACAATATCTCCTCTTCCTCAGGCAGCTGAGGAAATTTGGCATGGCGGTGAATACCCTTGCCAACTTTTATAGGTGTGCCATTGAGAGCATTCTGTCTGGATGTATCACTACCTGGTGTGATGGCAGTACCATTCAAGATCAGAGGTGGTTACAGAGAATGGCGAACTCGGCCCGGACAATAACAAAGGCCAACGTCCCATCTGTAGAATCCATCTACCAGACCCGCTGTCAAAGAAAGGCCTCCAGCATTCTCAAAGATCCATCCCACCCTGGCAATGTTTTTCTACAACCTCTACCATCAGGGAGAAGGTACAGAAGCCTGAATACATGCACCAACCGGTTTTGTAATAGTTTCTGCCCTACTGTTGTTAAAATACTGAATGGACTCACAAACTCTTAACATTCGCCTGTACCTGTGTTTTTGTTTTTGCCGCTGTTTACCTATTATTTACTTACCTATGTTACTTAACTATGTGATCTGCCTGTATTGCTCGCAAGACAAAGCTTTTCACTGTGCCTCGATATACGTGACAATAAATTCAATTCACTTCAGTTCAGACAATATATTTCAGTTCAGACAATATAGGGTGAAAGGAAAGGCTGATAGGTGTAGGGAGTGCTGGATGACTAGAGAAATTGAGGTTTCGGTTAAGAAAAAGAAGGAAGCATATGTCAGGTATAGACAGCAGAGATCGAGTGAATCCTTAGAAGAGTATAAAGGCAGTGGGAGTATACTTAAGAGGGAAATCAGAATTGCACAAAGGGGACATGAGCTAGCTTTGGCATGTAGGATTAAAGAGAATCCACAGGGTTTTTGCAAATACATTAAAGACAAAAGGGAAACCAGGGAGAGAATAGGGCCCCTCAAAGGTGGCCTTTGTGTGGAGCTGCACAAGATGGGGGAGATACTAAACAAGTATTTTCTATCAGTGTTTACTGTGGAGAAGGACATGGAAGATATAGAATGTAGGGAAATAGATGGTGACATCTTAAAATACTCACATTACAGAGGAGGAGGTGCTGGATTTCTTGAAATGCATAAAAGTGGATAAATCCCCCAGCACTTGATCGGGTGTACCCTAGAGCTCTGTGGGAATCTAGGGAAGTGATAGCTAAGGTGCCGGAAGACTGAACGTTGGCTAACGTGGTGCCACTATTTAAGAAAAGTGGTAAGGAAAAGCCAGGGAACTATAGACCAGTGAACCTGACATTGGTGGTGGGCAAGTTGTTGGAGGGAATACTGAGGGACAGAATTTACATGTATTTGGAATGGCAAGGACTGATTAGAGATAGTCAACATGGTTTTGTGGGAAGTTGAAACTTTATTGCTGGAACAGCACAGCAGGTCAGGCAGCATCCAGGGAACAGGAGATTCGATGTTTCGGGCACAGGCCCTTCTTCAGGAATGAGGAATGGTTTTGTGGGAAATCATGTCTAATGAACTTAGTTGAGTTTTTTTTTTGAAGAAGTAACAAAGAGGATTGATGAGGGCCGAGTGATAGATGTAATCTATGTGGACTTCAACAAGGCATTTGATAAGGTTCCTCATGGAAGACTGGTTAGCTATATTAGATCTCATTGAATACAGAGAGGACTAGCCATTTGGATACAGAACTGGCTCAAAGGTAGAAGACAAGAGAGTGGTGGTGGAGGGTTGCATTTCAGCCTGGAGGCCTGTGACAAGAATTGGTGTTGGTTCCAACTGCTTTTCGTCATTTATATAAATGATTTCGATGTGAACATAGGAAATATAGTTAGTAAGTTTTCAGATAACACCAATATTGGAGGTGTAGTGGACAGCGAAGAAGATTACCTCAGAGTACAATGGGATCTTGATCAGATGGGCCAATGGGCTGAGGAGTTGGAAGATGGAGTTTAATTTAGATAAATGTGAGGTGCTGCATTTTGGAAAAGGAAATCTTAGCAGGACATATACATTTAATGGTAAGGTGTAGGGGAGTGTTGCTGAACAAAGAGGCCTGGAAGCGCAGGTTCATAGTTCCTTAAAAGTAGCGTCGTAGGTGGTTAGGATAGTGAAGAAGGCGTTTGGTTTACTTTCCTTTATTGAGCATTGAGTATAGGAATTGGAAAGTCATGTTGTGGCTGGACAGGACTTTGGCTAGGCCACATTTGGAATATTCAGTGCAGTTCTGATCTCTTTCCTATTGGAAGTATGTTGTGAAACTTGAAAGGATTCAGAAAGTTTTACAAGGGTGTTACCAGAGTTGGAGGGTTTGAGCTACAGGGAGAACCAGAATAGGCTGGGGCTGTTTTCCCTGGAGCATCGGAGGCTGAGGGGGTAACCTTATAGAAGTTTATGAAATCATGAGGGGCATGGATAAGATAAATAGGGAAGGTCTTTTCCCTGGGGTGGGGGAGTCCAGAACGAGAGGACATAGCTTTAGGGTCAGAGGAGCAAGAAAAAAGGGATCTAATGGTCAACGTTTTCATGCAGAGGGTGGTGCGTGTATGACATGAGCTGCCAGAGGAAGTGATGGAGGCTGGTATAATTACATTTAAAAGGCATCTGGATGGTATACGAATAGGAAGGGTTAAGACGGATATGGGCCAAGTGCTGGCAAATGGGACTAGATTAGGTTAGGATATCTGGTCGGCATGAACAAGTTGGACTAAAAGGTGTGTTTCCATGCTGTGAATCGCTATGACTCTATAAGTCCATGAGTAGGTAGTGAACAGCCAGATACAGCATGCAGAGAATCTGTGAAGAGGCATTGGCAGTTGATAGGGAAAAGGTGCAGTCAGTGTGATGGGTTGAAGTGTGCCTATTTTAATGCAAGAAGTATCAGGAATAAGTGTGACAAACTCAGAGCATGGATCAATACTTGGAACTATGATGTGGCCATTACGTATACTTGGATATCACGGGGGCAGAAATGGTTGTTGGATGTTCCAGTGTTTAGGTGTTTCAAAAGGAATAGTGGGTGGGGAGAGAGGTAAAGGAGGCGGAGGAGTGGCATTGCTAATCAGGGATGGTAGCATAGCTGCAGAAAGGGGGTCATCGAGGAGGGTTTGTCTCCAGTGTTAGTAAGGGTATATGTCAGAAAGAGGAAAGGAGCAGTCACTATTGAAAGTTTTCTACAGGGCCCCCAGTAGCAACAGAGACAGAGGAGCAGATTGGGAGGCAGAGTCTGGAAACGTGCAGAAGTGATTTGTTGTCAAAGGTGACTTTAACATCCCTAATATTGATTGGAACCTCCTTAGTCCAGATAGTTTGGATGGAGCAGTTTTTGTCAGGTGTGTCCAGTAAGAGTTCCTGATGCAGTATATGGATCGGCCAACTAAGAGGATGCCATATTGGATTTGGTGCTTGGCAACGAACCATGCCATGTGTCAGATTGCTCGATGGGAGAGCATTTTGCAGATAGTGATCACAACTCCCTGACCTTTACTACACTTATGGAGAGGGATAAGAGCAGATGCTATGGTAAAGTATTTAATTGGGGAATTACAATGCTATTAGGCAGGAACTGGGGTGCCTAAATTGGGAACACATGTTTTCAGGGAAATGCATGACAGAAATGTGGAGGTTGTTTAAGAAGCACTTGCTGATAGTGCTGGACAGGTTTATTCCACTGAGACGAGGAAGGGATGGTAAGTTGAAAGAACCTTGGTTGACGAGGGATGTGGAACATCTAATTAAGAGGAAGAGGGAATCATATTTAAGGTTGAGGAGGCAAGGATCAGACAGGGCTTTAAAGGTTTACAAGATATCCAGGAAGGAACTGAAGAATGGACTTCAGAGAGCTTCAGCAGATAGGATTAAGGAAAACCCTGCGGCATTCTGCACTTACATGAGGGACAAGAGGATGGCCAGAGTGAGGGTAGGGCCAATCAGGGATTGTGGAGGGAACTTATGCCTGCAGTTGGAGGAAGCAGCGGAGGTCCTTAATGAATACTTTGCTTCTGTATTCAGTACTGAGAGGGACCTTGACGTTTATGAAGACAATGTGAAATAGACTGATATGCTAGAACAGATTGATGTTAGAAAGGAGGAAGTGCTGAAAATTTTGAAAAATACGTGGATAGATAAATACCCTAGGCCAGACAGGTATACCCTATGTTACTACAGGAAGCGAGAGAAGGGAATGCTGCGCTTTTGGCGACAATATTTTTGTGCTCACTGTCCACTGGAGTAGTGCAAGATGATTGGAGGGTGGAAATGTTATTCCCTTGTTCAAAAAAGGGAATAGGGATAATCCTGGGAATTACAGACTAGTCAGTCTTACATCAGTGGTGGGCAAAGTATTGGAGAGAATTCTGAGAGACAGGATTTATGATTAATTGGAAATTAAAAGGAAAACCTTATTGAATTCTTTGAGGATGTGACAAAACATGTTAATGAAAGTAGAGCAGTGGATGTGCACATGGATTTTAGCAAGGCATTTGATAATGTTCCCCATGATAGGTTCATTCAGAAAATAAGGAGACATGGGATACAGAATTGGCTGACCTATAGAAGACAGAGGATGGTGGTAGATGGAAAGTGTTCAGCCTGGAGCTTGGTGATCAGTGGTGTTCCACAGGATGTGTTCTGGGACCTCTGCTCTTTGTGATTTTTATAAATGACTTGGATGAAGAAGTGGAATGGTGGGTTAGTAAATTTAGCAATGACATGAAGGTTGGTGGAGTTGTCGATAGTTTGGAGGACTGTTGTAGGTTGCAACGGGACATTGACAGGATATAGAACTGGGCTGATAAGTGGCAGATGGAGTTCAACCTGGAAAAATGTGAAGTGGTTCACTTTGGAAGATTGAATTTGAATACTAGGATTAAAGGCAAGATTATTGGCAGTGTGGAGAAACAGAGCGATGTTGGGGTCCATGTTCATAGATCCCTCAAGGTTGCCACCCAAGTTGATGAGATTGTTAAGAAGGCGTATGGTGTGTTGGTTTTCATTTGCAGGGGGATTGAGTTTAAGAGCCGTGAGGTTATGCTGCAGCTCTGTAGATCCCTGGTTAGTCCACACTTGGAATATTCTGTTCAGTTCTGGTTGCCTCATTATAGGAAATATGTGGAAGCTTTAGTGAGGGTGCAGAGGATATACCAGGATGCTGCCTGGACTGGACGGCATGTCTTATGAAGAAACATTTAGGAAGCTAGAGCTTTTCTCATTGAAATGAAGAAGAATGAGAAATGACTTGATAGAGGTGTACAAGATGTTGAGAGGCACAGATAGAATGCTGGAGACTTCTTCCCATGATGGGAATATCTATCACAAGGTAATTGGAGGAAGGTTTAGGAGAGATGTCAGAGGTAGGTTCTTTTCACAGAGAGTGGTTGGTGCATGGAATGCACTGTCAGCAGTGATAGTAGAGTCAGATACATTTAAGATACTCTTGGATAGGCACATGGAAGATAGTACAATGAAAGGTATGTAGGTTAGTCTGATCTTAAGAGTAGGGTAAAAGGCTGGCACAACATTGAGGGCGGAAGGGTCTGTACTGTGATGTACTGTTCTGTGTTGCAAAAAAACAATCTTAGTTACTGCCAAGGAAAAGTGTTTGAAAAGTTCTGTAGTCCTTTGTTCTCTATCAGAATTTTTAAAATCTCTTCTTTATCGGCTAATGGCCATCTATTTCAAAGAAAGCTACTCTGATGTGTTGCTGTCTCACTACTTCACATTAAGCACCATAATTAACATATGAATACTGGAATAGCTTAAGAAAAAGAAAAGAATTGAAGTGAATTAAATTTGCCTTGTATTATGGCCCACTAATATTTAAGGTATTGACTCATAGCATCTCGGAATTTTGGAAACTGTACATCAAAAGTCATCTTTCTTCTGGTATGTGCTACGTTTGCCACATCTTGTGTCTTGAATTATTCAAGAATCTTGAAAAATTGTTTTCTGTAAAAATAATGTAATTTGTGATAAAAACAGAATGCTTGAGAGGCTGAGCAGGTCTGGCAGTATCTGTGAAGAGAAAAAAATGTTAGAGTTTTGAACCTGAATTGACTCTTCTCAGATTACAGCTATATGGTTTATTCTGACTACCTCTGAAATGGCCTCCCGAGCCTATTCGATGTAATTGTACCAAAATGCCAGAATGTCGAAAACGAATGCAGCCCAAGAAATGTGGAGAAGGAATAAAATCCAAATGGACCACCTGGCATAAATGGACCACCTAACAATAAATCTAGCCTTGTCAATCCTGCAATGTCTTTCTTATTAAGTTATGGGGGTGAGTGCCAAAACTGGGGTAGCTGTCTCTCAGAATAGTCAAGCAACAATCATGCTGATGGAACTACATCTTATAGACAATATCGCAGACATCATCACTATTTCTGGGTATGTCCTGTTCCATTGGTAGGAGAGACACAACGGAGGGGGCAGCACAGTAGTGTACGGTCAAGAGGGAATTAAACTGGGAGTTCTCAGAACCTGAAAAAATGTCAAGATATCAAGCCAAACATGGCCAATAAAACCGGTTACCAAATGCAGCCTCCCTTGCTTGATGAAACAGTTCTCTTTCATGGTGAATACCACTGGGGGTGGAAAGGATGGAGAATGCATTATGGGATGGGAATTTCAACATTTGTCACTAAGACTGGTTCAGCAGCAACACTACTGATCAAGTTCGTAAAATCCTAAATGTCATAGCTGCTAGACGGTATCCACTGAAGGTTGTGAGTGCACTAAAAAGGTGGAAAAACATACTTAGCTTCACCTGCACTAGTCTACCTGTTACAGATGCATCTGTCCATGAGTGTCGACATGATTGACCGCCAAACACTCATTGTAGGAACTAGGTCCCTTCCCTGCATTGAGGAGACTTTCCATCATGTGTAGTACTACCATCATACAAAATAGGATAGATTTCACATCAATTAATTCAAAGCTCAGCATCTATGAGGTGCTGTGAGCTATTAACAGCAGCGGAACTGCACTCTAACTCAATCTGCAACCACAGAAAACAAAGAGATCCAACCTTGTCAGTGACAAGTGGATGTGGTTTGGACTTTCAGAAGAATTTTGATAAGATCTTTCACAAGAGATTGCCATATAAAATGCGATTGGGGTCATATGCTTTCCGAATGGCAGCCAGTGACCAGTGGAGTTACTGCAGGGCTCGTTTTTGGACCTCAACTATTTACAATAAATATTAATGACTTAAATGAAGGAGCTAAACTTACTATTTCTAAGGTTTCAGATGACACAGATCTCAATGGCAGAGAGAACTGTGAGGAGATACGAATTTGCTTCAGTGAAGTTCGACAAGTTGATTAAATGAGTAAATTCATGGCAGATGAAATGTGATGTGGATAAGTGTGCAGTTATTCACTTTGGTAGCAAAAGCAGAAAGGTAGATTATTATGTGCGTGGTGATAGCTTGTGGAAAAGGGGAACATGTATTGAGAATTGGGTGTCCTTGTACGCCAATCGCTGAAAGTAAGTATGCAGGTACAGTTACTGGTAAAGAAATGGTATGTTGGCTTTCATAGTGAGATTCAAGTACAGGAGCAGGGATGTCTTGCTGTAATTGTAGAGAGGCTTAATGAGACCACACCTGGAGTATTGTGTATGGTTTTGCTCTCCTTCGCTGACGATGGAGGAAGTGTGACTGAGGTTTTGCAGACTGATTCTGAGGATGATGGGACTAATGTATGAAGAGAGGTGGGATCAGTTCGGATTATATTCACTAGATTTTAGAAGAATAAGGGGGCATCTCCTAGAAGGCTATAAAATTCTCACAGCTCTAGAAGGATTTTCCTGAGACTGGGGCCTCGAGAAACAGGGTCACAATCTAAGGATGCAGGGTAGGCTATATAGAACTGAGATGAAGAAACATTTCTTCATCCAGTGTGTGGTAAACCTGTAGATTCTATGCCACAGAAAGCAATTGAGACCAAAACATTGAATGTTTTCAAGAAGAAGTTAGCTTTGTTTTAGCACTAAAGGGACCAAGGGTATGAGAAGAAAGTGGGATCAGGATATTGAGTTGGCTGATAAGCTACATTAATATTGAATTGTGGAGCAGACTTGAAGGGCTGAATGGCCTACTACAGCTATTTTCTATATTTCAGTTTTTATCACCCCATCAGTCTATTCTCCATTGTCAATAAAGTGATAGAAACTATCGTGTCATTAGGTAACGGTTGCTCAGCAATAACCTACTCACTGATGCTTAATTTGGGTTCTTCTAAACCTGCTCAGCTCCTGATCTCATTACAGTCTTGGTTCAAATATGGAACAAAGAACTTAAGAGGTGAGGTGGATGTCATACCTTTGACATCATAGTGTTATGAAGATGTAGGTGTGTACTGTACCTTTAAGATAGACTGGAAGCTGGCACGGACTTAAAGAGGCACAGAGTTTGCTGAAAGAAGTTAAGATGTAACATTTGACTGAAACCAATAGTGTAGCTGAGTTGCCATGGTACACAACAAATTCATATTTGGCCAATCAGTTTAAATTATGCCCCAATATTCCAAAATCCTGTCTAATTTGAATTTAGTGTTTTGATGACATTAAATCAATAAAATGATTCAATAGTTTGGAATATAAAACCAGACATTTTGAACAGTTAGAGGGAGAACTGCCATGAAAACCAACAAGTATAGACTGCTAGCCAAGTAGCTCTCTGAAAGATACCTGTTCATAAGAAAAGTTGTGCAGCAAAAGACTGAAGAAGAGCCAACCCAGAAAAACTCAGAGAAAAACCTACAGAGTGAAATCTACAAAGGAGAATCGACAAAACTGGCTGGTTTTGAAACTTATTTTCGGAAATGTTAATCAGGTTTTTTTATCAGACCTGTAGAGTGGGAGGTAAAGGTTTAAGAGAAAAGAGTTGTAGAAAGTGGCTTTAATGTTCTCTGTTGGACTTAAGGAATAAAATAGTTAATTTTTACTTTAAATAGTGAAATATGAGATGGTTCCTTGCCTCTCAAAATTTAACAGATTACGGCGTGAGCTTCTCTGTGTTGTTGGGTTTAAATTAGCAGAGGGGTTTACCCAGTGTCGTAACAATAGTCACTTCTGACTGAATATGCCATCAAGGAGCCCCAGCAAAACCCAGGTCAGTGGATTTCAGGAGGAAGCCACCTTGCATGTTGAAGTCACCCAATACTAAAGAGGCTAGTTGTGAGTGAGCTCACTCACTCAGCTCCAGGACATCTCTGCAATAGTTCCTCGGCAGTGTCTAGGCTTATTCATTTTCTGCTGCTTCATCAATGATCTTCCCTGTTTCCCCTTCCCATTGTAAGATCAGAAGTGGAGATTCTTGATGATAGCAAAATGTTCAATACCATCCTCAGAAACTGTCTTATGTTCAAATGCAACAAGGCTTGGACAGAACAAGTGTCAAATAACATTTACCCACAGGCAGTGACCATCTCCAACAAGATGGAATCTAAATATCTTCCTGTTTGATATTGAATTGCTTTAGCATTACTGAATCCTCAATATCCTGGGAGTTAACATTGACCAGAAATTGAACTGGATTATCCATATACTTGTCAAAGGCTAGGTTTCTGCAATGAGCAGCTCCACTCTTGACTCTCCAATACCTATCCACTATTAAAATGGTGCAAGTAAGTAGATATGTGCAACTGCAGTGACACTCCAGTTTGACACTATTCAGGACAAAGTCTTCTAATTGGCACCACATGTATAAAGGTTCACTCCCTCCATTACATAGCTATATCCACAGTTCTATCAGGTAGGGAATTCATGGTTTTGATGCAGCAGAGATGACAGAATACTACTATAGTTCCAAGTCAAGATGATGTATGACTTGGGCAAAAATCGTTAGTGATGATGCTCCCATTCATCTGTTGACCTTCTCTTTCCAGTTGGTAGAGGTTGTGGGTTTAGAACACATGTTGAAGGAGCCTTAGTGAGTTATTATAGTGCATCTGGTAAATAGTATTCACTGCTGCCATTGTGCAATGGTGGTGGAGCCATTAAATCTTGAAGCTGGTATATAGGATTCCAGTTAAGCAGGCTGCTTTTTCCCTTGTGTCGTCATAGCTCTTGAATGTCATTGGATTTGTACCCCAGGCAAGTGAGTAACATTCCATCTCATTCCTGACTTGTTCTTTATGCATCATAATCAGGTTATGGGAAGTTGAGAGTTGAGTTATTGCCAATGGAGATCTAGCCTCCAACCTGCCCTTGTGGCCACATAATGCATATGGCTCATTCAGTTCAGTTTCCAGTCAATAGGGGTTGTGTCCCTCCACCTGCCCAGCATGTTGACAGTGGAGGATTTGGGGATGATAAAACCAGTGAATGTTCTGGGGAAATAGTTAGTTGATAACCCCATATGAGGTCCATTGGGAATCACTAATTAATTCCTCTATGATTCTCGTTGAATACGAGTTCCGTTGGGCACTGGCAATAGCCTGCCCATTTGGAACTCATTAGCTCGCTTCCTTATCGCTTGTGGCACAGTGGTAATGTTCCTACCCCTGGACCTGAAAAACTGGGTTTGAATCTCATCCGCTCCAAATAACATTTCTGAACATGTTGATTATAAAAATAAGTTAAGTTAAATAGAGTCTGGTGGCTTTCACATGAGACTTTAACACTTTGCTTATGGCCATACCAGTTTAGAACACCTGATCTGATCTGGTTTCAAATGGTAAGCAGACACGGGCCTGTTTAGCACATGGATCAGAGACCACCTGGAATAGCTGGTGAATAGGCTCCACTGTTTCTATAGTGTAATGGTTATCATATTAGCTTTATGTAAAGGGCACTTGTAGCGCAGTGATAATATCTCTGTCCTTGAGCCAGGAGGCATGGGATCAGGTGTCGCCTGTTCCGCATTCGTGAACAGGTTGTTTAGAAAAATAGTTTAACAAAAACTTGAAAAAAAATTAAACATAAAGCAGATCTAGACTGGTGTTAGGTATTGTCTATGTTTTAAAACTTGGGTCCTTTTTTTCTTCCTACATAAGGTGGTAATTTTTAAGTGAATAATCTTGCAACAAGTATAAACCATGTAAAGTAACAATTTAAATCTGTTTTTAATCCTTTAAAATTTTGCTTTGGTTCAGAATATTGGCTATCATTCTCACTTGAGGCTTTGTATTTTTCTCTTTATATTGCATCTATTTCATTAAACGATTATTGCTTAAAGAAAAAGCTGACCCAGAGAGGTTTTGTAGCATAATGATAGTGATACGGTGACATGGTGCCACAGAGTTAGCCCTGCTACCTCACACTGTTTCGAATACACCTTTGCGCATTTTCCCCCTGTCTGCTGTTGGTTTCCTCCAGGTGCTCCGGTTTCCTTCCGCAGTCCAAAGATGTGCAGATTAGGTGGATTGTCCCTACTGAATTGCACATAGTATGCAGGTTAGGTGGGTTAACCATGGTAAAAGCAGGGTTACAGGGATAGTGTAGAGGAGTGGGCTTGGATGGGATAGTCCTCAGAAGATAGGAGTGGGTGAATGGTCTGCTTTCAAATTGTAAGGATTCTATGATTAGAAGCCCTTTTCTTGCAAGATGCAGCATAGATAGAGAAAATTATACATTGCTTGTGTGCATTGCTATCATCTTTGCCATAATCAAAATCTTGTCTTATAAATAATCCTACAGAAGAATTGTGAGGAACCGGTTCTGAAAACTTGCACAGCTTTGTGGAAAACCTTTGTTAGTTTTCTTTGCAATACTTTTACGGCTTTGTTTTTTCTTTCTGTCAGCAAGGAACTGTGGTAATCCAGGAAATATATTGAATGGATATTATGAGCTTCGCAATGCATCTTTCGAAACGAAAGCTACTTTTTATTGTAACGAAGGGTGAGTTTTTGGCATACCCCATTTTGTGATTGAAGTAGAATTGACTAAGGTGATAACCTGAGGATATTATCAAATCATCAAAAAGCTGATAACCTACAATTTCCTGATGCGAGACATCTGACAATGTGCGCTGGCAGTGAGATATTTCATCTCTCAATTCTGAAGTCAAATTTTTTGCACATCAGGTTGCAGGAAGTGCCTGCTGAAAGTAATGTAGAAAGGACAAAAGATCACCTGTGACTTTGACCAAAATTGAGATCAACAATAAGATTAAGAATGGATTTTAAAAATGGAGTCGGAAATAGAATAAATTAGTTAAATTAGACAATGAAAGAGAAGTAAAGGGAAAGTTAAATTTTAGATTTAATCAGGAAAATATGGAAGTAATGTAAAATAAGAAAAAATCTATCAAAAATTGCTATGTTTTTATTTAATATTTTTGGGATGTGGGCATCGCTGGCTGGCTAGCATTTATTGCCTATACCTAGTTGCTGTTGAGAAGGTGTTGGTGACTTGCCTTGAACCATTGCAGACCACCTGCTGTGGCTTGACCCACAATGCCATTAGAGAGAGAATTCCAGGATTTTTGCCCACCGACAGTGAAGGAAAGGCGATATGATTCAAGTTCAGAATGGTGAGTGTCTTGGAGGAGAACTTGAAGAAGGTAGTGTTCCCATACATCTGCTCTCTGTGTCTTTCTAGATGGAAGTGGTTGTGAGTTGGAAGGTGCTCTCTGAGGATCTTTGGTGAATTTCTGCAGTGCATCTTGCAGATAGTACACACTGCTGCTACTGGGAGTTGGTGGTGAAGGGAATGGATGCCAGTCACATGGGCTGCTTTGTCCTGAATAGTGTCAAGCTTCTTGAGTGTTGTACCAGATGAGATGCCACGGCTTCCCTTTGTTTCCTTTCTGAGGTGCAAAGATATTGAGTGGCATTGTAGGAACACAGACCACATTCTTGGGTACTTAAAATATTAAGCACCAGAAAATGTTTGCGTTGTTATGCAATCATATGTTATGGAAAAATCGTACTTTAGAAACAGTGCTTAAAGTGTTAGCTCTGTAATTGTGTTACAGCCAATACACGTTTTAAAAGTTTGTGCAGTAGAAACAGTGTCCCCAATTCATCAATTGCTTTACAGAGAATTTGTGTTGACAAAATGCATGTTACAATAAAACGACCTGTATATTAAAAAGGCAAGTAGCTAAAATAAGCACTTATCCCTGCACTGCACAAGTCTGAGAATTATTATGGGAATAAAGAACTGGCATAGATGTTAGACAATATTAAGTGTTCATTGTAGGAGATTCAAATCCCATCCCAGAATTTAGGGATAAATGAAAGCCTGATGTGAGTGATTTAAAGAAATTAATAGCAGGAAAAAGAAATATTAGAGAAACTTATGGAAGCTAAAACCTGATAAAACTCCAGGACCTGCTGGTTTACAGCCTGAAAGAGGTGTTTACAAAGATGATGTGCATTGGTCAGATATTTTTAAAAATCCTAGTTCCTAAAATACTCCTGACAAGTTGGAAGTTGGCAAATGTCACAGCACATTTCAGGAGTAAGGTAGAGAGGTAACATACATGCTAAAAACTACAGAATAGTAAGCCTAAAAACTACAGTTGGGAAACCTGCAATCTGTCATTTAGGAAATTCTAATGTTTTATTCTGAATTAAAATCATTGCATGATCCGACATCCAGCATAGTTTTAGACACAGGGAATTATGCCTGATTAAATTATTACAATTTTTAAAGAGTATAACTAGTCCAAAAGGTGCCATTTGATAAGGTGCCATAAAGAAGTTTTATTATGCATATTAGGAGCACATGCGTATTGGTAATATGTTACCACCAACATTAACGTTGGCTAACAGACAGGAAGATGTTGGCGAGAAACTGGAAAGAAGCTCCCCAATTGCTAATTATGGAAGGTTTGTGATGTGAATTTTAGTGTTGCAGTTTGTACATCTGTCAGTTGGATTTCCTGACAGTATTTCAAAGTGGAGACGTTTACTTTGTTGTCTTAATCACAATAGTGGTAAAAGCTTCCTGCTGATTCATCAAAGCTTTTTTTTATTTAAAGTGAGAGCACATTGACTGAAGTTACACCAATATCCATCCTAGGACCAACTGATTAGACCTGCACATTATACCCCAACACAAATTTCATAAGGAACTTTACAGCTTGTCCTGATTTACGTTCTGTTCCTCAGTTAATATTTTGTATGCTTTACCTTTTACAATTATATTCATGTCATGACTTGTATCTGCTAAAATCATAGTTTTCTTTCCTGATCAGAATGCAAAATTACTGTTGCATTTAATAGAGAACTCATAGCCTAATAATTAATAATTGTTGCTTTGCCTATTTCAAACTAATCTGTTCCCTTTTGTCTAGATACCGGATGGTGGGTAGGAACCTCCGGCTGTGTAAAGCTGATGGTTGGGATGGCCAAGTCCCAACATGTGAAGGTACCTTAGGCCCAAATTCTTTGGGTGATTGACTTCTATTTCTGTGCTAAATGATTGTGGCAAATTCATTGGAACATTTGAAGAGTTAGCATCATATCCCAAATTTTACTGATTATATTTTAATCTTTGTCTATTGGCTGAATATTTGAAGTGGCAGGAAAACATATTTGTTGAATTGTAAATACCAGGAGTTAAATAATGGGTTAGGTTTTCCTGGAATCTGCATTATCACAGCCAGGATCAGTAGAGTGGGTTAATCTCTACTGCATTGTTAAGTCACCCATTTGCCACCTCTGAAGTCAAAACCTTTAATCACTGAATCTAATATTTTCATTCAACAGTCTGTTTAAGACCAACTATTTCATTTTTCTACAGTTATCTCATGTGACCTTCCACTTCTTAATAATGGGACAGTTTCATCACCATCTTCTGGAGACCAGTGGGAACCAGGAATGGTAGCAAACTATTCTTGTGATAATGGTTATTCATTGATTGGTGCAGAAAGACTGACTTGTACGGCATCTGGAAAGTGGGACAAGAATCCACCAACATGCAGAGGTATAAAACTTTACAACGCAATTTGTTTAATTTGATATTGAGAAACTTTTGAAACATAGTTGAAACACTTGTGTGTCATAATCTGGCCTTTGAGAGTTCTACTGACAATCATTGATAACATTTGCAGGTTTTGGAAATCACCTAAAAGACCCTGGGAGTATTTTCTTTTATTTGTTTATGAGATGTGAACATTGCTGGCAAAGCTAGCATTTATTGTGTATCTGTAATTACTGTGGAGAAGAAGGGGCATTGATAAGCTTCTGCAGTCAACGTGTAGGAATACCTGCATGGTTTTAGGTTGAGGAGTTCAGGCTCTAGACCCAGAAATAATTAAGGGATATTTCCAAGTCAGGGTAATGTGTGATTTTGGCAGGCAACTTGCAGATGGTATTTTTTCCTTGCGTTTTGTTTTTGCTTCTCTATATGTTAGTGGTAACAGGTTTAAAAGATGCTGCTGAAAGAACCGAGGTGTGTTGCTGCAGTGCATCTTGTAGATCAGACTTCCAAAGTATGGGATCAGGAACCAAGATTTTGGGGTTGCGAACTTCAAGGCAGCAGTGCTTGCTGTGGAGGTCTGACATGCCAGCAGCCGCAAGGCCCTTTTAAATCATCCAACAAAAAAAAGAGCTGCAGATGCTGGAAATCAGAAACAAAAGCAGAAATTGGTGCAAAAATCCCAATAGGTCTGACAGCATCTGTCTGGCAGTATCTGGCAGAACCTTTCTGTTCTGAATGGGAGTCACTGGATCCAAAACGTTAATTCTAATTTCACGTCGGAGAGGCTGCCAGACCTCCTGAGTTTTTCCAGCAATTTCTTCTTTTGTTTCTTTTAAATCCTTGCTCTTCTGAATTGTGGATATGATCTAACTGTTGGTTTAAGAAGTTTGATGCCTGTCCTGAAAATCCCAGTGAAAAGGTAGGTGTTTTCTATTTGAAGTTTAACCTCTGCACCCAACCCTCTGGCTGCCATAGGTTGTGATGATTACCAAGCCTTAAACTGGAAAAGGTTTTTGGTAACACCATTTTGGATGGTGAGCATTGTAGCCGTGAGCATCAGGCTATTTTGTCATCTTCTGTGTTTTATATCTTGTTTGTTTTACATAGAATATAGAACATAGAAAAATACAGCGCAGTACAGGCCCTTTGGCCCTCGATGTTGCGTCGATCCAAGCCCACCTAACCTACACTAGCCCAGTATCCTCCATATGCCTATCCAATGCCCGTTTAAATGCCCATAAAGAGGGACAGTCCACCACTGTTACTGGCAGGGCATTCCATGAACTCACGACTCGCTGAATAAAGAATCTACCCCTAACATCTGTCCTATACTTACCACCCCTTAATTTAAAGCTATGCCCCCTCGTAATAGCTGACTCCATACGTGGAAAAAGGTTCTCATGGTCAACCCTATCTAAACCCCTAATCATCTTGTACACCTCTATCAAGTCACCCCTAAACCTTCTTTTCTCCAATGAAAACAGCCCCAAGTGCCTGAGCCTTTCCTCATATGATCTTCCTATCATACCAGGCAACATCCTGGTAAACCTCCTCTGCACCCGTTCCAGTGCCTCCACATCCTTCCTATAGAATGGCGACCAAAACTGCACACAATATTCCAGATGCGGCCGCACCAGAGTCTTCTACAACTGCAACATGACCTCAGGACTCCGGAACTCAATTCCTCTACCAATAAAAGCCAGTATGCCATATGCCTTCTTCACCGCACTATTTACCTGGGTGGCAACTTTCAGAGATCTGTGTACATGGACACCAAGATCCCTCTGCTCATCCACACTACCAAGTATCTGACCATTAGCCCAGTACCCCATCTTTTTGTTACTCCTACCAAAGTGAATCACCTCACATTTACCTACATTGAACTCCATTTGCCACCTTTCTGCCCAGCTCTGCAGCTTATCTATATCCCGCTGTAACCTGCCACATCCTTCCTCACTGTCAACAACTCCACCGACTTTCGTATCATCCACAAACTTGCTCATCCAACCTTCTAGCCCCTCCTCCAGGTCATTTATAAAAATGACAAACAGCAATGGTCTCAAAACAGATCCTTGCAGAACACCGCTAGTAACTGCACTCCAAGATGAACCTTTACCATGAACTACTACCCTCTGTCTTCTTCCAGTCAGCCAATTCCTAATCCAAACCTCCAACTCCCCCTCAATGCCATACCTCCGTATTTTTTGCAGATTTTACCAAAATCTAAGATTTTGCGCAAATACCACAAGTTACAAATGCATAAAACATGTCACTTAATCCTGGCAGTGTGTTTGGTAAGACTTGAAAAGAGTAGCATTTCTTAAGGTGATAAGTTGTATTGTACTTCAATTCCCCCTCTAACAGACTGCTAATTAGTGCATACCTTGAGCGTAATGGAAGCCTACCTTCACTGATCAGTATTCATGTTTGGATTCCTACAGTTCCTCGTGTTTTAAGATTGATTCATCTGCCTCATACCTAGTACCAAATCCAATTGAGGCCAGGATGGGGATATTCATAGCTATGACAATTTTGTCAGAGTTAAGGTTTAAGGATGATCTTAAAAAGTTAATGGAATGGTATAGGGTCAGGGAGGGACTTAGAAAGGTATCAGAGCCTTGATGACTGAATTCTAGGGATTGTAAAAAAAGCCAAAGTTAAAGATGTGCAGACTATTCAGAAGGTTATACAGTTGGCAACAATTAGAGATAGTGAGTACTCAGATGAGGCTGTGATTTAAATATGAAGATAATTTTAAATTTGTGGCTCTGAGACAATATACATTAAGTACAAGGGTGAAGGGTGTACTTGTGTAAAAAAATATAGTCCTTGGAGATAGTTATATCAACAAACTACTTCAATGTGCTCTGGAAAATTGTCAATAATCATGACAAGCAACGCATAAATGAGATGAGAGGTAAAGAAGGTGATGTTATAACCTATGTGTCATTATTACTTGTGGAGATTACAAGTAGTAGTCCAACAGCATCAAAATATTCTTGGCCTGTAGTTGATTGCAATTTGTCAAATGTGGATTTTAAATAGGCACTTGGTAGCTAAAGATGTGCAGTGTTTTCTTTCATTTTGTGACGAGACATTGACACTAGTATCAAGAGAACTTGATTCAAATTAACTTGATCTTAGAACTTGATACTAAAATTTAGGATGAAGTCTTTGCTAGTAAGGTGATCAGACAGTCATGAGGTGAGTGGTCATAGAGGTGTACAGACCCTTCCATCCAACGCGCTCATGCTGACTAGATATCCAAACCCAATCTAGTCCCACCTGCTAGCACCCGGCTCATCCCTCCAAACCCTTCCAATTCATATTCCCATCAGATGCCTTTTAAATGTTGCAATTGTTCTAGCCTCCACCATTTCCTCTTGCAGCTTAATCCATACACGTACCACCCTCTGAGTGAAAAAGTTGCCCCTTAAGTCTTTTTTATATCTTTACCCTCTCACCCTAAACCTATGCCCTCAAGTTCTGGACTCCCCCACCTCAGGGAAGAGACTTTGTCTATTTATCCTATTCATGCCCCTCATGATTTTATAAACCTCAGTAAGGTCACCCCTCAGCCTCCGGCACTCTAAGGAAAATAGCCCCAGCCTATTCAACCTCTGCCTATAACTCAAATCCTCCAACCCTGGCAACGTCCTTGTAAATCTTTTCTGAACCCTTTCAAGTTTTGCAACATCCTTGCAATAGGAAGGAGACCAGAATTGCATTCAATATTCCAAAGTGGCTTAACCAATGTCCTGTATAGCCGCACCATGACCTCCCAACTCCTATACTCAATACTCTGACCAATAAAGGAAAGCATACCAAACACCTTCTTCACTATCCTATCTACCTGTGGCTGTACTTTCAAGGAGCTATGAACCTGTATTCCAAGGTCTCTTTGTTCAGCAACACTCCCTAGGACCTTACCATTAAGTGTATAAGCCCTGCTAAGATTTGCTTTCCCAAAATGCAGCACCTCACATTTATCTAAATAAAACTCCATCTGCCATTTCTCAGCCCAATGGCCCATTTGATCAAGATCCCATTATAGTCTGAGGTAACCTTCTTCGCTGTCCACTACACCTTCAATTTTGGTGTCATCTGCAAATTTACTAACTATACCGCTCATACCAAATCATTCATATAAATGACAAAGTAGTGGAACCAGCACCGATCCTTGTGGCACTCCACTGGTCACAGGCCTCCATTCTGTAAAACAACCCTCCACCAGTACCCTCTGTCTTCTACCTTTGAGCCAGTTTTGTATCCAAATGGCTAGTTCTCCCTGTATTTCATGAGATCTAACCTTGCTAACTAGTCTCGATTGGGGAACCTTGGGGAATGCCTTATGGAAGTCCAAATAGATCATGTCTAGCGCTCTTCCCTCTTCAATCCTCTTTGTTACTTCTTCAAAAAACTCAATCAAGTTTGTGAGACATGATTTCCCATGCACAAAGCCATGTTGACTATCCCTAATCAGTCTTTCCAAATACATGTTCATCCTGTCCCTCAGGATTCCTCCAACAACTTGTCCATCACCGACGTCAGGCTCACTGGTCTATAGTTCCCTGGCTTGTCCTGACCACACTTCTTAAATAGTGGCACGACATTAGCCAACCTCCAGTCTTCTGGCACCTCACCTGTGACTGTTGGTGATACAAATATATCAGCAAGGGGCCCAGTAATCAGTTTCCTAGCTTCGCACAGTGTTCTAGGATACACCTGATCAGGTCCTGGCGATTTAGCCACTTTTATTTGTTTCAAAACATCCTCTGTAATATGGACATTTTTCAAGATGTTACCATCTATTTCCCTGTAATCTATATCTTCCATGTTCTTTTCCACAGTAAACAGTGATGCAAAATACTCGTTTAGTATCTCCCTCATCTCGTGCTGCTCCACACAAAGCCACCTTGATGATCTTTGAGGGGCCCTATTCTCTCCCTAGTTATCCTTTTGTCCTTAATGTATTTGTAAAAACCCTTTGGATTCTCCTTAACTTTATTTGCCAAAGCTAGCTCATGTCCCTTTTTTGCCTTCCTGATTTCCCTCTTAAGTAAAGTCCTACTTCCTTTATACTCTTCTAAGGGTTCATTCGGATTGATCTTGTCTAGACCTGACATATGCTTCCTTCTTTTTATTAACCAAACCCTCCGTTTCTTTAGTCATCCAGTATTCACTGCACCAACTAGCCTTCCCTTTCACCCTAACAGGAATATACTGTCTCTGGACTCTCGTTATCTAATTTCTGAAGGCTTCCTATTTTCCAGTTGTCTCTTTACCTGTGAACATTTGCCGCCAATTAGCTTTTGAAAATTCTTGCCTAATACTGTCATAATTAGCCTCCTCCAATTTAGAACTTCAGTTTTTAGATCTGGTCTAACCTTTTCCATCACTGTTTTAAAACTAATAGAACTATGGTCGCTGGCCACAAAGGGCTCCCCCACTGACACCTCAGTCACCTGCCCTGACTTATTTCCCAAGAGTAGGTCACGTTTTGCATCTTCTGTAGTAGGTACATCCACTTATTGAATCAGAAAATATTCTTGTACGCACTTAACAAATTCCTCTTCATCTAAACCCTGAACACTATGACAGTCCCAGTTTATGTTTGCAAAGTTAAAATCTCCTACCATAATCATCCTATTATTCTTAAATATAACAGAGATCTCCTTACAAATTTGTTTCTCAATTTCCCTCTGACTATTAGAGGGTCCAAAATACAAACCCAGTGAGGTGATCATCCTTTTCCTATTTTCTCCATTCAACCCAAATAACTTCTCTGAATGTATTTCTGGGAATATCCTCCCTCACCACAGCTTTAATGCCATCCCTTATCAAAAACGCTACTCCCCCTCCTCTCTTGCCTCCCTTTCTGTCCTTCCTGTCACATTTGTATCCTGGAACATTAAACTGCCAGTCCTGGCCATCCCTGAGCCACATTTCAGTAATTGCTATGATATCCCGGTCCCATGTTTCTAACCATGCCCTGAGTTCATCTGCCTTCCTTGTCAGGCCTCTTGCGTTGAAATCAATGCAGTTTAATTTATCAGTCCTACCTTGTTCTCTGCTTTTGACCCTGCCTACCCTGACTGTTTGACTTGCTTCTTTTCTCAGTTGTGCCAGTCTCTTTCCTTACAATCTCCCTGGGTCCCCCCTCCTCCCACCTTACTAGTTTAAGTCCTCCTGAGCAGCTCTAGCAAATCTCCCTGTCAGTATGTTAGTCCCCTTCCAATTCAGTTGCAATCTGTGTTTGTACAGGTCACTTCTACCCCAGAACAGATTCCAATGATCCAAAAATGTGAATCCCTCTTCCATAGACCAGCTCCTCAGCCATGCATTCATTCTATCGTCCTTTTCCTACCCTCACTAGCTTGCAGCACTGGCAGTAATCCAGATATTACTATTTTTGAGGACCTCCTTTTTAAATTCCTGCTTAACTCTCTATATTCTCCCTTCAGAATCTCATCCTTTTCCCTTCTCATGTCATTGGTTCCAATGTGTACAATGACCTCCTGCTGGTCCCTCTTCCCCCTTGAGAATATTCTGAGCCCTATCTGAGACATTCTTGGTCGTGGCACCAGGGAGGCAACACACATTTCTGATTTTTAACTACTCATATGACTAGTCCAGTTCAGATTCTGGCGAATGGCAACTCCCAAAATATAGGCATAGTGTGCTATTCAGTGATGGCAGTACCAGAGAATGTCATGGAATGATTATTAGATTCTGTCTTGTTGGCGATGGTCATTGCTGGACACTTGAGTGGCTGAAATATTAGTTGCCATTTGTCAGACAAATCTGAATATTCTCAATGCTTAGCAAAAACATTTAAATCGTTGAAGTCATTCATTTTAGACAGCCTAGCAATAAGGAAGTGATGCTGGAATAAAAAAAATGGAGAGACAAAGCAAGTACCAAGAAGAGATGATCTATAAATTTAAAAATTCTGATTCTTGACTTTTTATCATGATGATTAAATACATTTTAAATATTGTAAACAAATTCGTTTTTGTAATGATTGAAAATTTGTCAGTGTAAATTTTATTATGTAGTAAACATGTACGTGTTATTATGTAGTGGTATGCTTAGCATTTACATATTAATATTTACATGATCTGAATGTGAATACCATGCCTGATGTTTGATTGTTTGATTCTTGTAGTTTTGTTTCTACCCTTAGAATCAAAAATGCCCCTGACTCGTAAAATTGGAGAGACCAAGGAGAAACCCCCTGCAACCATCGGTACTGTGAGATAGTTTTTTTCATTTAATAAAAGTGCAGTTCTCTCTCTTTCTCACTCCTACCCCATCACCACCAGACCTGGGTATTTTTGATTAGCCATAAGCAAGCTTTACTAATAGAGAGCTGTAACTGCTGCCCAGAGAGTGATATTAAATGGCAAACTATATTACTCAGTGTAACTATAATTGCAAAATGTGGCAACATTTCTTCTGCCTAGCTTGAATGGTAGGAAGGATAGTCTTTTGCAATATAGTTAGAGGGCTGCATGTCAAATTCACTATTTTGCTATTTAATGTCACTCTCTGGGCAGCAGTTCCAGCTCTCTGTTACTAATAAAATTGTCAATATGTTTTGATCATTTCCATGTCATCTTAAAAATCAAATAAAAATGACATTACAAGCATCAAAAAGTGAGCTTAGTCACTTTTTCAGTCATTTCAGGAGAGTAAGAAGGAAAGATGGTTTGATTGATTAATTGTTCCATGGTCCATGAATAATTCCCTCAGACTTCAAAGCAGAGTCTCTTCCTGAATTGACCTGGAATACAATTTATGGTTATCATAGCCTTGTAAAGTAATCTTGTCTGGTAAAGGTGTCTCTGTAGGTTTGGGAATGCATTACAAATCTTCTATGTCATCAACTACCATTTTGTTGTCATCTGGGGAGAAAATATTGTATCTCTTAAGATTATTAATGTTTACTTCTGTTGCTTTCACTGTTAGTGAACACTAAGAGAAATTGGGACACCACCCACGCCCTCCATCTCCTCCATGACTTTTGTTTCCCCGGCCCCCAATGCCTCATCTTCACCAGGGGTATCCAGTCCCTGTACACATCCATTCGCCATGACAAAGGCCTCCAATCCCTCTAACCCAACCAGCACCCTTCCACTGACATACTCATTCGATTGGCTGAACTGGTCCTCACCCTCAACAATTTCTCCTTTGAATCCTCCCACTTCCTCCAGACCAAAGGGATAGCCATCAGCACCTGCATGGGCCCCAGCTATGCCTGCCTCTTTGTAAGGTATGTGGAAAAGTCCATCTTCCGCATCTACACCACCACTATTCCCTACCTTTTCCTCCGCTACATCAGTGACTGTACCGGCACCACCTCATGCTCTCACGAGAAGGTTGAACAGTTCATCAATTTCATGAACATCTTTCATCCCGACCTCAAGTTCACCTGACCATCTCAGCCACCTCCCTCCCCTTCCTGGACCCCTCCACTTCCATTTTCAGTGACCGACTCAACATTGGCATCCACTACAAACCTACCAACTCCCACAGCTACCTGGACTACACCTCCTCCCATCCTGCCTCCTGTAAAAATGTGCTATACCTTATTCCCAACTCTTCTGCCTCCACCACATCTGCTCTCAGGAGGACCATTTCCATCATAGAACATCCCATATGGCCTCCTTCTTCAAAGACTGCAATTTCCCCTCCCATGTAATCAACGATGCCCTCCAGTGTATCTCCTCCACTTACTGCACCTCCACTCTTGAACCCCACCCCTCCAATCAGTACAAGGACAGATACCTCCCCCGTCCCACAAAAAAAACCGATACATCCAACCAACCTCCTGATATATCACATCATTCTTTGCCATTTCCAGTACCTGCAAACAGACCCCACCACCCTCCCCATATATTTCCCTCCCCACACCTATCTGCATTCCAGAGAGACCATTCCCTCCACCAACCCATCCTGCACCTTCCTTTGCCACCACAAGAAGTGCAAAACCTGTGCCAATGCCTCCCCCTCACCTCAGTCCAAGCCCCCAAAGGATCCTTCCACATCTGACAGAAATTTACCTGTACTTCCACACACATCATCTACTGTTTCCGTTGCTCTCGATGTGGTTTCCTCTACATTGGGGAGATAAGACACAATTTGCAGAACATTTCAGAGAACGTCTTTGGACACCCACACTGAAAAACCCCACTGCCTGTGGCCAAACACTTTAACTTCCCCTCCCACTCAGCCAAGGACTCTCAAGTCCTGGGCCTCCTCCACCCGCCAAACTTTTGCCACCCGATGCCTGGAGGAAGAACACTTCATCTTCCACCTTAGGACCCTCCAACTACATGGGATCAATGTGCATTTCACCAGTTTCCTAATTTCACCTTCCCCGCGCCCCCCCCGCACCTTAGCTCAGATCCAACCTTCCAGCTCGGCACCTGTCTTGAACTGTCCTGCCTGTCCATCTTCCTTCCAAACTATCCACTCCATCCGCCTCTCTGACCTATCACCTTCACCCCCACCATCATCCACCGTTTGCATTCCCTGCTACCTTGCCCCCACTCCCACCCACCTTCCAATTATCTCTCAGCCCCCTTGGTCCATCCCTCAATTCCTGATGAAGGACTTATGCTCGATACGTTGACTCTCCTGCTCCTTGGATGCTGCCAGTCTGGCTGTGCTTTTCCAATACAATATTGTGCAATTCTGATCTCCAGCATCTGCAGTTCTCACTTTCTCCTGTGATGAAATTGGGCCAAATATATAAGAGGCAGCTGCCTAGGATCCACTGCCTTTGTTCTTCATGGTATTAAAACTGATTTCTTTTTTTTTAAATACGTTATTGTAAGATTCAAATTACAGTGCATTATTTGCATAAATCTACCATTAATTGGATATTTAATGTGGCTAATTACTAGTTAGGAATTTCCTTGAATTTTTTTGCCTATTCTTCATGAGAATAATCACAGCCTAGGAAAATCTGTCTCAAATAATTAGCATGCAACAATTTACTAGGTATTTATTTTAATGAAATACTTGGCATATTTAGATCTGCAACACTTGACATGACTTTAGAAGGTAGCAGAGTGAGTAGAGATGTGATTATGAATATCATCCTTTGTGTTTTGAAGAAGCAACAACATATCTGGGTCATTAACTAGTTATACATAAAACTTCAGTTTAACATATATAATGCATGTATATTTGTTATTTATAGAATCACAAGTGCTATTTTACCATTATCAAAACAATGATAAGGGCTTATAAAGAGTAAACAGTGTACCGACACTTCAACCAGTGGCAGTGTGTAAAAAGTTTGTTCTTACCCAATTTAAATAGTGCAGTTAAACTAGAAACCTGCCTATAACTCCACTATCCATTCTATCTGATAGAGGAGATGAAATCTTATTTTAATGATAACAGATTTGCCATATAAACATTGCATATGTTAGAAGGCAATTACTTGCATATGATAGATTTAATCTTTTTCTTTAATCCTACAGTAGAAGATGAAGGAGGACTTGGTAAGAAGAATTGTACAATACAAGTGTTTTAAAAATCTTTATCGCCACATGTTGTGGTTTTTGAGCGTTCACAGATGTTTTATAAGCCATGGATCACAATTGAATATTAAATTGTAGTTTTAAATGGCATTCTAAGAAATTAACACCATCAAATATATTTTCAGATTCATGGTCATGGAGTCATGGAGATGTACAGCATGGAAGCAGACCTTTCAATCCAGTTCGTCCATGCCAATCAGATATTCCACCCAAATCTAGTCTCATTTGCCAGTAGTTGGCCCATATCCCTCCAAACCCTTCCTATTCATATACCCATCCAGATGCCTTTTAAATGTTGTAGTTGTACCTGTCTCCACCACTTCCTCTGGCAGCTCATTCCATACAAGTACCACCCTCTGTGTGAACAAGTTGCCCTTTAGGTCCCTTTTAAATTTTTCCCCTCTCACCCTCAACCTTTGCCCTCGAGTTCTGGACTCTGCCACCCCAGAGAAAAGCCCTTGTCTATTTACCCTATCCATGCCCCTCATGATTTTATAAACCTCTATAAGGTCACCCCTCAGCTTCTGTGCTCCAGGGAAAACAGCCCCAACCTATTCAGTCTCTCTGTATAGCTCAAATCCTCCAACCCTGGCAACAGCCTTGTAAATCTTTTCTGAACCCTTTTGAGTTTCATAACATCCTTTTGATAGGAGGGAGACCAGAATTGCACATAATATTCTAAAAGTGGCCTAACCAATCTCCTGTACAACTGCAACGTACCTCCCAGCTCCTGTACTCAGTGCTCTGTCCAATAAAGGAAAGCGTACCAAATGCCTTCTTCATTATTCTATTCACCTGCGACTCCACTTTCAAGGAACTATGAACCCGTACTCCAAGGCCTCTGTTCAGCAACATTCCCAAAGACCTTAATATTAAATGTATAAATCCTGCTCTGATTGCCTTTCCAAAATGCAGCACCTCACATTTACCTAAATTAAATTCCATCTGCCACTCCTCACCCCATTGGCCCATCTGATCAAGGTCATTGAGCAATGACTGGTTAATGTCACTTATTACGGGTGGTAGTCTGATCATAGGAATAAAAGCCAGCCTGTTTGTGAGGGTGCTGGGGGCATTACTACTTCTCCTGGTCAGCAAAAACCACTGGAAAAGCATTTGTTGCCTTCCATGCAACAGTCTTTGCTTCCTTTAGCTGGTAGTTTTCCTGAGACTTGGGGCAACTGATCAGCCAAATCAGTTACATTAAAAGAAAGAAAACATTTGTGGCACACAGTCTTATTCAAATGAGACAACTGTCTTCTCGGAATTGACTTGGTTTCCTGCTTCTCAGTTTCCCATTGTTTAGACTGAAAATAAGCAGATACAGGTTGGATTCAGTTTACAAATTCTTAAAATTATAACGTCCCAGCAGCTTTGTTAAAATTGCCTCCTTGAGTCTTCCATGGATGAGAGACTTCTCGTTAGTAAGATAAGGCTCCCATTTCTATCCCTTATTTGAGTGTCTTTTTAGTTTAGCAATGTTGCAAGGTTTGTTTTGTATTTGCCCATCTCACGCATTGGAATACAATACAGCTCTGCGCTGTGCACATACATTTATACTGTCACTCACGTTGCATCTGCTTGGATGTTCAGACTATCTCGGCCATGTGGTGCAACGCTCCTTCATTCAGGATACACTGGCTGACAGAAGTTCCGTGTTACCTTGTTTTTTTCCATGAAGACAGCAAGCGTGGCAACTTGTCATATTTTCCAGCTTTGATCCGTCAAGATATGTTGATGTACGGAAGAATGCTATTCCAGTATCACACCTACAGCGTGACAGCGTGTGCTAACAACTTGAATGGCAAACAAACTGCACACGCTTCAACCAGGTGGTCATGTCTGAAAGGAGTAACTTATTAATCCAGCAAAGGGGGACTGTTATTAGCCAGAGGGTGCTGCCACACTCAGTCAAAGGCATTGTCTGATTACACTCCAGGATTTGGCCTCTGTCAGATGAGCACTTAGTGCAGTCAGGATCTGTGTCTTGCAGTCTGTGGTCAGTCCTGGGATTTAAATGCTAAACGTCAAAGGTGCTTGTCAAGAAGCAGTAGTATGTTGGGAAATGGCAAAGTCAGGCATGAGGATTGGAGCCACCATACTAAATACATAGAGGATAATCACTGTGAAGGGGAGCGACTTTAAATACAAGCAGTGGAATTTGATACAGCATGACAGGGTTCAGGGTATTTCAGGAGAGGAGAGACTCAACAATGGTCCCCAGTACCTTGGGAGGACAGTACATCATGCTGTTGGTTATTGCTGTGCAGCTCAGCTGGCTCTTGGGATAAATTGGGCAGATGATCAGTTAAATAAATAGGTTGTGTGAGAACATGAGGCCTAAAACTGAAAGAATTGACAAGAACTGTAAAGCAGGGAGGAATATGAAATTGTGGTAGAGGAAAGGATCACCTAGATAAACAGGGTGCATTTGGAACTCACTCTGTCAAGTGTGATCTAGAAAGCTTTCCACCTTCCAATTCCAATTGTTCATTAGCAATCCCAGCGTGAGTGGAGTAAGTTCGTTTCAATTTGTCTGCAGGAACGGCCCCCATTTGTGGTTCATCTGAGGCCCTTAAAGAAACAATTGTGTTAATCAGTCACTTGTAGATTTGAGATTAAAGGCACCCACAATGACAAAATTCTACATGTGCTTCTCAGGCATTGACCAGGATAGAATTGTTACAAAGAAGAAGGCGGCCATTCGAACCATTGTGTCTGCACTGACTTGGTATCATCTGCAATCTTCACTTCCGCCTGACTTGGTGTCAGTCTCTTATCTTTCTCCTTAGTCTTGCACATTGTTTCAAGCTAAATAATTATTAAATGCCCTCTTGAATTCATCAATGGCTCCACACATTTCTAGGGAGTGCTTTCCATACCGCAGCTGCTTTTTGTGTGGAAACGTTTTTTTTTCTCATCTCATTTTTTTTTTTTTTGCAAAGTATTTTCAGTCTATGCATTCTTGATCTTAATTCTACTCCAGGTGGGAACAGTTTCTTCCTTTCCACTCTGTCCAGACCCTTGAAGATTTTGAAAATTTCCTTCAAATCTTTACTCTGCCTTATTTCCAAGGAAAACAGTCCCAAATTCTCTAATCTTCCTTCATAACCGAAGTGATTCATCCCGGAAACCATTCTTATAAATTTCGCTTGCACTCTCTTTTCACTCATCGCACGTCTTTCCTGAAGTGTGGTGCCCAGAACTGTCATTGATCATTCCAAATTTATCCGAGCAATCACTATGAAATAAACATAAATTTTATGTTGTCACCTTTACATTGTCACCTGCTGTGAACAATTCCCAAATATATGTGCTCCTGACTGTTAAGTACCTATTAAAGTGAAAGTACTTCAGCTGGTGCGTTGTGCAGGAGACACCTTCACTGATGCAACCTTTGAGCAATCTGTGTAGCCTTCTTCAGAGGTGTGGTATTAACTGGTGACCATAGGGACTGCAGAGTCTGTGTGGATATGGCTGATGCCTGCAGAAGACGAGAGAATTAGTTGTGCAGTAGGCGTGGAACCTTGAACATCTTATGGATATGTTCAGAGTAGTGGTAATAGGGGATCAGCACAGCACATCATTATCTTACTAGGTTGCCATGGCATTCAGGTCTCAACTTACCTGCACAAGTGTAATTGATTAGTCACTTCACCCCCTATGAGGAGATAATTTCAGCCAGCCATCTGTCTTTGCCTTCTCAGCCTTATTATGGGCCATTTTGATCCCGCTATGTAGCAAAGGGAAGGATTGAGTGATTTGAAAATGGATAGCATGAGTTTTAATGTTATTGCAGGAATGCTATAAGGTGGCCCAAGTTACTAAGGAGGAATTGCAGAGGGCAAGAGGATTAATATTTTGGAGGGATGTGGTGGGTGAGACTTGTTGAGGCAGGATGCTGCATGCAATATTGAGAATGGTTGGTCATGAGCCTTAATGGGAGATGGCTGCTATAGAAGACATAAGAGCAGAATAGCAACTTCCCCTCAAATTTTCTTCCTGTTTGTTTGGGTTCATGCACACAGCAGGGACAACCACAACCTGAATTCAATGCTGCAGTCAGCATGCTGATGCTGATCACGTGCTTGAAACCTTGGAGCTGCTGAGTGTTTGTGCAGCTTCGAGGGAATGCTCTGAGTCAGTAGAGAGAAGGTGGTGACACTCAAACTTGTGAAGCATACTACATCATTCACCTACTCTCAACATCATTGCTGAACCTTCTGAAATGCTGATACCACAGCAGTCCAGGTGTCAGCTTTGGACCAGGCTGGTATGATATGGTGGTGTGTTGTCTTCTGGCAGTCATGAGGAAAGAGAATGGTCCATCTCTCCCCAGTCTATCCACTAGGACCTCCAGTCCCGTGTTGTCAGTGAGATCCTAAATTGCCCCTCTCAACCATGACTTTTCCAAATGTACAGCAGCCAACTGAACAACAATTCTTGCCTTGAAGCATAATGTGCACAGCTAAGGTTTAAATATGGCGCCTCTGGAATGAATGCCTGAAATTCCTAACAGTGGTAAACATTTCTTCCAATTGCGTTCATCTGTGTGAGGATGTTATCAAAGGATGGATGCATCTTTAAGTGAGCAGTGGAGAATTGAGTAAGAAAGTTTGCCAGGCCTCTCAAGGGTAAACTCCATGAAGCTCCCCAAAGCTAAAACTTTGCCAAGATTCAGTTCCATATTTTTGAAAGCATTCTTTGAGTATTATATCATGCTCTTGGCATCATATAATGCAGTCACCCTTAATGTCAATACAGGTCCTTCTGCTGTAATGCGACAATTGTGTTTCTCATCAACCTCACACTATAGAAAATGTCACTGCAGAAACTCGCTAATAGAAAATCGCACTACCTGTTCAGTAGAAAGTTTGTGTTATCCAAGCAATGTCCACAATTTATCAATCACATTGTAGCCAATTTGCACTGATGAAATATGCATGATAGTAGAATGACCTGTGTTCAGTAACTTTGAGACGGTTGCATCTGTATTTGTCGTCAATCACTATTTGTAAATGAAGTTAAGGAAGATATCAGAAGTTGAGAAAGAAAATGACACTATTAGCTATTTTAGTACCTACAATGCAAGCTTAATCATTGACACACTTTATGTACTCTTCAAGGTACGACAGGTATTGTTGTCAGTTGTATTATTGGTATTTGTGTCGGAATTGGTGGTGCTGCAGGATTATCCTTTTATAATAAGAAACGGTAAGATACTTTTATTGTCACGACTACTGTGCATCTTCTGGAAATCTATAAACACACCCTGCTTTGTTCTTTTTTACATCTTTTCATAGTCTATTTCCCATTGATTTGCTCCTTTTTTTTTCCTGGCTTTTGATTCACTGCCACAAGATTGCCCTTTAAGAAACCTGCTAAAAAAAACTACTTTTCTCATAGAGGTCATTCATTAAATTTAATTTGTATGTTAACATCTGACCCCAGGATTTCTTCCCAACAAGCTCAAACCAACTATTTTAATTTTTAACCCCTATGAAAATGTAAATGATTGATTTGCAATGATTTGTCTATCTTTAGTTTTCATTTTTGGTTGGTTTCCTTCGCCTGCATTTTCCAAGTACTGTTATGAAGCTTGAAATCAGTTTGAATGTGTTGTCACTGTGATATTTCAAAGTTGAGTTATTTATTATGCTGTGTGTATGATACTTATATTTTACAAATTTATCAACATTATGACATATTCATTCAATTTTCATTTATGTTTAACATCTTTTGTCTTTGCAGACAGCGTACCATGTGTAAGAAGGTTCACATCAATCCTCAACCCAGTGAAAACCAAGTAGAGGCCAATGTTAATGAGTACCATGATCACCCAGCATGATCTTTAATGAAGTCAAACTTATGATAATAGAAGGTAAACCTGCTTTAAGTGCTTTCAGTATTATTCTAGTATACTGTTAATTGGCCAATTTTTAATCCCTCAACTAACTTTACTAAAAGAGACGTCCAGATAAATATCTCTTTACTATTTCTGGAATAGTTCAATGTGCCAACTGCCTGTGATTCCTTCAATAAATATGATGAACATGCTTCATAAAAGTACTTAATTGATTGTGAAACACCTTGTCTCATCAAGATTAGGGAACACACTACAAAAATCTAACTTCTGAAATAAAAATTGAAATTGCTGGAGAAATTTAGGTTTGGCAGCATCTCTGGAAAGAAAGAGCAAATGTTTCGAATCCAGTAACCCTTCTTCAGGATCTAAGTGCATTCTTCCTAGTCTAGTGATTGAGCCAACCAATCGTGGCACCATGGTGCAGAAAGTCTTTCAAGTAATGGCGCAGAAGGAGATGTAGTGATGTGGCAGTAGAGAACAGTATTGTCAGGTTGGTTGGCATTGCTTTTTGCAGCAAATTGTGAAAATCCAGAAGGTTCTGTTGTCTTTTCAGTGCCAATGTTTGAGATATCTGCAGGAAAGAAGTTTACAGTGGGAAGCGGGGCATCCAGTCATTTTATATGTAGGTATCAACAATATAAACAGGACCAAGAAAGATGTTCAGTGAAAAATCAGGCAGGTAAAGATAGCTGAGATGAATTAATAAACCATATCTAAGATTGTTTCTTAAAAGAGCATGTACTGGAACCATGACAGGGCAAACTGTACTCGACCTGAAACTGTTTAACAAGTCAAGGTTAATTAATACTGTTAGCATCAAGTTAGTTTAAGTTAGTGGTGATCATAATAATTGAATTCAAGATTCCATTTGAGGGAGGGAAAAGCAGGGCCAAGACTGGAATTTAAAAATTAAGAGCAACTATAGAAATATAGAAAATAGGTGCAGGTGTACACCATGCGGCCCTTTGATCCTGCTGTGCCATTCGGTCTTGTGCACTTTTACAAAGATTCAAAGTTATCCTTTTCCAAACTACTGTTTTCCAGATGTTTTCCTCGATGGATTCACAAAGATTTTTGCATAGCTGCTAAACATGCAACCTATTATTAGCATGACAATTTGCCCTTATTTACATTTTTTTCTTTCTGTAAAACCAAAGTAAGGCCATAGAAATAGGAACAGGGTAGGCCATTTGGTCCCTCAGACCTGCACTGCCATTCAATAGGATCATGGCTGATCCAACATTCCCATGTCAGCTTTCTTGCCTTTTCCCTGTAACCTTACTGATAAAGAATCATTACTGCTGAAGGGCTTATGCCTGAAACATCGATTCTCCTGCTCCTCGGATGCTGCCTGACCGGCTTTGCTTTGCCAGCACCACACTCTTGACTCTGATCTCCAGCATCTGCCATCTTAGCCTGAAATATACAAAAGCACTGTGTTCCCACAGCTGTCTGTGGTGAAGAGTTCTAAAGACACTCTCCCTGATAAAGAATCGATCCATCTAAGCCTTAAATTTGCAAAAGCACTGTGTTCCCACAGCTGTCTGTGGTGAAGAGTACTAAAGACACTCAAACATCTGACAGAAGAAATTACTCCTCATCTCAGTTGTAAATTGGCACTCTTTTATCCTGAGACTATGTCCTCTAGTCCTAGACTCTCCCATGAGCGGAAATATCTTCTTGTGCATTTATCCTGTAAGACCCCTTAAGAATCCAACATGTTTCAATGAGATCACCTCTTATTTTTCTGAACTGAGTATAGTCGTAATCTATTTAGCCTTTGCTAATAAGTCAAACCCTTTATACTCAAGATAATCCTAGTGAACTTTCACTAAACTGCCGCCAATAAAATGATATCATTCCTTAAATAAGGTGATCAAAACTGCTTGTGGTACTCACATGTGCTCGCACCATCTCTCTCTCAGTTGCTACTCTTGTACTCTCGACCCCTTGATTTAAGGGTCAGCGTTGTATTAGCCTTTCGGTTTACCTGCTCCATCGATGCGCTAGATTTCAACTATATCACTTGCTCCCCCTTCCCACCAATAGCTGTCATGGTTTTTCACACTCATGTGTCATGTACAAATACTTGCAAACCCCTTTATATTGTTAATTTCTGCAGCTTTTATCCATTTAAATAATTTTCTATGCTTTTGTTCTCACTTCCAATGAATAACTTCGTATTTTCCCATACTATACTCCATTTGCCAACTTACTGAATCTATAAACTATCTGTATACCTCTCACTAAGATTATCAAGTTGAAGGTATGTACTGTACCTTTAAGAGAGAGTGAATGCTGTTCTGAACTGAGAGATTACAAGCACCTGGGTATATGACTGGATGGCAGTCACAGAGTGTACTGGAAAATTGAAAATATTAACATTTGGCTGTTAAATGGATACCTGAGTTTTGGTTGTTGTTTTCACAACAATTCAAATTAAACCAATATAAATTATACCCAGGATATCAGAAGCCAATGGAATTTGAATTTTATTATTTTGACACTTGAAAACCAATCAAATTGTCAGAATCTCATGTGTCATGGGGTGGGGGGAGGGGCGATGAATATAAACTCGGTATTTTGAAAATTATGGGAAAAGCAACTGGTGCAGAGAGAGAGAAACTGGTGAGGAGCTAACTGCGAATCTAACGTCTTGCTCTCAAAGAAATTAGAAAGCACTCTCTATTAAAGGCACCTTTTCATGTGAAACATACTCGCAGTAAAAAGAAAGAAGATGACCCAGGGAGATCAGTAGCTAGAAGAGTGAAGACATGGAAGAAGACAGAGACTGTGTGGTTTTGAGATTAAGTTAATGTAATTTTAATAAGTGTCTTATTGGAAGAGCAAATTTTTACAGTTATATAGTAAGTAGTTAAGAGAAAGGGGGACTTGGATTTGTGAATAGTTTTGTTTGTTCACTTAGAGTGAGAAAAATCAATTGACTTTTTTTCAAATCGTGGAATTTGGGAATACTCTATTACTTACATTTTAAAAGGTGAGGTGAGGTTTTCTGGGTGTTTGGTTTATTTACTAGAGGGATTCAACCTTCCACGTCATGGCAAGATAAAGGACTGAGCACAGTAGATGTATCACCAAAGATGAATTTTTAAAGAATTAAATCTTTCATAATCAAAAATAGGAATTTATTCAATTAAAATAAAAAATCATTATGTTGATTCACCAGAGCAACTTTGCTGATGCAGCATCCAGGCTAGGAACATAAAATAATAGTTGTGACACAAAAACAAATCATTTAACATATTTCTTTTTGAGTAATTCTTCCAACACATCTATGTCGGCCAGATATCTGAACCTAATCTAGTCCATGTGGATCAGGCAGCTCAACCTAATTTAGTCCCATTCGCCAGCACCCGGCCCATATTCCTCCAAACCCTTCCTATTCATAAACCCATGTAGATGCCTTTTGAACGTTGCAATTGTACAAGCCTCCACTACTTTCTCTGGCAGCTCATTCTGTGCATGTACCACTCTCTGCGTGAAAAAGTTGCCCCTTTAGTTCTCTTTTATATCTTTCCCCTCTCACCCTAAACCCATGCCCTCTAGTTTTGGACTCCCCAGCACCTGGGAAAAGACCTTGTCTATTTATCCTATCTATGCCCCTCATGATTTTATAAACTTCTATGAGGTCATCCCTCAGCCTCCGAAGCTCCAGGGAAAACAGTCGCAGCTTATTCAACCTCTCCCCATAGCTCAAATCCTCCAAGCCTGGCAACTTCCTTGTAAATCTTTTCTGAACCCTTTCATGTTTCACAACATACTTCCAATACAAGGAGACCAGAATTGCACCCAGTATTCCAAAGCTGGCCTAACTAATGTCCTGTACAGCTGCAACATGACCTCCCGACTCCTCTACTCAATACTCTGACTGATAAAGGAAAGTATGCCAAATGCCTTCACTATCTTATCTACCTGCGACGCTACTTTCAAGAAGCTATGAACCTTCACTCCAAGGTCTCTTTGTTCAGCAAGACTCCCTAGGACATCACCATTAAGTGTATAAGTCTCTTTTCCTTTGTTGAATCTGTTTCCGCCATGTAATCAATGTTATTTTCCTGCTGTTTGTCTAACAAGTGAACTGTAGTTTTCATAATTTTCAAAAGGTGTACAGAAACAATGTCTGGTCTCATTCTTGTCAATCTGAGCACAGGCAGACTATCAATTGCCATGGTTTCTGTTCAAACTCTTGCACCATTACCTCATGTTGTTTCTGAAGTATCTACCCTTAGCTCTGTCCTTCGCTTTATCGACATGCTGCTCTTCAGTGACATCATTTGAAAACACCGAATTTCCAGGTGTGATGATGACATCTAGGCTCAATCTCATCACCACCTCTCATGACTAATCCACATATTGTCAGATGTTTGTCCAAGATCTAGTGCTGCATAAGCAGACATTTCCTACAATTAAAACCTTAAAAACACAACTAATTGGCTTCAAGCTCCGTCTGCAAACTCTAGATGAAAGAATTGAGGACGTTCTGGCTAAGTGTGCAAATGATATAAAGATAGATAGAGGGATAGGTAGGATTGAGGCAGCAGGGAGGGTACAGAAGGATTTGGACAGGAAAGGAGAGTGGGCAAAAAGTAGCAGGTGGAGTACAACTTGAGAAAGTGTCAGGTCATGCACTTTGGTAGGAAAGTAGAGGCATGGACTATTTTCTAAATGGGGAGAAAATTCAGAAGTCTAAAGTGCAAAGAGACTTGGGAGTTTTAGTCCAGGATTCTCAAGGTAAATGTGCAGGTTGAGTCAGTAGTTAGCAAGGCAAATGCACTGATGGCATTTATTTTGAGAGGACTTGAACATAAAAGCAGGGATGTACTTCCAAAGCTCTTTAACACTCTGGTCAGACCACATTTAAAGTACTGTACGCAGTTTTGGGTGCCATATCTCAGGAAGGATGTACTGGCCTTGGAGCGTCTTCAGAAGAGGTTCACAAGAATGGTCTCAGGAATGAAAAGCTTAACGTATGACGAATTTTCAAGGATTCTGGTCTTTACTTGGAGTTGAGAAGGTTATGGGGGGGATCTAATTGAAACATACAAAATGCTGAATGACTTGGACAGAGTGGATATTGGGAAGATGTTTCCATTGGTAAGAAAGACTAGGACCGATGGCACAGCCTTAGAGTAAAGGGAAGACCTTTTAGAACAGAGATAAGGAGAAACTTCTTCAGCCAGAGAGTAGTAAATTTATGGAATTCATTGCCACATAATGCTGTGGAGGCCAGGTGATTGGATATATTTAAGACTGAGAGAGATTGGTTCTTGAGTATCAAGGGTCACAGGGAGAAAGCAAGAGAAACCTATCAGCCATGATTGAATGGCAGAGCAGACTCAAAGGGCTGAATTTCTGCTCTTATGTCTTATGGTCTTAAACAGACCATTTGGTCCAACTTGTCCATGCTGACCAGATATCCGAACTGATCTAGTCTCATTTGCCAGTATTTGGTCCATATAAAAGTCTTTCCTACTCATATACCCATCCAGGTACCTTTTAAATGATGCAATTGTCCCACCTCCAACAGTTCCTTTGGCAGCTCATTCCCCTCTCACCTTGTTTCAAGTTCATGGTCTCACACCCAGCTAACTTCCTACAGCCCACACCCTCAGAGATAAATATGTTTGTAATGCTGACCCCTTGAGCATCTGTGATTTTATTTGCTACACCATTTGTGGCTATACCTGCCTAAACGCTACAATTCCTTCCTTCAATCTCTTTATCTCTTTACATTTCTTTCCTCTTTTTAAAATGCCTCTCTAAACTACTTCCTATTTCCAACCTTTTTGGTCAGATCCCCTCATTTCACTTGATTTATTTTTGGGATGTTACTTTGATCCAGTTTAGAATATTGTGACATTATATTGCTAGTATTATCTAAACAAATGTTATTTTTGTAAATTATGTCTCCATACACAAGAAGTTAAATTTAAAATGCTAAGTGTTGCTGTGGTTTTATGAACCATGATTAAATGCTGTTTATGCAACAAACGATTTCAGTAATAAGAACAAGATTAAAAATAGTCAGAAATCTGGCAACATCTGTGAAAAGCCGTACAGTTAATGTTTAAGATTTGTTTCCTTCCTATATTTCAGATTTTTTTCTAACCATATGTTAATACAGTTATTGTTTCATCATCTTGCATGTATTCACGTTTGACTAATGTTAAGATCTTTTCTAATTCTCTATACTTTCTTCCCCCCCCTCTTTCCCCCCCCCCCCCAACAGATCAAAACTCTAAATAGTATGTAAATTTTGATGTAAACTTCTAACAAAGTCCTACTTCAGTTCATCACATTTCCGAGCAAATGAACTGATGAATCTACCTTCTCGGATATTACAAAGCAACATTGATGCAGCTGTCGATATTTTCAACACAATATTGAAAATGCTCAGCAGTTCTAGCAACATCTGCGAAAAGGTAACTGTTAACGTTTGTCATCGATCTGAAATGTGAATACTGCTGCTCACATCACAGATGCTGCCAGACCTGCCGAGTATTTCCAAGATTTTCTTGTTTTCTTTCAGATTTTCTAGCATCTGTAATATTTTGATTTAATTTAACTTATTTGGCTTATCAAGGAGTAAAGTTTTCATGCCAGATGTTCTATCCTTTAGGCAATTGCACTTTAATGAAAACTTTAGGCTAGTTTTCATTTTTGATACCTGTGCAGCTGCTGTTGCTCTATAAAACTGTCCACTGGAAATTGTGATTTAGATTTGAACACTGTTTGTTTAACAAATTATTATTCTATTGTTTATTTGAATGTTTTGTAAATATATTTGTACTGCCCCTGATTGCAGTTGCATTTTCAGGGATGTAGTAGGTCCACGAATAAGTTATTGTCACTTTTATTCTGACGTCTATGTGAATTACTGATTGATGTCCTGCTTCTGGAAACTTACTGTTAATTGCCTTAAATGACAAAGTGCTATAGAGTATTTGACAAGACCAGCCTGATTGTGGTTTTCCTTCACCTTGCACTATATATTGTATCTGTGAAACTTCATGAAACAATTAAACCTTAACTAATACAAAGTAAAGGTCTGTCCTCCAGTTTTAAAACAAACCCTTGATTTTTTTGTTACTTTTCTATTCAAGGATTAACAAAGCAAAACTATTGTCCTTATATTTGAAACTAAAGCTGAAACATGTCATTTGAATGCTTATTCTTTGTTTCCTGCACCTCCCAGATGAAACATCTAAAATTAGTTGCATGAACAACTTGAAGATGAGGTCATTCATTGTAAAGTTAACTTCCTTAATTGTGCATTACTTCACACTTCTAAAAGATCAAACTATTTTTATCTAATAGTGTAGTTTTGTTGAACTTGACTCACTGCTCAGGTTCTGATCAGGGTTTTGATCTGATCAGCCTTTTACAGCATTTTTTTGTGTTCGAAGTTGAGGATCCATTCATTCTAATATCTGCTCTAATGTCTGAAATACTTTGTAAGCATTTCTTAATCCTGTATCCAGAGTGAATTACTTTTCACAGTTGAGAGCAATATTCCATTTCCATTCTACTACAAAAGGAATAACTCAGTGCCTTCAAAAATAAGAGTATCACTTTCAACAATAGCACGCTGCCTTTATTGTGCTCTGCACACCAGTTATTATGCAGCAAAGAAGAACATAAAGTTAAAAGCAAATTATCAGAAATGAATGCGATGGCTAAGTGTGTAATTGTGCAATAAATTTGATTCATACCCTATAATTAGTGTACAACCATGTGAGCTGCTACATTGTTCTTTAAAATTAACAGCTGGCTTGCTAATGCCATTCAGGAAAGGGAATCTGCCAGACTACTGGGCTAGCTTATTCATGAATCCCAAACAATGTAGTCCATTCTTAATGCATTCTGTAGATTCTCAGACCATCGTCATAGTTTGGTTGATTTCAAGAAGGCAGTGTACCATTACTTGCTCATGATAACTGCATATAGATGATAAATATTGTATTGTTACTGTTATCCATATGCCAATAACAAATATTTTTTAAAATCACTCAACGTTAAACTTTGCTCAATTCTAAAGAAATAAATTTATCTTGGGATAACCAAAGGTGACTCTTAAATTTGTGAATGTAACCAGTTTCAAAATGGCTGACCTGAAATAGGAAAATTAAGGAATATTAATTTTAATAATGTTGGTACTTAATTTTATTCTTGCCTAAAATGTCCAAAAATGCTAATACCTTTAATCCAAATAATTCTAAAAATGTTTACAATGTAACCCCCGAATTTTTGATTTAACTCATTAATGCTCTAATCCCAAAAAGAAAGAGAACACAAGATTTTTGCTATTACAGTGTAAATCTGACTTTAATATTTAATATTTTGAGTCTGTGCAAAATGAATATACTTTGTTAATAGCAGCGGTCATGTTGGTTTATTTTCCTTTTGTAGACATGTACCATTTTAGACTCAAATCTCTATCGCCACTCAAATGGAATCAAAATAACCATGTAGATCATCTATGTTGTGGTTCTGTTCGCCGAGCTGGGAATTTGTATTGCAGACATTTTGTCCCCTGTTTAGGTGACATCCTCAGTGCTTGGGAGCCTCCCGTGAAGCACTTCTGTGATGTTTCCTCCGGCATTTACAGTGATTTGTACCTGCCGCTTCTGGTTGTCCGTTCCAGCTGTCCGCTGCAGTGACCGGTATATTGGGTCCAGGTCGATGTGCTTATTGATTGAATCTGTGGATGAGTGCCATGCCTCTAGGAATTCCCTGGCTGTTCTCTGTTTGGCTTGTCCTGTGATAGTAGTGTTGTCCCAGTCGAACTCACGTTGCTTGTCATCTGCGTGTGTGGCTACTAAGGATAGCTGGTCATGTCGTTTCGTGGCTAGTTGGTGTTCATGGATGCGGACCGTTAGCTGTCTTCCTGTTTGTCCTATATAGTGTTTTGTGCAGTCCTTGCATGGGATTTTGTACACTACATTGGTTTTGTTCATGCTGGGTATCGGGTCCTTCGTTCTGGTGAGTTGTTGTCTGAGAGTGGCTGCTGGTTTGTGTGCTGTTATGAGTCCTAGTGGTCGCAGTAGTCTGGCTGTCAGTTCAGAAATGTTTTTGATGTATGGTAGTGTGGCTAGTCCTTTGGGTTGTGGCATGTCCTCATTCCGTTGTCTTTCCCTTAGGCATCTGTTGATGAAATTGCGGGGGTATCCGTTTTTGGCGAATACATTGTATAGGTGTTCTTCTTCCTCTTTTTGCAGTTCTGGTGTACTGCAGTGTGTTGTGGCCCTTATGAACAGTGTCTTGATGCAATTTCTTTTGTGTGTGTTGGGGTGGTTGCTTTCGTAGTTTAGGACTTGGTCTGTGTGTGTGGCTTTCCTGTATACCTTTGTGGTGAATTCTCTGTTCGGTGTTCTCTGTACCATCACATCTAGGAATGGGAGTTGGTTGTCCTTTTCATCCACTCACAACAAACAGTGAGACAAAGTATCGTGCCCCTGATAACAAGGAAAAGATAAACACACAACCTCAACACCAAGGAGAGGGAAGCACTAAAAGCACTAAGAAACAATAAGAACATAATCATACTACCAGTAGACAAAGGTAGAATTATGGTCATCTTGGACAAAGCAGAGTACATCCAAAAAGCACAACAACTACTTGCCGATACTAACACCTACCAAAAGAGGGAGTTTGACCCCACCCCACAGCTCACCAATAGGATAAACAACACACTGAGGAACCTACAAAAAAACAGACAGATAACCAAATTTGACCTACGAAGAATGAAACCTGAAAACAACAACACCCCCAGATTCTATGGACTACCTAAAGTGCACAAACCAAACATCCCACTCAGACCTATAGTATCACTACCAGGGACACCATCACACAAACTAGCTAAAGAACTACAGCAGAAACTGAAACACCTGATCAGCGGATCCAGACACTCTATACAGTCAACACAGGAATTCTTGGACATCATCAGAAATATGCACATAGACAAGGAAGAAATTATGGTCTCATTCGATGTAACGGCACTGTTCATCTCTATCGACAAAACCCTAGCCAGAGAAACAATAGCCAACCTGCTGGACATACAGAACAGACAACAAGACGGGGAACCTATCAACAAAGACTGCATACTCAAACTACTGGACCTGTGCCTTTACAACACACTTCACATTCAACAACCAAATATATGAACAAATCAACGGCACACCCATGGGCTCACCCATCTCTGGACTCATAGCAGAAGCAGTAATGCAAAGATTAGAACAAACAGTCTTACCGCAAATTCAACCCAAACTCTGGGTCAGATATGTAGATGACACCTTTGTAATCATTAAAAACACAGAAATAGAGAACACACACCGGATCATCAACGCCACACTCACAGGAATCTGATTCACTAGAGAGGAAGAAAAGGACAACCAACTCCCATTCTTAGATGTGATGGTACAGAGAACACCGAACGGAGATTTCATCACAAAGGTATACAGGAAAGCCACACACACAGACCAAGTCCTAAACTACGAAAGCAACCACCCCAACACACACAAAAGAAGTTGCATCAAGACACTGTTCAAAAGGGCCACAACACACTGCAGCACACCAGAACTGCAAAAAGAGGAAGAAGAACACCTATACAATGTATTCACCAAAAACGGATACCCCCGCAATTTCATCAACAGATGCCTAAGGGAAAGACAACGGAATGAGGACATGTCACAACCCAAAGGACTAGCCACACTACCATACATCAAAAACATTTCTGAACTGACAGCCAAACTACTGCGACCACTAGGACTCATAACAGCACACAAACCAACAGCCACTCTCAGACAACAACTCACCAGGACGAAGGACCCAATACCCAGCGTGAGCAAAACCAATTTAGTGTACAAAATCCCATGCAAGGACTGCACAAAACACTACATAGGACAAACAGGAAGATAGCTAGCGGTCCGCATCCATGAACACCAACTAGCCATGAAACGACATGACCAGCTATCCTTAGTAGCCACACACTCAGATGACAAGCAACGTGAGTTCGACTGGGACAGCACTACTAATATAGGACAAGCCAAACAGAGAACAGCCAGGGAATTCCTAGAGGCATGGCACTCATCCATAGATTCAATCAATAAACACATCGACCTGGACCCAATATACTGGCCACTGCAGCGGACAGCTGGAACTGACAACCAGAAGCGGCAGATACAAATCACTATAAATGCCGGAGGAAACATCACAGAAGCGCTTCACAGGAGGTTCCCAAGCACTGAGGATGTCACTTAGACAGGGGACAAAATGTCTGTAACACAAATTCCCAGCTCGGCGAACAGAACCACAACAACGAGCACCCGAGCTACAAATCTTCTCCCAAACTTTGAAGATCATCTATGTATATCTGTGATCATCTGAGTTCCAAAACATTTCTGACTTCTAGCATCTGCAGTCCTTTGGTTTTTTGATCTGTTTTGCTTATCAAAGTTGAAGCGTTTTGATCATGTTATTTTATATACACGCAAATAAAAACAAAATACTGTGGATGCTGGAAATCTGAAACAGAACAGAAAATAGTGCAGAAACAGCAGCATTTGTGAAGAGTGAAACAGACTTAATGTTTCAAGTCCAAAGTCTCTTTTTTGAATTACAGGATCTGCTTAGTTTCTCCAGCATTTTCTGTTTTTATTTTATGGAATACATACAAGTTGTGATGATGTATCTCCTTTTATTAAAGATTTTGGAACCTCAATCTTTGTACAAAATGCAGTAATTTAGATTTGATTTGAGCTGAGGACAAAGAAAGGTGATGTTGTATATTATTCAATGTTTATACTTTGTAGACTATGCTGTAGTATACAATGTGTAGTACTGAAGGATGATAATGTCAGCTTGTACGAGAGACATAGCTGCAAATTGAGGGTTGATAGATTTAAGACAGATGTCAGAAGAATGTTCTTTACTCAGAGAGAGATAAGAGCATGTAATGCCCTGCCTACCAATGTACTTAAGTCAGCAACATTAGAGAGATTTAAACAATCCTTAGATAAGCACATGGATGATGATGGGATAGTATAGGGGACTGGGCTTAGATTACTTCACAGGTCGGTGCAACATCGAAGGCTGAAGGGCCTGTTCTGTGTTGTATTGTTCTATGTTCTACGTTCTAAGTATGATAAACTAGCAATGTAATTCTGAAACTGTTGTAACGATCTTTTTAGAAATATTGTAAACATATGTTCTTAAAAACAATATGAATGCACTTTTCACCAAATTTACTATGCTAATATATCAGATGATTGTAGCCATTCTTATTGCTCTTGTGTAGCATTTGTTACGACATGGGATAAACCCTCTTGTTTAATTTTGACAAGCACCATAGAAAAGGTTTACCTCGTGCAGTAACCTATGAAAATTCGAGAGCCCAAAAACTATTTAGTAAAAATTACCAACTTCATTTCTTAAAGTATAACAGAGAATAATTAACAAACAACTATTTACAACTCCTTCCTCTAACCTATCTTTTACCTTCCCCCTTCTATAATACTAGTTTGATAAACCCCCCCCGATAAAGATTTACCAAAATTCAAATTTTCAAAATCAGCCAAATGTTGAATCTTTTGTTTATATCTTTCTCTGTCTTCTTTTCTTCTTCTTAGGGATTTCTGTTTCACAGGTTACTGATTGATGAAAGTACCTTTAAGAGAGTTATACTCCGGGCAGTCTGCAGATGTTGGTGGCATGATAGTTCTCCTCCCAACTGTTCAGTTTTCCACGATTGTATACTCTCAAAGGGTTGGATTGTGTCATTGGCTTTTAAGATTGTCAAGATGCTAAATTTAAAATTGATTAGAGTTGGTATTTTTCGGGTTGTAATTTAAACTGATTAGCTTAATTCGAATTTCCTTTGTCGTCTCCAGGCAACCAGCTAATCAAGTTGTTTGACTAAATGTTACATTATACCTTGTTCAGAACACTTCTTGCTGTGTCAGGTAGTTCGGCTAGCTTTTAACTCTCTTAATGATACAGTACACCCACATCTTCATAACACATTATTTAATAACTGTACTCAACAATTCTCAACCCCGTGGCCAACTATTACTTGCTAGAAGGTGTAAGTAGGCTCAGTAAGTTTGTTTTATGACATTATATTTGAAGCCTGGTTGTGCACCAGGTCAAATGTTGCCAGACCAGAATAGACTTTCACAGTAGGTGTGGGAAAAGAAAAGCTTCTGAAGGTTTTTAAGTAGAATAGGTGATTCTTCATTGGAAATAGAATCTCACTATTATAAATTATTGTCTCTACATTATCACCTATCTGATCAACTGTTAAAGAAATCACAGCTGCAAGGATGGTTTGTTGCACCAAATCTTTACATAGCTGATCTGCTGAATGTGATGTTTTGCTTGCTTAATGCCTTCACCTTCCTCTGAAGAATACTGCTGTTGCTTTCCCAGCTCTTCAGGATCAATCATGTACCTTCTTTGTTTTTCCCAGTTAGGCAGAGCACATTGCACAAATGCCGTGGCACAATGGAATGTAGTGTGAAGCTATCTCCCACCCACACACCACCACTGGCATTCACACTTCATCTTCAACAGGCCATGATGGTGTCTAAGAATTATTTTCCATCTCTGAGCTCATTAGTAATTACATAAGGTTCCTAAGTCAAACTACGATTCCATTTCATTTTTGTTTGGTCAAAGGTAGCAATTTACCAGAATTATTGAGTTTTTTTTAATGAAGCATTTCTGCTATGTGCCATTTTGAACCAGGATTTCTTGTGCCATGGTGCCCACCTTAATAATGTTGGTACTCTTAATCCAAGGAAACAAGTCAGGAATAGCTGTTAACCAGCATTAAATTTCTTATTTTGACCTGCTGCTCCACTGGGCATGATTTCTAACTAACAGTTACTGAATTAGATCTACAGTTAACAATGACTCTTGCTTTTAAACATCGCAGAGGATTAATAGATCCAAGAACAGCATGATGCAAGTATCCAATCCAAGTCTGGGTGGTGAGAAAGGTTGTGGTTTGGAAAATTGAAAGGAATGGGTGAATTTGATTACTTTATTGTAATTTTTTTTTAGAAAGTTTGTTGCTTATTTTCAATATCTAATTGAAAAGTGATTTCAATTGCTGCAAAGAAGGTGTGTAATTGTTTCAAACGATATTTTATAGTAAACAGATACAAGTGCGCCATCATGTGATTAATGCCTGTAATTAAGCAGTGACAAGTAATGTAAATGAAGACAGAAGTGTGTAATTGAGAAAGTAAATGCAAATATACAGCAACTCATATGAAGTTTTCTGAACACGGAAGATATTTATGCCAAATAAATGGCTTTGACAGATAGTCTTTTCACAATGTAAGGTTGACGCCCAGTCTTGTTGACAGAAAATACAATTTCAGGAAATACTGAAGGCTTCATTGAAAGGAAGAGAGTTGACGTCAGTGTGCCCAAAAAGCTGAACAGAGTCACAATTTTTAAAAGATCAACCTTTCTGCAAGGAGATTAAAGCATCTTAAATATTCACAAAATTTTATTTTGAAAACAAAACAAAACATTCTTTCTATGCATTCCTCATATTTGTTAAATTCATCTCAACTATTCTACATAGACCATATAGAGGAATAAAACTATTTCAAATAGCAATAATGCTAATACTACAATTAATTTTTAAAACATTCATTGATGTGGTGAGGGCATAGCTGGCCAGGCAAGCATTTATTCCCATCCCTAAGTGCCCAGAAGGTAGTTTATAAGTCAACCATATTGCTGTGGCTCTGGAGTCACATGTAGGCCAGACCAGGTAAAGATGGTAGCTTCCTTCACTAAAGGGCATTAGTAAACAAGATGGATTTTTTCCAACAATCGATTCAAGGTCATCTTTAGATTCTTAATTTCAGATTATTTTTGACTGAATTCTAATTCTGCAATCTGCCCTGATGGGATATGAACCTAGGACCCAGAGCATGATCTGGATCTCTAGATTAAAGTACCACTAGTCTATCACCTCCCCTTTGAGAGGAGGTTAAATTCACACACTTATAATTTGAGTTTTTTAATGTGATTAAGATTATGATAAGCAATATTGAATTATTAATTCAAACTGGTATGATGTTGAAAGTGTAGGAAAGTTTAAAGGTTATTTACATCCACATACTGCTCTACGTTTTAAAGAAGGGTTTCTCTCAGACTAAGAATTTCATGTTCAGTTTCAAGAAGCTGATATTTTACCTTTATCACATTATCTTCCTTGATGACTTGACATCCCACTGCAATCATTTATTTGAAAATAAAAAAAGGAGAAAATATTGCATGAAGAATTAAAGCCTGTTGTTTGCAGTTTTGTTTGAATACACAAACATGGATTTTGCCCTTATAATGTACTAATAAACCTTGAGTGAGTATTATGCCTCTGCATAATTAAGCATACCTTTAAGTATTTATGGTGGCCTGCAAATTAAAAATCACAAATTACTTGATGATGTCATAATACAGGGCCATTGTAGCAGTAGCTTTCTTGACATTGTTTTAACTCGACGTTTGGCTGCAAGACTTGCATACAATTTTGACGATTATGCTGCTGGCATATGGGAGGAGTGCTTAAGGGGAAAATGGGTCTCAACTGTGATTTTTCTATTCATTCATTTTAAAGATGGAGGTGGAGAATTTAACTTTTAGTTCTGTTCGAAATAAGTCTCCAGCATTGCCAGGACAAAAGGGAATTATTTTTTAAACAAAACTAAGGCAATACAGCTCGACAATTCTCCCCAGAAATTTTCTTCTCACACAATGACGCTTTGCAGAGGTATGTGTAATTCCTACGTTTTGTGTTCCTTTTGCCATGTCATCTTTGGTTCTTTTGCCAATCACCAACAATGCATTTTATCAGCCATCAACCATTCAAAACATTGACTCCAACACCTTTATCAAATCTCCTTCAACCTTTTCTGCTCTAATGAGATTGATCCCAAGTTATCTAGTCTCCGTAACTACAATCCTTCATCCTAAAACTATTCTAATAAAAGTCTTCTGCACCTTCTCAGAAGTCGTCTTGTTTTTTAAGTATGGTCATTTTAAATAAAATGGGCATGTAGAGTAAAATCAGTGTTAAAACATTTTTTCCTTGCCTTTATATTGTATATTTAACATATTTCTCCGTTACAATATTTATAGTACCCAGAAACCCACATACTTTATTGAAGGCTGTGTTAATCTTCAAAATTTGTGAACAAGCACAAATTGGTGTTATTTGGCATGTATTGCTTCTATATTTTTCCTCTCGCAACATATCACTTCACAAATTTCTGTCATATATCAGTCCTCTAAACTGTCCATGACCTCTTGGAATATATTACTATCATCCTCAATGTGTGGTACATTTCCAAGTTCCATGCCATCAACAAGTTTAAAAGTTGTTCCAATTACCATTAAGCTGTTGGATAAAGATTGATTTGGATAAATGTGAGGAGTTGCTTTTTGGTTGGGCAAATCAGGACAGGAATAATACAGTTAACGGTAAGGTCCTGTGGAGTGTTGCCAAATAAAGAAACCTTGGACTTCATCGTTCCTGGTAAGTGAAAACACAGGGAGACAGGGTTATGAAGATGATGTTTGGTATGCTTGCCTATGTTGGTCAGTGCATTGAACATTGAAGTTGGGAGGTCATGTGGTTATATCGGACATTGGTTAGACCACTTTTGGAATTCTGCTTTCAATTCTGATCTCTCTGCTATAGGAAAGATGTTGTGAAACTTGAAAAGGTTCAGAAAATATTTACAATGATGTTGCCAGGGTTGGAGAAGGTGAGGAATTCAGATGTTGGGGAGTCAGTATTGAAAATTGTGGTGCTGGAAAAGTGCAGCATGTCAGGCAGCATCTAAGGAGAATGTGAGTTGACATTTTAGGCATAAGCCCTTCATTAGGAAACGGGGAGAGGCTGAATAGGCTGGTGCTATTTTCCCTGGAGTGTCAGAGGCTGAGGGGTGACCTTATACAAGTTTATAAAATCATGGAGGGCATGGATAAGGTAAATAGACAAAGCACTTTCCTAGGGTAGGGGAGTCCAAAGCTAGAGGGGCATAAGTTTAATGTGAGAAGGGAAAGATTTAGAAGGGAGCTAAGAAGCAACTTTTTCATGCAGAGGGTGGTATGTATATGGAATGAGTTGTCAGAGGTAGTGGTGGAGGCTGGTACAATTAGAGCATTTGAAAGGCACTGGGTAGGTATATGAATAGAAAGGGTTTGGAGGGGTATGTGCCAAATGCTGGCAGATGGGACGAGATTAATTTAGGATATCTGTTTGGCATGGACAAGTTTAATCGTACTGTGTATCTCTATGACAAAGCTTTTGGACATCCATCTTATCACCTCCTTTGACTCAGCTCAAGCCCTTTGAACAAAAGAGGCCATTCAGAACACTGTTCCATCATTCTAGGAGAAAGTGAGGTTTGCAGATGTGGGAGATCAGAGTCAAAAAGTTTGGTGCTGGAAAAACATAGCAGGTCAGCAGCCTCCAAGGAGCAGGAAAGTGGATGATTCAGGCATAAGCCCTTAATTAGGAATGTTCCATCATTCTGTTACATCACAGTTCCTCTGTACTTAAGCCGCCAGGGAACAGAGCATTCAAAAATTACCAAATCTTGCCGTGAGATTTAGAACTAATGAGAATTGATTACGTTGCAGATCTCAATTTGGTTACACTCATTCATGTAAGTGGATGGCACATAACAGACCAACATGATATATCCTGACAGATCGCCTCACATGATTAGCCAGAGATTGTGGCAGTCTAATACGACAGATGGAATCATTTCTGTAATGTTACCCTGATGACCCAATGAGGAGAGGCAATATACCATGTGAGGCCCAAGAAAAACTTGTATTATAAAGCCACCATAGAGCTTTGCTGTGAATGACCTTTATTGTTGCTGTTATCAGCCACACAATCATTATTGTATACAAACTGTAGCTTTGTTCGAGCAGCAATACAACAATGACTAGTTAGTGACCCTTGGCAGTGTCAGTATTGTGATAATTATTGTTTGGGACTCCAGACATTTCAGTATAAAAGGACTTCAGATCATTTACATCCAGTCTATATTTTACCTCAATTTAATGTTAAAACCAAAAAGTGGCACACCCAAAAATACAGTTTCATCTCAGTGCTGCACTGAACTGTCAGTTTAGATTAGCAAAGTTAAATGCTTTATCAATGTTATCTGACTGATCTCAGTGAGAAAGGAAGGGTGTGTTCAGATAAATTAAGCAGCCCTCGAATGACCTAGGCAAGGGCAACCATAACCTTACTCAAACGTTCATGCGCAGATGCATTGAGTGTGACTCAAATTAGGCCCAGCCCAATGAAATACCTTTTAAAGCTTACTTTCTGGATTTATACTTCATGAGTTGGCAAGATACTGGAGCACTACATCTGAGTCAGGAATAGGAGGAAGCAGAGAAAATACCAAAAGGAGTTGCAAGCTTCTGAGTCCTTATGATTTTTTAAGTCACATCTTTCACTTTAAAACTCTGCTGAGTAATTTTAACAAAAAGGGAACAGGTATGTCCAAAAGCTTTAGAAATGTTTAATTTCCGAATTAAACCAGTTCATTTTTAATATATAACTTGGAAAATTTGAATGAATTTCAATAAATCAAAACTTGTCCAGCTAATTAGTTGGTTTGGATGTGAGCATAAGAGGTACAGTTAGTAAGTTTGCAAATGACACCAAAATTGGAGGTGTAGTGGGCAGCGAAGAAGGTTACCTCAGATTACAACTGGATCTTGGTCAGATGGGTCAATGGGCTGAGAAGTGGCAGATGGAGGTTAATTTAGATAAATGCGAGGTGCTGCATTTTGGGAAAGCAAATCTTAGCAGGACATATATACTTAATGGTAAGGTCCAAGGGAGTGTTGCTGAACAAAGAGACCTTGGAGTGCAGGTTCATAGCTTCTTGTAAGTGGAATTGCAGGTAGATAGGATAGTGAAGAAGGTGTTTGGTATGCTTTCCTTTATTGGTCAGAGTATTGAGTACAGGAGTTGGAAGGTTATGTTGCAGCTGTACACGACATTGGTTAGGCCACTTTTGGAAAATTGCATACAATTCTGGCCTCCTTCCTCTGAGAAGGATGTTGTGAAATTTGAAAGAGTCCAGGAAAGCTTTACAAGGATGTTGCTAGGGTTGGAGGATTTGAACTACACGGAGAGGTTGAATAGGCTGGGGCTGCTTTCCCTGGAGTGTCGGAGCTGAGGGGTGACCTTATAGAGGTTTATAAAATCATGAGAGGTATGGATAGGATAAATAGACAAAGTCTGTTGCCTGGGATGGGATCCAGAACTAGAGGGCATAGGTTTAAGATGAGAGGGGAAAGATATAAAAGAGCCCTAAAGGGCAACATTTTCACACAGAGGGTGATGTGTGTATGGAATGAGCTGCCAGAGGAAGTTGTGGAGGCTACAACATTTAAAAGGCATCCGGATGGGTATATGAATAGGAAGGGTTTGGAGGGATATGGGCCAGGTGCTGGCAGGTGGGATTAGATTGGGTTGGGATATTTGGTCAGCATGCACAGGTTGGACTGAAGGGTCTGCTTCCGTGTTGTACACGTCTATGACTATTACTTTGAGTATTCAATGGAAGCAATTTGTATATATTTCTAAATTTAGACTTCTGAACAAATTTGAGTTCAATAATATATCAGTTAATAAAGTAAACTAGTAGATAGAGGCAGCTAGATTCTAGTTAAGTTAGGAGGTTTGAAAGGTCATCAAAGGCAGTTGGGAATATGTATTTGAGATGACAATCAAATCACCTCAATTTTATTAACAGGTGGAACATGTTCGAGAGGCTGAATTGCCAATTTCTACTTTGAATTCATATTAGATTACTTACAATGTGGAAACAGGCCCTTCGGCCCAACAAGCCCACAATGACCCTCCGAAGAGCAACCTACCCAGACCCATTCCCCTACATTTACCCCTTCACCTAACGCTACGGGCAATTTAGCATGGCCAATTCACCTAACCTGCACATTTTTGGACTGTGGGAGAAAACCCATGCAGACACGGGGAGAATGTGCAAACTCCACACAAACTGTCGCCTGAGGCAGGAATTGAACCTGGGTCTCTGGCACTGTGAGGCAGCAGTGCTAACCACAATGCCACCGTGCCGCCCAATCATGGGTTATTGAACTCTGTTAATGTTTCTGTCGCCTTAAATAATTTACATACATCAACACATAGGTTCACTAGCATTGCACCCCTTTAGAATTATGCCAGTTATTTTATCTTTGCGCTCTTCCAACACGATCAATCACTACACATTCCTCCCTATTAAATTTCAACTGCTGCTTGCTGACCCATTTTACCAACTTTCATATGCCCTTTTGAAGTTTCAAACTATCCTCATAACTCTTTCAATTTTCATGTCATCCATTGTGCCTTGTGCTCAAATGACTAAGTTAACAATATGTATCATGAAAAGCAAAAGTTGTTAGACGGACCCTTGTGGAACTTCAGTACAAATATTCTGCCAAGTATTCTCCAGCAGTTTCTCCTACAAAGATGGTAGTAATGAGATGTTTTGAATGAATGGAGAGGATTTGTTGAGGGAACTATAAGGAGGAAGTATGTCATTGCGGTATAAGCAGCAGATGGAGGAATGGGAATGTGAGGTTGTCCCACTAACTGAGGAAGGAGGAGCGCTCCAATAGCTTGTACTTTCAATAAACCTGTACTGAAGCGTCAATATCCTGGGATGTTTAGCTACCAATCATGCCCTTCCCTCAACCAAGTCTCAGTAATAGCAATAGTATCATGCTCCCAGGTACTAATCCAAGCCCTACATTCATCTGCCTTACCTACTATACTTCTTGCATTAAAACAAATGCACCTCAGACCACCAGTCCCTTTGCATTCATCATCTGCTCCCTGCCTCCTCTTCCCCTTAGTCACGCTGACTTCATTACAACTTGCAAACTTTTCACTTTACTCACGTGACAATTCAGCTAATTCTTGTAATTCTTAACTATAGTAAAATGATTGATGCATAGATACTGTCTAGTTATTTCGTTTATCTGTGGATGTTGTTTTACAAAACATTGTACTTTTTTCAGAACTGTAGATTGTGTTCAGTCGTGTTGCACATCTATGTTTGTGGAGAGTTCTATTACAGAATTGTAGCACTGTATACAATAGTAATATGTCAGATCTGTAGTAGTGTATAAGAAATATTACATAGCTGTTAGTCTTGTACTATAATATTGTATTCCATATAACCCTGATTTTATCAAGTGTGAAAAGTGAAAAATAAACTGACAGGCAATGCAAAGGCTTTGGTTCAAAAGCCAAGTCAACGATTAGAAATTCTTTCTTTATCTTTGCTTTGAGGAACCAATGAGGCCTGGTGTGCACAATAACTTTTTACAAAGGGTGGGGTCCAGTTGAGTTCACAGGAAAGCGAAAAATAATAATAGACAGTATCTGCCAACTGCAATCAGCTTGCTGGTTGCTAAGAACTTTTCTAACATCAATACACGAGCAACCACAAATGCATCAATATCGTCTTAAGAATTAGCGAATCAAATGAAGCCTCAGATATGGGGTTAATTCTGACATTAGTATAACAACCAAAAAGAAGCGGAAAAACACATATTGGTCCCATGGTATATTGTTACAGGCAGCAGATTCTAAACATACGACACTGACTCCAGGCTTATTAGAGCAAATATTTGGCAGGAAATTTCCCTAATTGTCGTCGTTTCTGTGACTGTGTGCTCCAATGACAATCCAGGTAAGGTCAGAATTTCACCAGCTCTCAAATTTATTGTGCATTTTTTTTTCTGTTGGGGAATTATAAGAAATTAAAATAATAATTTTTGCTTTACAAATGACTACACTTCCAGGACAGATGGGACTGAAAGCTGGACTAGATTTCTCCAAATGTCTCCTATTGCATATTTCTCCTATAGCTCAAGTGAATCTTTAGAAGAGTATAAAAGCAGTAGGAGTATACTTAAGAGGGAAATCAGGAGGGCAAAAAGGGGACATGAGATAGCTTTGGCAGATAGAGTTAAGGGGAATCCAAAGGGTTTTTACAATTACATTAAGGACAAAAGGATAACGAGGGAGAGCATAAGGCACCTCAAAGATCAACAAGGCCACCTTTGTGTGGAGCTGCAGGAGATGGGGAGATACTAACTGAGTATTTTGCATCAGTGTTTACTGTGGAAAAGGACATGGAAGATATAGAATGTAGGGAAACAGGTGGTGACATCTTGAAAAATGTCCATATTACAGAGGAGGAAGTGCTGGATATTTTGAAACACATAAAAGTGGATAAATCGGCAGGACCTGATCATTTGTACCCAAGAACTCAATGGGAAGCTAGGGAAGTGATTGCTGGGCCTCTTGCTGAGATATTTGTATCATTGATAGTCACAGGTGAGGTGCGTGAAAACTGGAGGTTGGCTAACTTGGTGCCGCTGTTTAAGAAAGGTGGTAAGGACAAGCCAGGGAACTATAGACCAGTGAGCCTGATATGGTAGTGGGCAAGTTGTTGGAGGGAATCCTGAGGGACAGGATGCATTTGGAAAGGCAAGGACTGATTAGTGATAGTCAACGTGAATTTGTGAGTGGGATATCATGTCTCACAAACTTGAGTGAGTATTTTGAAGAAGTAACAAAGAGGATTGATGAGGGCAAAGCGGTAGATGTGACATTATGGACTTTAGTAAGGTATTCAACAAGGTTCACCATGGGAGACTGGTTAGCAAGATTAGATCTCATAGAATACAGGGACAACTAGCCATTTGGATGCTGAACTGGTGCAAAGATAGAAGACAGAGGGTGGTGTGGAGGGTTGTTTTTCAGACTGGAGGCCCATTACCAGTGGAGTGCCACAAGGATTGGTGCTGGGTCTACTACTTTTCATCATTTATATAAATGATTTGGATGTGAGCATAAGAAGTATAGCTAGTTCGTTTGCAGATGATACCAAAATTGAAAGTATAGTGGACAGTGAAGAAGGTTACCTCAGATTACAATGATATTTTGATTAGGTGGGCCAATGGGCTGAGACGTGGCAGATGGAGTTTAATTAAGATCAATGTGAGGTGCTTCATTTTGGGAAAGTAAATCATAGCAGAACTTATACACTTAATGGTGAGGTCCTCAGGAACAAAGAGACCTTGGAGTGCAGGTTCATAGCTCCTTGAAAGTGGAGTCACAGGTAGAAGGATAGTGAAGAAGGCGTTTGGTATGCTTTCCTTTATTGGTCAGAGTATTGAGTACAGGAGTTGGGAGGTCATGTAGCAGCTGTACAGGACATTGGTTAGGCCACTATTGGAATATTGTGTGCAGTTCTGGTCTCCTTCCTATTGGAAAGATGTTGTGAAACTTGAAATGGTTCAGAAAAGATTTACAAGGATGTTGCCAAGGTTGGAGGATTTGAGCTATAAGGAGAGGTTAAATAGGCTAGGGATGTTTTCCTTGGAGCATTGGAGGGGGAGGGGTGACCTTATATAGGTTGATGAAATCATGAGGGGCATGGATAGGACAAATAGACAAAGTGTTTTCCTTGGGGTGGTGGAGACCAGAACTAGGTTTAAGGTGAAAGGGTAAAGATATAAAAGAGACCTAAGGGGCAACTTTTTCACGCAAAGGGTGGTATTTGTATGAAATGAGATGCCAAAGGAAGCAGTGGAGGCTAGTGCAATTGCAACATTTAAAAGGCATCTTGATGGGTATATAAATAAGAAGGGATTTGAGGGATATGGGTCAGGTGATGGCAGGTGGGACGAGACTGGGTTGGGATATCTGGTCGGCATGGACAAGATGGACTGAAGGGTCTGTTTCCATGCTGTACATCTCTCTGACTCTGTGACTCTATAACTGCTCTCTGGGTTGGTTAAGGTTTTAGTGTTCCTGCCATTGACTGCTCATTGATACATCCTTCACTTGATGTGATGGGGAGAGCTGTCTACACTTTGAGAGGTGTGGTAGACTCCATTGGAGTCTTGTTACTTTTCCATGAGGTGGAATACATCTTCACAATTTGTTTCGGCCTTCGTGAATTTCAGTCAATGTTCTTTTTTTTGGTTAAAAGTACCTTTCACAAGTCCAACTACAGATTAATTTACAACTTTATGTTTGATAGCACATCTCATAATAACATGAGAGGCAGTGCCTTCATATTTTTATTACTAGCATCTGGAGACCCAGGCTAATACACTGGGAGCCTTAGGAGCTCTCTTGTGGCACAATGTAATTCCAGTGTCCCTACCCTTGGAAAATCAGGCTCAGGTTCAAGTCCCACCTGCTGCAGAGGTGTGCAATAACATCTCTCAACTGGTTAATTAAATAGGTTAAAAAAAGAAACTGGATTTGAATCCCACCAGGCAAATGGTGAAATCTGAATTCAATGAAATGAATCTGGAATTAAAAGGCAGACTAATGCTGTAAAAACCCACCTGGTTCACTAATGCACTTCAGGGAAGGAAAATATGGCATCCTCACCTGGTCTGGCCTGCATGTGACTCTGGATCCCCAACTACGTAGGTGCTTGTGTGAATGACCTCTACATTGGCCTAACAAGTCACTCATTTGTATCAAATCACTACAAAATTTGATAAAAGGAATGAAACTGGCAGAACGCTCTGCATTGACCAAGGCACTGGAAATAACAATAGCACATACAACCTTAATGACCCTGCAAAGTCTTCCTTAATTAACATCGGGTGGTTTGTGCTAAAATAGGGAGAGTTTTCCCATAGCTACAACCACTCAAGGAATGGTTAGAATCATCAAGTCCATTCCTGCACCAGCTGAGTTTATCAAGACGGTCCTGCTCCTTCAACCTCACCCTTCATCTGAAGTGTGATGACCCTCAGGTTCGACTCAACTCTAGTTGACTCTCTATAAGACAGCAGCCGTATTGTCTGCTGGTAAAATGGTGATTTTGCCTTTGTCTCGAATAGTCAGATCTAAGGGTAACAAAAGGTAAGCAAGCATTTAAACAGAAAATGAGCCGAGCCAAGGGCAGGATTGATGATGGAGTTAGAAAGTCTGAGTGATGTTTGTAGGCACATCTCAGGATTAAGTGTGACATCAAGTTTGCAAACTGTTTTAATCTCAAACAGGTGCCAGGGAACAAATGGAACCATTGGCTGAAGGATGGAATTTATGGTGGAGATGAAAGATAATCTAAACTTCTTGAAACATGTTTTAAAAATTACATAAAATGTTCCATAGTTTGAAAATCTTCAGTTTGTTAACCTGTTCTACTATCTTTGATGATTGTTATTGGATTAATATCACAGGTAACTCATTTGACTTAACCTTAACAAGATAAATTTAATTTGAAATCGAAGCACATCATTTTGACATAACAAAGCTAGTTAGAGTGAAAAGGTTTAAAGCTGTATCTGATCTATGAATGCTGACATGATTATTGGATTCTAGATTTCATTTCTATTTTCACTGGGTCACGCTCATCACTGCCATGTAAACAACATACATTCTTTGCAGCTTTCCAAAACAGTGTGGCTTTTATAACTCTGTAAATTTCATTTTTTTTAACCAAAGAAACATTTCTTTTATTATGAATTTAAAGACCCTGAATTAATTTGAAGAACAATGAACCTACATTTTCACAGCAAATTTCAAGAACATCCACTGGCTACTTTTGCATGTGGATCAGTCACTGAGGACAATATGTCATTTGAACATACACAAGAACATACGAAATTGGAGTAGATATAGACCCATTTGACCCCTCAAGTCTTTGGTTCTATTCAATAAGATTGTGACTCATTTGTTTGTATTTCATAATCCTTATTTTTCTGTGTAACTCCATAACTTTGGATTCTGTTGCCTAATGAGAATCTATCCACCTCAGCCTCCTAAGGCAGAGAATGCCAAAGCTCTAAAGTTCCTAAATAGCACCAATTCCAACTGGCATTAATCTTAAAGCTGTGCACTTCCTAATGCAGATTTTTCCACTCTGAAGTACTCTGAGCTTTATGTGGAACATTCATTTTCATAAATCTTCTCCTCTGCACTCCAACATTTGACCGTTCTGCCATCCTATCTTCGTCCAGTCCTTTTTCTCGAACACGTCATCATCTCTCTATTACGTTTCCAGATTTTCATAGAACTCCATGATTTAATCTCTTTAATTAGACTTTTGTTCCTGTCAAAGCACCAATGAACAATTTTAAGCAATGTTATAAATAACAATTCCTGTGACTTTGATCATGTTGATTATAATTCCTCATCCCTCTTGATCTTCCTGTCACCATTGACATGTTCCATGGCACAATCCTCCTCTAATAATATTCCTGTATTGTCCATTTCCATGGGGTTGCACTCACCTGGTCATATTCACATTGTTCTGATTATAGTCTCAGAGAACCAACAACACTGCATTCCCTTCTTATATCCTACTTTCACTATCCACCAAGGTAATATCATTGGCTGTTCTACATCTTCTCAGACAGCCATTTGAAAGCATTCATTGAAGACATGGAATTAGTTTCCACATATAGGTTGCTGACAAACAGCTCTTCGTCTTCATCAACTCTCAGAGATTCTCCAGTGGTTTTATGTCATCAGAGTGGGTTTTAAGCAGTATTGAATAAGTTGTTACGTTTGATATTCACTGTCTTCTCATCTGGGTGTGTTTCTGGATCCAAGGATCCCACCCATTGGCTCAATCGTGTCCTCACCAAGTAACAGTACGTTATTTGTACTTATCTGTTGACACTCTTAATTTCCTGGAATTATCTTGCCATTATCTCTCCAACTACATATTCTGTGCCTGTGCACTTGTCCCCACTTCACCTGATGAAGGAGCAGTGCTCCAAAAGCCTGTGATTTCAACTAAACCTGTTGGACTATAACCTGGTGTTGTGTGACGTCTAACATGAGCAATACTTGGTGTGTGGCGTATTACAAACCAGCCAAAAATCCTGATCCCAGGGAAGGCCTATTCATTGGCTAGCGCCCCATTGTTTCCATAAAATTCACCTCAATTGTCAGATAAGAACAATATATTACATTAATGCAATATTTATTTCAATTTCTTATGTTTAATTTAATTATCTTAACAGCACGATCACAGTGTATTTGTCTTCCAGTGGTTCATGAAATAAAATTATAGAATGTTTATGACCCAGAAACAGAGTACTTGTCTCATAGTGTCTGCACCAGACAAAAATGAACCAACCAGCCTAATCTCATTCTCCAGCATTTGGTTTACAGTCTTGTAGGTTATAGCACTTGTTATCCAGGCACCTTTTAAGTAAATTGCTGGTGTCTGTCTGTGCTATCTTTCCGGGCAGCCAGTTCCAGATGTCTAGGGTGGAAAATATGTATTCTCATCTCCTCTTTAAACTTTCTGCCAATCACTTTAAATCTGTACTCCTCCAATTACAGACCTGTCTGCTGAGGTAAACAGACACTTAGCATCCATATGATCAAGGCTCTTCACAATTTTCTACATCCGAATTGAATCTCCCCTTAGCCTTTTCTGTTGTCAGGACAACTCCAACCCATCTAATCTTTCCTCACTGCTTTATGTTTCCCAACAACATCTTCCTAAATCTCCTCTGCACCAACTCTGGTGCAATTCCATCCTTTTTGTGATGACCAAAAATGCACACTGTGCACGAGTTTAGTCCTAACTAATGCTGTATAAAGTTCCAGCGTAACATCACAGTTCTAAATAGCATGGTTAAAATAGGAAAGGATTCCATTTACCTACTTAACAATATTTTCAACTTGTCCTGATACATTCAGGGAATTGTGGTCATTCTGTCAGTGTTCTCCCAGTTAATGTCTATTCCTTTTGCCTGTTTGACCTCCTCCAGTGTATCAATGAACATTTCGCTGGGTTGAATTCCATTTGCCACTTTTATCGTCATCAGATCAGTCTGCTGATGTTTTCCTGCAGTCAAAAGCTATCTGTTTTACTATCAACCATGTGACCAATTTTGTTGTGTCATCTGCAAACATTTTGACCACGCCCCTTACATTTCTAAATAGATGATTAATATGCACCACAAAAAGCAGAGGTCTTGAGCACTGGGTGCTGAAGAATCCCACTGGAAAAGGCTTCCAATTCAAAAAAAAACCCATAAACATTTTGTTTTCTGTCACTAAGTCAACATTATATCCATGTCATGGAATATGAAATTACAGATGTACATACGTTACTCATGGTACAAAGTATCCAGATTAGAAAATTACAGCACTGAACAAGTTCTTTAGCCTACCATGTTGTGCCGAGGATTAATCCAAACCTAAAATGAAGTAACCTAACCTATCCAATACCTCAATTCACTGCCGTCCATGTGCATATCCAACAGTTGCTTAAAGACCCTCATGATTCTGCTTCTACCATCAGTGCTGGCAACGCATTCCATGCATTCACAACTCTCTGCGTAAAAAACGTACCTCTGAGGTCTCCTCTATACCTTCCTCATAACACCTTAAAACTATGACCCTTCGTGGCAGTCAATCCTGCCCTGGGGAAAGTCTCTGCTTATCGACTCTATCCATGCCTCTCATCACCTCTCTTCCTCCTCCTCTCCAGAGAGAAAAGTCTCTCCTCCTCTCTTCGTAAGAGAAGCCCTATAGTCCAGGCAGCATCCTGGTAAACCTTCTTTGCCCCCTTACCAAAGCCTCTGCATCTTTCTTATAATAGGGCGACCAGAACTGGACATAATATTCCAAGTGTGGTCTCACCAGGGTTTTGTAGAGCTGCAGCAAAACCTCGCAGCTCTTCAACTCGATCCCCCTATAAAATAAAAGCCAAACACCATATGTTTTCTTAACAACCCTATCCATTTGTTGGCAACATTGACGGATCTATGCACTTGAACACCAAGATCCCACTGTTCATCCACACTGCCAAGAATCCTGTCTTTATTCCTGTATTCAGCACTCATATTGGACCTTTCAAAATGCATCACTTCGCATTTATCCAGGTTGAACTCCATCTGCTATTTCTCAGCCCACCTCTGCATCCTGTCTATGTCATGATGCAGCCTGCAATGGCACCTCCAACCTTGGTGTCATTGGCCCATTTATGAACCCAGCCCTCAACCTCCTCATCCAAGTCATTTTTAAAAACTGTAAAGAGCAGAGGCTCAAGAACAGAGTGCTGCAGGAGACCACTCAGCACTGACCTCTAGGCAGAATACTTTACACCTACAACCACTTTCTGCCTTCTGTCAGCCAAACAATTTTGAACCCAGAGAGCAAAATCACCCTGTATCCCATACCTCCTGACTTTATGAATGAGCCAACCATGGAGAACCTTATCAAATGCCTTGCTGAAGTCCATATACACCACATTCATTGCTTGACATTCATCAACCTGTCTCGTCACCTCCTCAAAGAACTCAATAAGATTTGTGAGGCATGACTTGCCCCTCACAAAGCCATGCTGACTGCTATTAATCATGCTATGCTTTTCAAAATAGTCATATATCCAATCCCTCCCTTCTCACTGATCATTCTCTTATTCCTCACATATTAGTAAAATGCCTTTTGGTCCTCCCTAATCCTTCCTGCCAAGCATTTTTCATGCCCCCCTCCTGGCTCTTCTCAGTTCATTTTTGAGCTCCTTTCTAGTAAGCCTGTAATCCCCTAAAGAAGTGCTCGATCCTTGCTTCCTCCACCTTACGTAAGCTGTCTTCTTCCTTTTGACGAGAAGCTCCTCTGTTCTTGTCATCCAATGTTCCCTAATCTTACCCCTTCTTGCCTGTCTTAGAGGAACACATTTATGCAACAACTGATCCTTAAACAGTTCCCAATTTGTACTTCCCAACTCCTGTCTGTCAGCATCATAATTTCCTTTTCCTCAATTAAACATCTTCCCATGGTAACTGCTCCTTTCCCTCTCCATGGCTATGGTCAATGTGAAGCAATTGTGGTCACTGTCACCAAAGTGACAGTGCGAGATCTGACACCTGTCTTGGCTCATTGCCAAGCACCAAATGCAAAATGGCTTCCCCCCGGTCAGCCTGTCTACATACTGAGTAAGGAAACCCTCCTGAACACACCTGACATAACGGTTCCATCCAAACCATCTGCATTAAGAAGGTTCCAGTCAATATTGGGAAAGTTGAAGTTACCCATAATAACAACCCTGCAAAACCTGCATTTTTCCAAAATCTGTCGGCCTATGAGTTCTTCGATCTCCCTACTGCTATTAGGGGGTCTGTCACAAGTGCAGAGTAAGAATTATTTATATATTACTGTCTTTTGCCTCCTGATCGATTTGCAGAGAATGATCATTGCGACAAGGTTTGAAGCAGATCTAATACCTGTGTCCTTAGATGTGCCCTGCAGAAAGTATAAAAAGGAAATGAGAATAGAGTACATGAAAAATGGGACTTAGAAGCAGGGAGAGACCATTCGGTCTTTGAAACTGATCCACCATTTGATAACATCATGGCAGGTCTGGTTATTGTCTCAATGTCATTTTCCTGTCTGCCTCCCACAATGCTTGGTTCTCTTGTCTATCAAAAATCTATCCAAGTCACATGAGCTTCGATTGCTTTCTAGGAAAGTGAGTTCCACAGACTAAGGGTAAAAAACCATTCTCCTCATCTCTGTCTGAAAAGATTTAAATTGTATTTTAAATACTACTTCTCATCTCCCCATTAAAATAAAGAATGGAAAAAAAATCTCGAGGTGTATTATAGGAATCTAAATGTAAAGTGTTAATGAGACAGATAATGTGTTGTTGGAAAAGCGCAGCGCTGCACTTTTCCAGCAACACATCTTCAGCTCTGATCTCCAGCATCTGCAGTCTTGACTTTCTCCCAATGAGACAGATAATGTCCATCAAAAGATTATATATACGATGCCTATATTTGATATACATTTGTTTCTTCAATAATAATTTCCCTGAAGTTTGTGATTCCCACTCTAATGTTTTAGTGTTTTGCTTTCTCTCAAAGATACCCAACTGTTAAAATGTACTAATTTTATCCTGAATGCTACATAGTGATCAACATTAAAATAAAGAAGTATCCAAATATTTAGTCCAAATGTTTTTAGATGCTTTGCTCATAATGTGTCTGTTTCTTCCGTCTATTTTCATTTTGCAGCTTTAATTTTAGTTTATTGATGGTTATGTGGGATATGGCAGACTAAGTACTTACTGCTTTTCCCTGATTATTCTTGAGAAGATAGTATTGACAAAGGAGTGCTTTGTTAGGCCAATTAAGAGGACAGTTAAGATTCAAGTGCAGCGCTGTTGTCAGAAGTTATATTTAGGCTACACCAGACAGGTTCCCTTCCCCAAAGAATCTTAGTGAACTAGTTAGATTATCTGACAATCAGTATTTATATTATTACCAATGCTGGCACTAATTTTCTATTCCAAATGTACTCAATTAACTTAATTTGAAGTCCCAACTGGCATAATGAGATTTGAACTTCTGAATCTGGAATATTAGACTTTTCCATTATCTGCAATATCAGTGTACATGTTTATTAATATAGGAAATGTTCTTTATAGTTGGTAATAATGTGTTGCACAATAAAGGATAAGGATGTTTAACCATTTCATATGTGATAACAACTGGTTGAGATGGTATGGATTGTCTTGTTCTTTTTAATTCCCCTTAATGTCACATTAATTCCCCTTTACATTTCTTTTACATGTGCAACTATATCACACTGCAATTAAAATAGAGCCTTAGTCAAAGTTAAGAGCCAATTACAAGATTTCTTGAATGAAAATAAGATAAATTTTATTATTTACTAACCCCAAGAACTTCAATACGATATGACATTTAAGACACAGACAAACACAAGTTTAATGTTTAAGAAGAAAAAAGGTTGTCTAGTACAAAGAAATAATAAAGAAAATGCAGTTTAAATGTTCTTGGAGTCCTTGAGTTGTAAGAGTTGAACCTGTAAGCACAGAGTTGATGTGTCTCACCATCCGCAATAGCCCTTGATTTCTTGGGAAATTGTTGTTATTTCTGTGATTTGCCTTTTCACTGATGCTCACGTTTGAGAGGTTAAGAAGAAAATATGGAGAGCGAATGAGCAAGCCTTCTCAATAATGCTGTTACAAATCAGTTCTCTTTACTCTGTTCTGTCTGAAAACTGTTTATATGAAATACAATTTAATTGTGTATCCCCATGCTTGGTGTCATGGTTTTTCTTCCAAGCAGGATAATCTGTAAGCAACTTTCAGCCTAACATCTGAAACTTCTCGAAAGGCCTAATCAAAAACAGAAGACAAATGTTTTTTCAGGCTTGATAGACTTTCAGTACCATTTGAGAAAATGTTAATTTTGCTCAAATTGTCTTTCTTTTTCCCTTTACTTTAATGAGCTTGATGCTTTTTCATCAGGTGATCGTTACTCCAACCTTAAGTCAATATTTTCTCCTTTTTGTTTAAAAACAATTTTAGTCCATGAAGATCTTGAATATAAAAATAAGATGATGAAAGTTGAAAAAGTATAATCCATATATCACTGCAATCATGGTGATTTATAATATAAATTGTAAATAATTATGATCTTTGCAGGTCTGTGCTGAAGACCTCCACTTGTTAAAAGTGCTGTCCCACTGGATCAGTACATCATTCGGCAAAGTTTTTCTGTGGGCGATGCTGTTTCCTCTCAGTGTTTGCCGGGTTATGCTTGGGATGACAACACTCCAAATGACATCACTTGTCAAGCCAGTTTAACTTGGTCAGAGCTGTTGATGAGTTGCCTGCCTAAGTATGCATGTCAATATAACTTTTCACTGCTTCTCTTTTAAGTTTGTTTATGAAATAAATGAATAAAAGACTTACATTTATACAATTTTTTTTAGTAACAAGGCATCTCAAAGTACTTTACAGGCAATGATGTAATTTTGAAGTTAGGTTATAAAAATGACAACATCCCAGTTTTGAGGTAAGTATTACATGTCTGAATGTATAAAGCAGCTCAAAGGCTAGTTCCTTTGCATGCTAATGTAATCATTAATGTCAAGCGCTTAAGTCCTTTATTAATTCAAGACTACTTATACATCTTCCCACATTTAAGTATTAGTCATGTGGTTAGCTGTGGCTCCGTTCTCATTTCTGAATCAAAAGATCTGAGATTCAAACTGCAATTAGAGACCTGAATGCATCGTATTAACCTAATATTTCAGTATAGTGCTGTTGATATGTTACACTATTGAAGGTGTTGTTAAACCCAAGCCATTTTCGGTGATTGTAAAATGTGTGGTGGCACTATATGTAACAAGGTGTTCCCCGGTGTCTTGGCCAACACATCCATTAATCAGCACCATAAAAGAAAACAAATTATCCATTTATTTATTGCATGATTATTTGTGCAATTGTACTGTTTTGTTTCTCTACTTAAGAATAGTAAATATACTTCATCATATTTAACTTACTTTGAAGTGTCCAGAAACATCCTGAAATGATGTAAACTGCTGCATTAACTCAAGGTTGCTATTATTGAAGGACAACATGAATTAACTCAGTCATGTGTAAAATTCAGCAAAAGTTGTACAATTAATATTCAATCAATTTAAGTCATGATATTCAATTATTGAGTCCAGCATAGTTGGAGCAGTTTCTGTTTTTATTATAATGCATGTTTTGTCAATCCAAAAATTGGCCATAACCTGATGAATTGTGAACACTGGTTGGAAAATTAGAACTTTCCACTGAACGGGTATAGCGATCCTCTACAAAGCAATTTTCTGTAGTGCAAGGTTTCAGAGGAAAGAAACTGACATGTTATACCAGAAAACACAGTAAATTAATGTTTCAAATTTTGCAATAACATTTTAGTTACATGGGTTAGAGTTCTGGCGAGAGATGCTTTATATTATTGGGATTAGTGTAAACATCGAAATGATGTTTAAAATATCTCTTTGTCTATGTTTTCCACAGCTAAAACATGTGGTCATCCAAAGAGTTTACAAAATGGCTATTACACTGCTACTGGTGAAACATTTGGGGACACGGCAACTTACTATTGCAATAAAGGGTAAGCATTAACTCACAGTATCACAGATTCATATAACTGATCTGGGATGGCCACATTGTAATTGACATTGTGATTGCTGAGACTGTATGTAGTGGAAAGCTCAAATTAGTAAATGTATTTATGGGTGGACATGTTCACAACAGAGTATAGCATTATGTATGGATCATGCAATAAAGTTGGGGTGTAGTACTTGCACTTTTTGAGTATACAGTGGAGTAATGGATTTGAACATTCGATAATGGCAATCTTGATGAAATCAAGTGTCATTGAGCATTTAAGTAGTCTCTGATGGGATATCTGCAGAGTTGAAAAAACTCTGATGTTTTTGGTGACAAAAACATCATCTTCAAGAGTTGCCAACACATTCAAGGTTAACTGATCCTCATGTTGGAAGCATGGGTGGGAGCAGTGTCTGCTGGAGAACACACCACCACCAGGATCACCAGATGATCCAAAGCCAAGGTGAGTGAGGGCAGGGTTAAGGTCATGTGGTGGGGATCAGGGGCCATGAGAAGGGATAGAAACAAAAAAAAACTGCAGATGCTGGAATCCAAAGTAGACAGGCAGGAGGCTGGAAGAACACAGCAAGCCAGGCAGCATCAGGAGGTGGAGAAGTCAATATTTGAAGGAATGTTAGGTAAGGACAGGAGTGGCTTTCATTGGATAATCACTGCCCCACACAGACTCCCTGAATTCACTGGCAATGCCTGACTTCTGGAGACCACCCCATGCAGGATGCTGTCGGCAAACCAAACAGGGTCTTGTTGAGTAGCTTTTGGGAGAGATTGGGAATCTGTGTCGCACCCATGCATATCCTGAGGCCACCACTGAATTGCAATGTGTTCATAATTTTAATTGGCCTGTTTTATTGGACATAATTGACCCCACATACAGTAAGGTGACTCCCACATCATTGATTCCAGCATCCAACTTAATTGTGGAAGTTTTGACTCCATTGGAAAACTGACATGGGGCGAATCTCTCAATAAATTGGACCTTACTTCGCTCTTTCTCAGTGTATCTGGCTGCATTTAGTTCTGTCACATGGCTCCAGAACAAGATAATGAACTCATCTTGCCTAAAATTTGACAGGCAGTGTTTTATATAAAATGACTAAAGAATAGAAGACACCCCATATGAGTCTTCCATTAACAACAATCCAGTCAACTGAAATTTCGGACTTGGTAAATAACTTCTAATAACGACTTGTTAGGTAGGAATATCCATTGTGGTATCGTGAGACAATAAGGATTCCTCCAAGTAAACCATTCCATAAAATAGCCTGATTTATCATTGATATAGGTTGTGACTGAGTGCAGGTCTGACAGTACATATGTGCTAGAAAATACCATCTCGGGATATGCCATCAATCATATCTCACAATCATACATTTATTCTTCACACGGCTATGTTCAGGTAGTTTCTATCCTGCCCACCATCTGACTTCATACAACAAGCATTGATTTAACTGATTGGAAGGTGGGTACTGGGATTTAAATTTTGCAATGCTGGTAATTGTGTTGGAGTAGTTTCTGGTTCAGAAAACCAGGCAAACTGGATTACATAGACATGAATATCTTTTTTACTTTTCATGACATGATTTGTCTGGAAAAAGTTTGAAACACAAGCAATGACACCTTGGCATGTTTTCTCTTTTCCTCTGGCAATATCCCTCACCTTGTTCCACATATTTGCCCATCATTTAAAATACTAATTTTCTATCATTCACCAGCTATCAGTCTAAGTCTTTCCTGCCAAAGCTTGTGAGGATTCTTGTCCTTAGGGATTTCTATCTCCAACTTACCATACTGTTTCTCCTTTGAGTTCACTGACCTAACTTCCCTTAGTTGCTGTTGATGTATAAAATGTCTCTATGTATATTTCTGCCACCTTGTGAACCATGCCATCACATTTGACATCAGCAATCCCAATGTTTCAATACAGATGACACTATCTCCTTGTATTATTTTCTGGGCAGATCACCTTTTCCACTCACAATGCTATTTCCTTCTGTATTTCTCGCTGAAAGGAAGATATATTCATTCATTACCTTCTCTCCCCCCCCCCCCCCCCCCCCCCCCCCCCCCCCGCATTTATCTCTCCACCCTGGAGGCTTCTTGCCTCTATTCCTGATGAAGGGCTTTTGCCCGAAACGTTGATTTTCCTGCTCCTCGGATGCTGCCTGACCTGCTGTGTTTTCCAGCACCACTCTGATCTAAACTCTGATTTCCAGCATCTGCAGTCCTCACTTTTGCGTATTTGAAAATTACACTGTCTAGCATTAACTGTTTCTGCACAACATTTCTATGACTGGCAAAGTGCTGAACCATATTTTCATTGCCATCTTTATCTCCTTGTTCTCTTTAAACCATTGTGCTGTCTCATTCTGGTTGTACACCCTTTGTGGCCCTAAACTGCTGACTGTCCACTTTCCCTTCTTGGTTTTCACGTTCAATATTTATTGTTCTCTGTTGTTGGGTAGTGTCCCTTTCTCTTTCAAATCTGTTGCTATCACCTACAGATTAAAACAAAACTGTTGGCCTTTTTACCCTTGCAAATGTTATCCTACCTCAAAACTTATTTTCTTTTCTAATCTCCTTGTGTGTGCAATCTTCCCCTGATCAATGCCATCTTTGCTGGAACTCCATATTTGGAACTTTCAAAACTGGGTTTCTGTCCCTGTCACAATACTGACATAGCTCTTGGCAAGATAACAAATAACATCCTCTCTTGCTGTAACTTTGGCAAGCTAACTCTGCCCAAAATTCTCCATCTGATTTTATCCTTTGACATGGTCAAATACACCACCCCCTTTCAGTGGTTCTCACCTGACATCCAACTGGGTGGACCTGCACTTGCCTGGTTCTATTTTTTCTAACCACTTCCATTTGTCCAAATAGCAAAAGTTTCTCTTAATGCTCCGACCCTGTTACCTCTGCTGCCCCTCAAAAATGTATCCGTGACCAGTTCAATGTGGAGAGCTTTTGAGTGATGCATTTTGGTATAATGATCTTGGAGAGACAGAATAAAACAATGGGTACTATTCTGAAGGGTATACAGGAGCAGATACCTGATTGTCTAAAAGTCATTACAGATTGCAACGCAGGTTGAAAGAGCTGTTCATAAATAATACAGTACTCTTAGCTTCGTAAATGGAAACAATAAGTACAAGGACAGGGAGGTTATGATGAACTAATATAAAACACTGGTTTGGAGTATTGCATACAGTTCTGGACACTACACAATAGGAAGAATGTGAATACATTGGAGAGAGGGCAGAAGAGGCTTCATGGAAATGGTTCCAATGGACAAGACTGGATTGGGAATTATTTTGAGGATGGACTAGGGAAGTTGGGACTGTTTTCCCTGGAGAGGTAAAAGGTGAAGGCAAATTTGACAGATACCTTCAAAATCATGAATTGTCTGGACACAGTTTACAGGGAGAAACTGTTCCCCTCTTGTATAAGGTTTGAGAATGAAATGACAGAGTATTAAAATATTTTGTGAAAAGAAGTAATTGGGAGATGGAAAGCTTTTTCACACAATGAGTGTTCTGAGTTGGTTATGAACTAACTAGAAGTGTAGCAGAGGTGGGTTCAAGATAATGTTGGATAATTGTTTCTAATTAAACAATGTGAAGAAAGGAAGGAGTTTGACAATGTCAAAATATTCTGACAGCCAGTGCAGACACAATGGGCCAAAAGGCCTCCTTCGGCACTGTAACGATTCTCTGATTCTGCAAGATTATGATTTCTCATTCATTTTTGATGCTGCATTAATTTTCATCTTATGTTTGTGTTCAGGCAATAGCTCCTTGCCAGCTCCTGGCATAATTTCTTCAGTTTCATTTTCATCATCGACTCATAGACTTATAGAGTAATACAGCATGGAAACAGGCCCTTTAGCCCAAACTAGTCCATGCTGACCATGGTGCCCACTCAGCTAGTTCCAATTGCCTGCATTGGAAGGTCCCTATTCCTCTAAACCCTTCCCATTCATGTACCTATCTAAATGTTTTTTAAATGTTGCTATTGTATCTGCCTCAACCGCATTCTATGGCAGCCCATTCCATATAGGCAGCACTCTCTGTGTGAAGAAGTTGACCCTTAGGTCCTTCTTAAATCGTTCCCCTTTCACCTTAAACCTATCCCCTCTAGTTTTCAATTCCCCTTCCCTGGGAAAATGACTATATGCTTTCATCCTATCTATGTCCCTCATGATTTTGTACACCTCAATAAGGTCATCCTGACTCAGGCCAATCTCTCCCTGTAACTCAGACCAACTAGTCCTGGCAACATCCTCGTAAATCTTCTTTGCACACTTTCTAGGTTAACTATGACTTTCCTATAACCAAAACAGCACAAAATTCTCCAAGTGAGGCCTCATCAACTACTTATACAACTGTAACATAATATTCCAATTTCTGTACTCAGTGCCTTGACCGATGAAGGCTAGCATGCTAAATGCCATCTTAAGCACCCTGTCTACCTGTGACAGCACTTTCAAGGAACTAGGTACGTGTACTCTTAGGTCCCTTTGTTCCACAACACTCCTCAGGATCTTACAAATTACTGTATAAGTTCTACCTTGGTTTGACTTTCACCTTTGACTCTGAAAAACTAATTCTTTGTCACTTAATTTCTCCAGCCAGTCACTGACATTCCTTTTTGTCATTGTTTCACCCGTTGCATGCAGAAAACCTATTACATCTCTGACCTGTTCTCACTCTAATGAAAGGCACATCAACATGAAACATGAAGTCTTTTCATAGATACTCCCTGGTTTTCTCAATATTTTCAGTATTTCTTGTTATAATCTAAATTTTTATGTTTACTGTGAAATCCAACTCTATTTAAATGCCACCTCTCCATCTCTTGATAATCAATTTGTTTGTCTGGCATTCAGTCATAGCTAAGTGAGAAAAATCCTCCAACCCACTATGGAAGGAATTGTCTTTGCTCCTCACCATAAATTTTGTTTCCTGTCTACTGATGTCATCCCTCCTCCTGTCAATTGTCTGAGACCAAGCCAAATCATGGCAAGATTTTCAAATTTGATCTTGAGGTACAGTGAAATGTATTGTTTTAATGCTCTCCAGGCATATTGAACCAATCAAAGTGCCTCAGGGTAGCAGAACAGAATGCAGAATGCAAAGTTACTGCTACAGGGAAGGTGCAGAAAGAGAGAGAGAGAAAACAGGATTAACATTCGAGAAGACTGTTGAAAAGTCTGACAACAGTGGGAAAGAAGCTGTTTTAGTATATGTGCTTTTACTGTGACTACAAATACTTTTTCCATATCATCCACCAAATTAACACCTCCTTTAGCTCATCTGCTGCTGAAATGGTCATCCCTAACTTTGATGATCTATGCTTGACTATTCTAATGCACACTTGGCCAAGGTCCACCCTTCTTAAACTTAAGCTGACCTAAAATTCTGTTGTTTGCATTCTAGCAGTGTCATCGTTGTAACATTCTTATCCTTGTTTTTAAGTCCACCATGGCCTCATCCCTCTATATCTCTTTAATCTCCTCCAACCCCAGCTTCCAAGATATATGTGCTCATCTAATTCCCACATCTTAAGCAAACTTTACTTTAATGACTCCATCATTGGTGATTGAATCTCAAACAGCCAAAGATCTGGAGAGTTGAAATTTTCTCTGAAAATCTTTCGATCTCTTTATTTCCCTCTGGTCTTTATCTCTTTAATATGGTCATTGAAACTGCCCTCTCTGACCACATTATTAAGTGCATTGAGATATTTTACTGTTAAAGGTGCTAACTAAATGCAAGTATTTGTTTTTGCTATATCAGAAAATACCTCTGTTAACAATCAATTTGCTGTTTAAGGTAAACTTCCTGGTAGATGCTTAGCATTGAAACTATCGAAACTGAAGTCAAAATCTGAAAGGCAAACTAAACTCTCTATCCCTAACTAAATTGATAAATATTTTAGACCATAGCTGGAAATGAGATTTTACATTAATTTTCTGTTAGTTCAGGGAATTTTCATTTACTTTTCTCTTCCTGTTCCAGCTATCAATTGCTTGGCAAAAGTATGATCCAGTGCACCGAGAGTGGACGGAGCAATGGTTTGGGAATCTGTGACCGTAGGTAACTGGCCTGTTGTTTGTCGGGATTCACATCAGAATACTGTCATGATATAAAGCTGGAAGGAATCCTGAACAAAATTCAAGTTTTGAGCCTGCTTTAATTGCTTTCCCCTCCTTGAAAAGGGAATTCTGCCAAATATTAAATCAATGTGTACAAGGGCAAATCAATCTCTATTAATAAATTCACATCCTCAATTCAGTGGCTGGAGCTATGTGTCACCATTGAGTTGTCTAACTGATACATTGCCAAATATTGTATAGGTAAAAACAATGACTGCAGATGCTGGAAACCAAATTCTGCATTAGTGGTGCTGGAAAAGCACAGCCGATTAGGCAGCATCTGAGGAGCAGTTAAATCAACATTTCGGGCAAAAGCCCTTCATCAGGAATACAGGCAGAGAGCCTGAAGGGTGGAGAGATAAGTGAGAGGAGGATGGGATGGGGAGAAAGTAGCATAGAGTACGATAGGTGAGTGGGAAAGGGAATGAAGGTGATAGGTTAGGGGGAGGGTGGAGTGGATAGGTGGAAAAGAAGATAGGCAGGTAGGGCAGGTTAGGGGGAGGGTGGAGTGGATAGGTGGAAAAGAAGATAGGCAGGTAGGGCAAGTCATAGGGACAGTGCTGATCTGGAAATATTGTATAGTTTGTTAAAGATCTACGTCTGATTTGAGTGTCAGTACAATGTTTGCCATTCACTGCTGAGATAGTGTAATTGGCACACAAATAACAAATTCAAACTGGGATAAAATATTGACATTTCATGAACTAAAGAGACAATTATAAAAGCTTACAATGTACAGTGTGTCATTCTACATGGTGATGTCTTGAATGGGTATTTTAAGACAATCAAAATAATCTCCTGACATTCAAAGTTCGGACTTTAATCATGAGAACCCTAATTTGCAAGAAGGTTCACCTCGAGGCTGTTATCTCGACCATTCCAGATAGACAGTGGGGAAAATGTTTTCTTCATGAATTTTTTTCATGAGAGACAGGTATGATGCCTACTGGCCAACTGCTTAAAGAGTTCTGGGGAAGACTAGCTATACCCATCCTTCACAACAAGGTGGACATCAGGATGAAGCCATCATTGGGTATGGTTTCTCCCTTTTAATCTAGAAATTTGCACATTATATCCAATTGATTTTCAACTTTCAGATAAGGCAGAGGTGTTCTCCCTGTTGCAGGAATGAGGAATGTACCACATACAGCAACATTGGGAGTTTCTTGCACCTGAAAAGTAGTGAGCAAGTGCTCCCATGTGCCCAGTTTTGGGTTACAGTGGCTAATTACTACTTCAGTTCTTAATGCACTTCTACCATATTTCCAGAACATTTCGTTGGCAACAGGGACAAATCCAAGAACAGAGAAAAACAAACTGATTAAATCTCCACAATATTTTCTTCAGAATTCATATGTTACATTTGGCCATCACAGAAAATACATCACATTCCTAAAACAGCAACAAAGCAGAACCCAGTGATGTATATTGCAACTTTTGGTGTGAACATAAATGGGCTGTGAACCCGTTGAGATAAACCTCTTCCAATTTTGCTTTCTACTGAGTTCAGTGGCATTGTGCCATTATCTTTGAAATGTCTTAAATATTTTACAGCCCAGGAAGTCGCAAACTCAAAGGAGTGGAACAAAGAGAATTTAAGACTCATGAAATCAAATTTTACAATAGTCTGAGAACTCCATACTGTTTGCGAGCATTGTCTCTTGCTGGTCACCGTTCTCCAGGTTGAAAAGCAACCCACCACCACCACCCTCTGTCTTCTACTTTTGAGCCAGTTCTGTCTCCAAATGGCTAGTTCTCCCTGTATTCCATGAGATCTAACCCTGCTAACCAGTCTCCCATGGGGAACCTTGTCAAATGCCTTACTGAAGTCTATATAGGTCATGTCCACTACTCTGCCCTCATCAATCCTTTTTGCTACTTCTTCAAAAAACTCAATCAAGTTCATCAGACATGATTTCTCACACACAAAGCCATGTTAACTATCCCTGATCAGTGCTTGCCTTTCCAAATATGCGTAAATCCTGTCCCTCATGATTCTCTCCAACAAGTTACCCACCACTGATGTCTATAGTTCTCTGGAATGTCCTTCCTGCCTTTCTTAAATAGTGGCACTACGCTGGCCAAAGTCCAGTCTTCAGGCACCTCACCTGTGACTATCAATGATACAGATATCTCAAATATTTGCTATTGATGATGGCAAATATTCAGCTTCCCACAAAGTTATAAAGTACACATGATCAGGTCCTTGGGAATTATCCACCTTTCTGCATTTCAAGACATCCAACACGTCCTCCTCTGTAATATGGACATTTTTCAAGATTTCATCATCTATTTCCCTACATTCTATGTCTTCCATGTCCTTCTGCACAGTAAAAACAGATGCAAAGTACTCATTTAGTATCTCCTCCATCTCCTGCGGCTCCACACAAAGGCTGCTTTGCTGCTTTTGAGGGGCCCTATTCTCTCCCGAATTACCCTTTTGTACTTAATGTATTTGGAAAACCCTTTGGATTCTCTTTAACCCTATTTGCCATAACTATCTCATGCCCCCTTTTTGCCCTCCTGATTTCCTACTTATGTATATTCCTACTGTCTTAATACTCTTCTAAGGATTCACATGATCTATCTTGTCTATACCTGACATATGTTTCATTCTTTGTCTTTACCAAACCCTCAATTTCTCTAGTCTTCCAGCATTCCCTACACTACCAGCCTTTCCTTTCACCCTAACATGAATATACTGTCTCTGGTCCCTTGCTACCTCATTTCTGAAGGCTTCCCATTTTCCAGCCATTCCTTTACCTGCAAACATCTGCCCCCAATCAGCTTTTGAAAGTTTTTGCCTAATACAGTCAAAATTAGCCTTCTTCCAGTTTGGAACTTCAACTTTTAGATCTGGTCTATCCTTTTCCATCACTATTTCAAAACTAATAGAATTATGGTTACTGGCTCTAAAGTGCTCCCTCATTAACACCTCAGTCACCTACACTGCCTTGTTTCCCAAGAGTAGGTCAGGTTTTGCACCTTCTCTAGAAGGTACATCTGCATATTGAATCAGAAAATTTTCTTGTACACACTTAACAAATCCCTCTCCATCTAAACCCCCTAAACACTATGGCAGTCTGTGTTTGGAAAGTTAAAATCCCCAAGCATAACCACCCTATTATTCTTACGGATAACTGATATCCCCTTACAAATTTGTTTCTCAATTTTATGCTGACTATTGGGGGGGAGGAGGGGGGGTGGTGTGTCTATAATACAATCCCAATGAGGTGATCATCCCTTTCCTATTTCTCAGTTAACCCCAAATAAATTCCATGAATGTATTTCCAGGAATATCCTCCCACCTGCTGCAATGCTATCACGTGTCAAAAACGCCACTCTCCTTCCTCTGTTGCCTCCTTTTCTGACCTTTCTGTAGCATTTGTATCCTGGAACATTAAGCTGCCAGTCCTGTCCATTCCTGAGCCACATCTCATTAATTGCTATGAAATCCCAATCTCATGTTCCTAACCATACCTTGAGTTCATCTGCCTTCCCTGTTAGGCCTCTTGCATTGAAGTAAATGCAGTTTATCAGTCCTACCTTGTTCTCTGCTTTGTCTCTGCCTGCCCTGACTGTTTAACTCACTTCTTTTCTCAATTGTACCAGTCTCAGATTGATCTCTTTCCTCACCATCTCCCTGGGTATCCCCCCCCCCCCCCCCCGCGCCAACCTTACTAGTTTAAATCTTCCTCAGCCACTCCAGCAAATTTCCCTATCAGTTTGTCAGTCCAATTCAGGTGCAATCCATCCTTCTTGTACAGGCCACTTCTACCCTAGAAGAGATTCCAATGATCCAAAAATGTGAATCCTTCTCCCATACACCAGCTCCTGACTCATGCATTTTCATCAGCTCTATCCTCCTATTCCTACCCTCACTAGTGCGTAGCACTGGGAGTAATCCAGATATTATTACTTGTGAGGGCCTCCTTTTTAAATTCCTGTCTAATTCTCTATAATTCTCCCTTCAGAATCTCATCCTTTTCCCTTCTTATGTCATTGGTTCCAATGTGTACAATGACCTCCTGCTGGTCCCTCTTCCCCTTGAGAACATTCTACACTCTCTCTGAGACATCCTTGATCCTGGCACCAGGGAGGCAACGCACCATTCTGACTTTTCACTACTGGCCACAGAAACGTCTGTCTGTGCCTCAGAGAGTCCCCAAACACAATTGATGTCTTGGAACCCGACATACCCCTCATTGCATTAGAGCCAGTCTCGATACCAGATATTTGGCTGTTCTTGCTACATTCCCCTGAGAATCCATCACCCTCTACATTGTTTGAAATGGGAATAGCCACAGAAGACTCCTACACTACCTGCCTACCTCTCTTACCTTTCCTGTAGTTAACTCATCTATGTCACTGTATCTGCAACTTTTCTCCCTTCCTATAACTGCAGTCCACCAAGGTGGCACAGTGGTTAGCACTGCTGTCTCACAGCGCCAGAGACCCGGGTTCAATTCCTGCCTTGGGCAACTGTGGAGTTTGCACATTCTCCCCCTGTCTGCGTGGTTTCCTCTGGGTGCTCCGGTTTCCTCCCACAGTCCAAAGATGTTCAGATTTGGTGAATTGGCCACGCAAAATTACCCATAGTGTTAGGTGAAGGGGTAAATGTAGGGGAATGTGTCTGGGTGGGTTGCTCTTCGGAGGGTCAGTGTGGACTTGTTGGGCCGAAGGGCCTGTTTCCACACTGTAAGTAATCTGTAAATCTTGCTCTTGTAAATTCCTCATTGTCTCTAACTGTCTTTCCAACCGATCCATTTGATCTGATATGATTCATCACCAACGGCATTTATTGCAGATATAATTCTCAGTAACATGTAAACTCTCTCAAAACTCCCACATCTGTCAAGTGCATGGTGGCTAGCACTGATGCCTTATAGCGCCAGGGACTCGAGTTCGATTCCAGCCTCAGATGACGGTCTTGGTGGAGATTGCCCATTCTCTGTGTGTCTGTGTGGGTTTCCTCCTACAGTCAAAAGATGTGCAAGGCAGGTGAATTGGCCATGCTAAATTGCCCATAGTGTTTTGATGCATTAGTCGGAGGGTAATGGGTGTGGCTGGGTTGCTGTTTGGAGGGTTGGTGTGGACTTGTTGGGCTGAGGGGCATGTTTTCACACTGTAGGTAATCTAATCAAGAACATCTCACTCTACTAAAGGCTAGTTTTGCTTCTACAGACCCAAAGAATAGCATTGTCTTATTCCTCAATGCAAGATTCCTAACCTCTTGATCTGCTGTTATATTTGCAACATTTATATGACTAGTCCAGTTCAGATTCTGGTGAATGGCAACTCCCAATATATGGATAGTGTGCTATTCAGTGATGGCAGTACCAGAGAATGTCATGGAGTGATTAATAGATTCTGTCTTGTTGGAGATGGTCGTTGCCAGGCACTTGAGTGGCTGAAATATTAGTTGCCATTTGTCAGCACAAATCTGAATATTCTTCTCAATGCTTAGTAAAAACATTTAACTTGTTGAAGCCATTAATTTTAGACAGACTGACAATAAGGAAGTGATGCTGGAATAAAAATAAATGGTGAGACAAAGCTAGTATCAAAAAGAGATGATCTATACATATTAAAAATCTATTTCTTTGACTGATTTTGACATTTTACCATGATGATTAAATACATTTTAAATATTGTAGACAAATTACATTTTGTAATAAATTGGAAATTTGCAGCATAAATTTCATTATATAATAAGTATGTAAGTGTAATTATGTAGTGGTATGCTTAATATTTAAAGGTTAATATTCACACGATCTGAATGTGTATATCATGACTGTTGTTTGATTCTTGTACTTTTGTTTCTACCCTTCGAACTAAAAATGCCCCTGAGACAGAAAATTGGAGAGACCAGGAAGAAACCCCCTGCAACCATCGGTACTGTGAAATAGTATTTTTTTATTTAATAAAAGTGTGGTTCTCTCTCTTTCTCACCCCTATCCCATCACCACCAGACCTGGGTATTTTTGATCAGCTATTAGCAAGCTTTAAGTAACAGAGAGCTGCAACTGCTGCCCAGAGAGTGACATTAAATAGCAAAGTAGTGAATTGGACATGCAGCCCTCTAACTATATTACAAAATGTGGCCTGGCTTGAATGGTAGGAAGGATAGTCTTTTGTAATATAGTTAGAGGGCTGCATGTCCAATTTACTACTTTGCCATTTGATGTCACGTTCTGGGCAGCAGTTACAGCTCTCTGATAAAATTGTCAATATATTTTGATCATTTCTAGGTCCTCTGAAAAATCAAATAAAAATGACAATACAATCAACTAAAAGTGAGCTTAGTCACTTTTTCAGTCATTTCAGGAGAGTAAGAAGGAAAGAGAGTGTGATTGATTAATCATTCCATGGTCCATGAATAATTGCCTCAAACTTCAGAGCTGAGTCTCTTCCTGAATTGACCTGGAATAAAATTTATGGTTATCATGGCCTGATAAAGTTATCTTGCCTGAAAAAGATATCGCTGTAGGTATGGGAATGTTGCATTAGAGATCCTCTATGTACAAATAAAACAACTACCATTTTGTTGCCATGTTGGGAGAAAATATTGTATCTCTTCAGATTATTAATGTTTACTGCTGTTGCTTTCAATGTGAGTGAACACTATGAGGAGATTGAGACACCTACATCCTCCACTTCCTCCATGACCTTTGTTTCCCCAGCCCCCAATGCCTCACCTTCACCAGAGGCATCCAGTCCCTGTAAACATCCAATCACCATGACGAACACCTCCAAGCCCTCTGACCCAAACAGCACCCTTCCACTGACACACTCATTCGATTGGTTGAATTGGTCCTCACCCTCAACAATCTCTCCTTTGAATCCTTCCACTTCCTCTAGACCAAAGAGGTAACAATGGGTGCCCACATAAGACCCAGATATGCCTGCCCCTTTGTCAGGTATGTGGAAAAGTCCATCTTTCGCAGCTACACCATCACCATTCCATCCCTTTTCCTCTACTACATCATTGACTTTATCGTGACCACCTCATGCTCTCACGTGCTCTCATCAACCTCACGAACACCTTCCATCCAGAACTCAAGTTCACCTGGACCATCCTGGCCACTTGCCTCCCCTTCGTGGACCTTTCCAACTCCATTTTCAGTGACTGACTCAACACAGGCATCTACTACAAACCTATCAACTCCCACAGTTACCTGGACTACACCTCCTCCCACCTGTCTCCTGTAAATACGCTTTTCCTTATTCCCAATTCCTCTGCCTCCACTGCATCTGCTCCCAGGAGGACCAATTCCACCATAGAACATCCCAGATGGCCTCCTTCTTCAAAGACTGCAAATTCCCCTCCCATGTAGTTGATGATGCCCTCCAGCATATCTCCTCCACTTCCTGCACCTCCACCTTTGAACCCCACCCCTCCGATCAGTACAAGGACAGACCCCAACCCGGTCTTCACCCCACCAACCTCCGGATATATTGCATCATCCTTTGCCATTTCCACCACCTGCAAACAGATCCCACCACCCTCCCCATATATTTTCCTCCCCACCCCTATGTGCGTTCCAGAGACATCATTCCCTTCACAACTCTCTTGTTAGGTGCACACCCCCTGCACCAACCCACCCTCCACTCCCGGCACCTTCCTTTGCCACCGCAAGAAGTGCAAATTCTGTGCCCACACCTCCCTCTCACTTCTGTCCAAGCCCCCAAAGGATCCTTCCACATCTGACAGAAATTTGCCTGTACTTCCACACACATCATCTACTATGTCCGTTGCTCTCGATGTGGAATGTTTCAGAGAATATCTCTTATACACTCATACTAAAAAAAACACCGCCTGGTGGCCAAACATTTTAACTCCCACTCCACCAAGGAGATGCAAGCCCTAGGCCTCCTTTACCTGCCAAACTCTAGCCACCCAATGCCTGGAGGAGGAACACCTCACCTTCCACTTAGGACCCTCCAACCACAATGGGAAAATGTGGATTTAACCAGTTTCCACATTTCCCCTCCACCCCCCCCATCTTATTCCAGTTTCAACCTTCCAAATCTTGAACTGTTCTACCTGTCCATCTTCCTTCTAACCTATCCACTCCATCTGCCTCTCTGACCTATCACCTTCAGCCCCACCACCATCCACCTATTGCATTCCCAGCTACTTTGCTCCAGCCCCACCCCCGTTACATTTATCTCTCGGTCTCCTTGATCCATTCCTCACTCCTGATGAAGGGCTTATGCTTGACATGACCTCCCAACTCCTGTACTCAATACTCTGACCAATAAAGGAAAGCATAACAAACTCCTTCTTCACTATCCTATCTACCTGCAACTCCACTTTCAAGGAACTATGAACCTGCATTCCAAGGTCTCTTTGTTCAACAATACTCCCTCGGACCTTACCATGAAATGCATAAGTCCTGCTAAGATTTGCTTTCCCAAAATACAGCACCTCGCATTTATCTAAATTAAACTCCATCCGCCACTCCTCAGCCCATTGGCCCATCTGATAAAGATCATTGAGCAATGACTGGTTAATGTCACTTATTATGGGTGGTAATCTGATCATAGGGATAAAAGCTGACCTGTTTGTGAGTGTGTTGTGGGCATTACTATTTCTGCTCCTGGTCTGCAAAAACCACTGGAAAACCATTTGTCATCTTCCATGCAACAGTCTTTGCTTCCCTTTAGCTGTTAGTTTTCCTTAGACTTGGGGCAACTGATCAGCCAAATCAGTTACATTAAAAGAAAGAAAACATTTGTGGCACACAATATTATTCAAATGAGATAACTGTCTTCTCGGAATTGAGTTGGTTTCCTGCTTCTCATTTTCCCATTGTTAAGACTTGAAGAGGGAGATGGCATGGGGCAGGGTGACACAAGGTACATGGACACAAGATGGCCGCTGAGCTATCAGTTGGCCAACTTGACACACAAGATGGCTGCCAGATCACAATATGGAGAGAAAGAACAGAGCAGATACAGACACTGCCAGGGGCCACCAGAATGCCAGCACAATGCACTCACAACCCAGTTGATTAGTTTAAGGCAGGTGGGGGTGGGGGCAGTGATTGCACATAAGTAATGAACACTGTCCACCAAAGTATCTGGGTCCAGCCAACATTTCTCATAGAAATGCTAACAGCTTGATACAGACCCAATACGAAATGCTAATAGCCAGGCTGTAGTAATCACTCTTCTCAGGAAGAGCTATTAGCACCCATTACTACAGCAATGGATTTCCATGCAGACACTAAAGCTGACAATTTCTACACTGAAACTGACAATGACCACATGGAAATTAACACGGGCTGCGCTGGAACTGACAAAGACTGTATTGAAGCTATCAATGGTTCTGCAATGATTGCCATAAACAAACCATGTTACAAAGACAATAATGTCATCACTGACCTATTGTGTCACAAGATGTTTAGAAGTTTATTGACATGTGCTCCAGATTGAGAGATGACTCACAGCTGACCACTGTGTTGACCACTCTCCCCAGCGCTCCGGTACTTAACTCTGTCACTGAACCCTGATTCTGATTCCGAGCCTGGTGAATTTCCGCACAACAATTGGCACTATGAGCAGGGTTCTTATTACTGGTCCCTGGTCGAAGGCCACCAACTGGGGGGGGTTGGGGTAAGAACCAATTTGTATCTGCAAATGGGAAGAGTCAGACCGGGCCAAGGACACAATTTAAACGGTATACCGCTTGTAATGTCTGATTTGCTACAGTACTGAGTTAAAGCATTTTTAAGTGCATATCTGTGGAGAATAAGTGTTTAACTGTATTAACTGCTCTAAGAATTTGCTGCTTGTGCTGAAACAGCCAGAGGACAAGGTAATGCCTGTCTCAAAAGTCTGGCCTAAACCAATTGTTAAGGGGGGGTAGTCCCTCCCTCCACGTGAAGGTTGGGATTTGAAGTGGGAATTGAGGTGCCAAGGACACTAGGAGCTATGAAGCACAAGTGTCAAAGTTGGGTAACATTGCACTGTGTAGGGGCAAACAATGCAGAGTCCAATTAGAGTTTAAGTTAAAAGTTGGGTGTTGTCTGTACTTGTAACTTCCAAAGTGGTGATAAAGAGGACCTAATCACTCTGACCAAGAGCCAAACCTCAGTGGAGTGCATTAAACCAAGGTGTGGAACGTGGACACTGTGAGTAACCGTGATTGCCTGTCAGTCCGCACCACAACGACAGAGCTTGAATAGCAGCGGTGGCCGGAGGGTAAAGAGTCCCACCGGTAGAGAGTACATTCTATTAAACCAGCATTCCCAGCTGACCGGTAGGTACTGACTAGTAGTGGTGGCTGGGAGGGTAGAGAGTACACTTTGCTGGGAGGCTGTTACAGCCGTACGGACAGTGCTGGCACAGTATTATTGGCCGGGGGTAGAGAAGTCCCTACTGGATTAGGAACACTTTACTGTTGGTAGTATCTGGGGTTACACAATCTGCTAAATGGCAGATCAAAGTTTTAAGGGGGATACTGCAGGTTTCCTTATTGAGAAGTACAAGGCAGACAGACAAGTGCTGACAGAGCAAATGAAGAAGAGGGTTGGGTCCCATCCCAGATATTAACAAAACTGAGAGAGTGGATAGATATGCAGAAACAGAATAAAACAAAAAAAATAGGGGTAATGTTAGTACACCAATTAGCAGGCCTAATTGAACAAGTGAGTGCCTCCATGAGTAGGTGGAGAAAGGACCAGGAGCAAGTTAGAGAACGGGAGGGCAGAATAACAAATTTAGAATTCACCTTAGGAAAAATGTGAGAGAGAAATTGACTGTCTCCTGTCCTACGAAACTGTCCAGCAGAAGCCACCTGCTCCCTCTGTTGGACAAACTGTGCAGGAGTGTAACTTCACGCCGTTACCAGAGGAGGCACAGAATAGCAACCTAAAGCGAATTATAAACCCTTCACCCCAGGGGAGAGGCAGCAGATTATGGTCTCCCTGGGCAAATTGCAGCTCCGAAGCACAAACACCAGATTCTGGGAAGAGCTGGATAGTGTATGGGTCGGGCACCAACTACACCTGAGGGACATACACCAGCTGGTCCGGGCAGCTTGCCCAGCAGACAAGTGGAGACAGGTAGCTGGCGGACCCGATACCACAGCAGCCCGAGACTTTAGGGGAGGGTGGTGAGCATATGCTGTTGCCCTCACAGCTGAGATAGATGCCCAGCAAGCCCCCTTCGCCACCTTTAAAGAAGAAATCCAGAGGGTGCTAGGAAATGCTCCCATAAACTGGAGCAAGATCACAAACGCTAAGCAACTTAAAAGGGAAGGAACCACTGAATATGGGCAACAATTATTTAAGATCTATTAAGTATGCTCAGGGGAAGCAAACCCAGATCGAGGGGACTGGGCATTCATCCAAGCTTTTAAAGATGGGCTCTCTAGCGCCCACCAAGCCATCCTGAAAATGAGAGTAATAATGTCTGAGGATTATGATGACCTAGTCGGATAGGCCAGTGGGGTGGAGGATGCAGAAGCTCCCACAACAAAGGCAAGACCTGACAAAGCAGCCTACCGAATAGAGGCAAGAGTAGAATAAAACAATCCTGCCACAACTGTGGCTGGCAGGGACGCTTTGCTAGAGAGTGTAGGGTCCCACGCGCAGGAGATAGACCAGGGAACAGTGTAAAGTACTGCAGCCACTACAAAAGAACAGGACACACAGCAGCAGAATGTTGGGAAAAGCGTGAGGCATCCCCAAACACCACCCAAAACACCGAGGAACAACTAACTGCCCCCATTTGTGAGGGTAAGGGAGAAGGGAGAATTTACGTACCCACAGTAATAGGAGGAAGGAAATGTGAGATGCTAGTGGACACAGGAGCTGCTGTATCCATCACAAATCTACCCTTACCCTACACAAACAAAATGATTCACTTAACTGAGGTAGGAGGGGATAAAGCACCAGCTTACCTAAGTAAAACTACCTTCGTAGAAATAAGTAACATATATCTCCCCATGAGCTTCTATGTATGCCAAAATAACGAGGGCACCATAATGGGCAATGGTCTCATGAAAGAATATAATGTTCTAATCGATTGTTCTAAAGGGAAATAGATTTGGCCCAGACAGGACACCCTGGGAGTGCCGTGTAAAGGGCAGATATGGAAATACAAACGGGGACTCCAGGGTAGATGTGTGCAGCTGGACAGGACCACCGGCCCATGGGGCTGGGCCCCCTAGCCTAGGGAAGGGAAGACCCATTTCACAGGACAGGGATGGGGATGCGTTTATGCCCTGGGTTCCCAAAAACGACACATGCATCCAGATTCAGTGCATTTATCAGCACTGTATGGTCACTGGGGGACAGTTTATCTGCACCTACAGCGAGCAGGTAAGCGTGAATGTCACCGCTGGCAGACAGTTCATATGTGGTCAGTGCAATGGCACCCATGACAGCTCTGCCATATGGACATACCCATTCGATACTTACCAGCAAGGGGGATTAGGGGTGACATGGGTGGACAGACAAACAGAAGGACAGGACAATGTCTGTAACCGAGCAGCGACAGGATTTGTTTTCCTATTTCAGGGGATTAACATGACAGATGCCCCAGAACTTCCAAACCTGTTTGTGGTAATGACAACTGCATCCCTTACTGTACCATGTCCCAGCGGGGGACATATTTGGAGAAGGATCATGACCCTCTCCATCAGTCAGGAATTCTGTGCTGACTGGCAGGTCCCCATCACTTTGGGGTCATCAGTGGGATATGGATTTCTGGGATCTCTATCTTTGGGAGGCGCAGCAGGAGTTGTCAGCTCTAAAAACCTAAATTATCTTGTATGTGGTCTGACTATCCTTGGCAACAGTATCTCAAAAGCTCTGGAAGCAATTAACACAGAGTTGGCTGAACTCAGACTCAACACATAGCAAATGCGTTATGCGGTGGATTATCAATTAGCACAGCAAAGGGGAGTTTGTACAATTATTGGTGACAATTGTATTACCCATGTTACTGATGCCTCTTATAATATTAGGCAAACCATCAAGGATATCCAAAACCAGCTAGACAGGTTTCGATAGGGAACCACAATTACAGACAGCTGGCTAAATTGGTTGTGAGGTAAATCTTGGGGACCCTATTTGGCACACAGGATGGTCTTCCTCATTGCACTCATGCTGGTATTCTGTGTGGGCCGTGGGTGTTTAAAGCCCTGCTGTAAGACGTTTCTTATGAGAACTGTACCAGCAGTGAGTGTCACCACGGAAGAGCCCCCAACAAAATTGGCACTCCATGATACCCCTCAGGAGGGGGAGCTCCTAGAGATGACCTACGTCTACATTTAAATTGGGTGGTCTGCGGGAGATCTCCGAAGCCGCCTCCTTGACCACAAAGGGGGCAGTGAAGAGGGAGATGGCACAGGGCAGGATGACACAAGGTACATGGACACACAAGATGACCGCTGTATCACAATATGGAGACAAACAGCAGAGCAGATACAGACACTGCCTGGGGCCACCAAAATGCCAGCACAATGCACTCACAACCCAATTGATACGTTTAAGGCAGGTGGGGGAGAGAATACACATGAGTAATGAACACTGTCCACCAAAGTGTCTGGGTCCAGCCAACATCTCTTATAGAAATGCTAACAGCTTGATACAGACTCAATATGAAATGCTAATAGCCAGGGCTTAATTAATCACCCTTCGCAGAAAGAGCGATTAGCATCCATTACCACAGCAATGGATTTCCATGCAGACATTGAAACTGACAATGTCTACACTGAAACTGACAATGGCCATGTGGAAATTAACAAAGGCTGCACTGGAACTGGCAAGACTGTATCAAAACTATCAACGATTCTGTAATGATTGCCATGAACAAACCATGTTACAAAGACAATGAATTGACCTATTGTATCATAAGATGTTTAAAAGTTTCTTGACAGCTCCGGGTCAAGAGAAGACTGACAGCTGACCACTGTGCTGTTGGTATCTTTCTCTCCCCAGCGCTCCAGTATTTCCTTGAGCAATAAACTCTATCATTGAACCCCGATTCTGACTCCGAGACTGGTGTTTTTCCCCACAACAGACTGAAAGCAAGCAGATTCAGGTTGGGTACAGTTTACAAGTCCTTAAAATTATATCATCCCAGCAAGGTGTTAAAATTAACTCTTGAATCTTCCAAGAATGAGAGACTTATAGTCAGTAAGATAATTTCTCCAGTTCTGTCACTTGCTTGAGTGTCTTCTTAGTTTAGCAATATTGTAAGGTTTGTTTTGCATTTACCCATCTCATGCATTGGAATATAATACATCTCTGTGCTGTGCACATACATTTATACTGTCACTCACTTTGCATCTACTTGGATGCTCCGAATATCTGTGCCATGCAGTGCCATGCTCCTTCATTCAGAATACACAGGCTGACAGACGTTCTGTCTTGATTTGTAGTGCAGACAGCAAGTGCGGCAACTTGTCATACTTTCCAGCTTTGATCAATCCAAGATTAGATTAGATTACTTACCGTGTGGAAACAGGCCCTTCGGCCCAACAAGTCCACACCGCCCCGCCGAAGCGCAACCCACCCATACCCCTATATTTACCCCTTTTACCTAACACTACGGGCAATTTAGCATGGCCAATTCACCTGACCAGCACATCTTTGGACTGTGGGAGGAAACCGGAGCACCCGGAGGAAACCCACGCAGACACGGGTAGAATGTGCAAACTCCACACAGTCAGTCGCCTGAGGCGGGAATTGAACCCGGGTCTCTGGCGCTGTGAGGCAGCAGTGCTAACCAAGATATGTTGATGTACTTTAGAATGCTATTCCAGAGTCACACTTAAAGCGCGTGATAACAACTTGAATGACAAACAAACTGACCTATTGTATCACAAGATGTATAAAAGTTTCTTGACAGCTCCGGGTCGAGAGAACACTCGCAGCTGACCACTGTGCTGTTGGTGTCTTTCTCTCCCCAGCGCTCCGGTATTTCCTTGAGCAATAAACTCTAACATTGAACCTCGATTCTGACTCTGAGACTGGTGTTTTTCCCCACAACAGAGTGAAAGCAAGCACTTGCAGGTTGGATACAGTTTACAAGTCCTTAAAATTATATCATCCCAGCAGCTTTAGGTGTTAAAATTGCCTCCTTGAATCTTCCAAGGATGAGAGCCTGATAGTAAGATAATTCCTCCATTTCTGTCACTTGATTGAGTGTCTTCCTAGTTTAGTAATGTTGCAAGGTTTGCTTTACATTTACCCATCTCATGCATTGGAATATGATGTTGTGCCGACCTGTCATACCAATCTGAAGCCCATCTAACCTACACTATGCCATGTACGCCCATATGCTTGTCCAATGACGACTTAAATGTACTTAAAGTTGGCGAATCTACTACTATTTTTAGGCAAAGCATTCCATACCCTTACTACTCTCCGAGTAAAGAAACTACCTCTGACATCTGTCCTATATCTATCACCCCTCAATTTAAAGCTATGCCCCCTCGTGCTCGTCATCACCATACTTGGAAAAAGGCTCTCTCTGTCCATCCTATCTCACCCTCTGATTATCTTATATGTCTCTATTAAGTCACTTCTCAACCTTCTTCTCTCTGACGAAAACAGCCTCAAGTCCCTCAGCCTTTCCTCGTAAGACCTTCCCTCCATACCAGACAACACCCCAGTCAGTCTCCTCTGCACTTTTTCCAAAGCTTCCACATCCTTCTTATAATGCAGTGACCAGAACTGTACACAATACTCCAAGTGCAGCCGCACCAGAGCTTTGTACAGCTGCAACATAACCTCATAGTTCCGGAACTCGATCCCTCTATTAATAAAAGCTAAAACACTGTATGCCTTCTCAACAACCCTGTCAACCTGAGTGGCAACTTTCAAGGATCTGTGTACATGGACACCAAGATCTCTCTGCTCATTTACACTACCAAGAATCTTACCATTAGCCCAGTACTTTGCATTCCGGTTACTCCGACTAAAGTGAATCACCTCACACTTGTCCGCATTAAACTCCATTTGCCACCTCTCAGCCCAGCTCTGCAGCTTATCAATATCTCTGTAACCTACAACATCCTTCGTCACTATCCACAACTCCACCGACCTTAGTGTTGTCTGCAAATTTACTAACCCACCCTTCTATGCCATCATCCAAGTCGTTTATAAAAATGACGAGCAGCAGTGGACCCAACACCGACTCTTGCGGTACACCACTAGTAACTGGACTTCAGGACGAACGTGGATGCTCAGAATATCTCTGCCATGTGCAATGCTCCTTCATTCAGGATACAGAGGCTGATAGATGTTCTGTCTTGATTTTTAGCGCAGATAGCAAGGGCGGCAACTTGTCAAACTTTCCAGCTTTGATCAATCAAGATATGTTGATGTATGGTAGAATGTTATTCCAGTGTCATATCTAAAGCGTGTGATAACAACTTGAATAACAAACAAACTGCACACGTTTCACACGGTGATGTCTGAAAGTCTAAAAAGAGTAACTTAATAATCCAGCAAAGGGGGTCTGTTATTGGCCAGAGGGTGCTGCCACACTCAGTCAAAGGCATTGTCTGATTTCACTCCAGGATTTGGCTTCTGTCAGATGAACACTTAGTGCAGTCAGGATCTGGAGGTCTACGTCTTGCAGTCTGTGGTCAGTCCTGGGATTTGAATGCTAAACATCAAAGGTGATTATCAAGGACCAGTAGTCTTTTGGGAAATGGCAAAGTCAAGCATGAGGATTGGAGCCACCATACTAGAATACAGAGAGGATAATCATTGTGAAGGGGAGCGACTTTAAATACAATCAATGGGGATTGATACAGCATGACAGGGCTCAGGATATTTCAGGAGAGGAGAGACTCAACAATGGTCCCCAACACCTTGGGAGGACAGTACATCATGCTGTTGGTTATTGCTGTGCAGCTCAGCTGGCTCTTGGGATAAATTGGGCAGATGATCAGTCAAATAAATAGGTTGTGTGAGAACATGGGGAGGCTTAAAACTGAAGGAATTGACAAGAACTGCAAAGCAGGGAGGAATATGAAAGTGTGGTGGAGGAAAGGATCACCTAGATAAACAGGCTGCATTTGGAACTCACTCTGTCAAGTGTGATCTAGAAAGCTTCTCACCTTCTAATTCCAATTGTTCATTAGCATTCCCAGAGTGAGTGGAGTAAGTTTGTTTCAATTTGTCTGCAGGAACAGGTTCCATTGTGGTTCATATGAGGTCCTTAAAGGAACAATTGTGTTAATCAGTCACTTTTAGATTTGAGCTTAAAGGCACCTACAGTGACAAAATTCTGCATGTGCTTCTCAGGCATTGACCAGGACAGAATTGTTACAAAGAAGAAAACGGCCATTCGAACCGTTATGTCTGCACTGACTTGGCATCATCTGCAATCCTCACTTCCGCCTGACTTGATGTCAGTCTCTTATCTTTCCCCTTAGTCTTGCACATTGTTTCAAGCTAAATAATTATTCAATGCCCTCTTGAATTCATCAATGGCTCCACACATTTCCAGGGAGTGCATTCCATACTGCATCTGCTTGTTGTGTAGAAATGTTTTTTTTCTCATCTCACATTTGCTTTTTTTTGCAAAGCGCTTTCAGTCTATGCATTCTTGATCTTAATTCTGCTCCAGGTGGGAACAGTTTCTTCCTTTTCACTATGTCCAGACTCTTCAAGATTTCGAAAATTTCCTTCAAATCTTTACTCTGCTGTATCTCCAAGGAAAACAGTCCCAAATCTTTCTTCATAACCGAAGTGATTCATTCCTGAAACCATTCTTATAAATTTCTTCTGCACTCTCTTTTCACTCATCGCACATCTTTCTTGAAGTGTGGTGCCCAGAACTGTATGACCATGTCATTGATCATTCCAAATTCATCCAAGCAATCATTATGAAATAAACATAAATTGACCTTTAAAATGTCACCTGCCGTCAACAATTCCCAAATATATGTGCTCCTGATTCTTAAGTACCCATCAAAGTGAAAGTATTTCAGCTGGTGCATGGTGCAGGAGACACCTTCACTGATGCAACCTTTGAGCAATCTGTGCAGTCTTCTTTAGAGATGTGGTATTAACTGGTGACCATAGGGACTGCAGAGTCTGTGTGGATATGGCTGATGCCTGCAGAAGACAAGAGGGAATTAGTTGTGCAGTAGGAGTGGAACCTTGAACATCTTATGGATATGTTCAGAGTAGTGGTAATAGGGGATCAGCACAGCACATCACAATCTTACGAGGTTGCCATGGCATTCGGGTCTCAATTTACCTGCACGAGTGTACTTGATTAGTCACTTCACCCCCTATGAGAAGATACTTTCAGCCAGCCATCTGTCTTTGCCATTTCAGCCTTATTATGGGCAATTTTGATCCCGCTATGTAGGAACAGGAGGGATTGAAAGATTTCAAATTGGATAGCATGAGTTTTAATGTGTTTTTTTTAGATTAGATTAGATTAGATTAGATTACTTACCGTGTGGAAACAGGCCCTTCGGCCCAACAAGTCCACACCGACCCGCCGAAGCGCAACCCACCCATACCCCTACATTTACCCCTTTAACCTAACACTACAGGCAATTTAGCATGGCCAATTCACCTGACCCGCACATCTTTGTGACTGTGGGAGGAAACCGGAGCACCCGGAGGAAACTCACGCAGACACGGGGAGAGTGTGCAAACTCCACACAGTCAGTCGCCTGAGGCGGGAATTGAACCCGGGTCTCTGGCGCTATGAGGCAGCAGTGCTAACCACTGTGCCACCGTGCCGCCTGATGTTATTGCAGGAATGCTATAAGGTGGCTCAAGTTACTAAGGAGGAATTGCAGAGGGCAAGAGGATTAATATTTTGGAGGAATTCAAAGTTTGTGAGAAGATTTGTAGCTCGAGTGCTCGTTGTTGTGGTTCTGTTCGCCGAGCTGGGAATTTGTGTTGCAAACGTTTCATCCCCTGTCTAGGTGACATCCTCAGTGCTTGGGAGCCTCCTGTGAAGCGCTTCTGTGTTGTTTCCTCCGGCATTTTTAGTGGTTTGTCTCTGCCGCTTTAGGTTGTCAGTTCCAGCTGTCTGCTGCAGTGGCCGGTATATTGGGTCCAGGTCGATGTGTTTGTTGATAGAATCTGTGGATGAGTGCCATGCCTCTAGGAATTCCCTGGCTGTTCTCTGTTTTGCTTGTCCTATAATAGTAGTGTTGTCCCAGTCGAACTCATGTTGCTTGTCATCTGCGTGTGTGCCTACTAAGGATAGCTGGTCATGTCGTTTTGCGGCTAGTTGGTGTTCATTGATACGGATCGTTAGCTGTCTTCCTGTTTGTCCTATGTAGTGTTACATAGGACAAACAGGAATCCCATGCAAGGACTGCACAAAACACTACATAGGACAAACAGGAAGACAGCTGATGATCCGTATCAATGAACACCAACTAGCCACGAAACGACATGACCAGCTATCCTTAGTAGCCACACACGCAGATGACAAGCAACATGAGTTCGACTGGGACAACATTACTATTATAGGACAAGCCAAACAGAGAACAGCCAGGGAATTCCTAGAGGCATGGCACTCATCCACAGATTCTATCAACAAACACATCGACCTGGACCCAAAATACCAGCCACTGCATTGGACAGCTGGAACAGACAACCGGAAGCGGCAGAGACAAACCACTATAAATGCCGGAGGAAACAACACAGAAGCACTTCACAGGAGGCTCCCAAGCACTGAGGATGTCACCTAGACAGGGGATGAAATGTCTGCAACACAAATTCCCAGCTCGGCGAACAGAACCACAATGTTTTGGAGGGATGTGGTGGGTGTGACCTGTTGAGGCAGGATGCTGCATGCAATATTGAGAATGGTTGGTCATGAGCCTTAAGAGATGGCTGCTATAGAAGACATAAGAGCAAAATAGCAACTTCCCCTCAAATTTTCTTCCTGTTTGTTTGGGCCCCCAGGGTTCATGCACACAGCAGGGACAACCACAACCTGAATTCAATGCTGCAGTCAGCATGCTGATGCTGATCACGTGCTTGAAACCTTGGAGCTGCTGAGTGTTTGTGCAGCTTCGAGGGAATGCTCTGAGTCAGTAGAGAGAAGGTGGTGACACTCAAACTTGTGAAGCATACTACATCATTCACCTTCTCTCAACATCATTGCTGATCCTTCTGAAATGCTGATACCACAGCAGCCCAGGTATCAGCTTTGGACCAGGCTGGTATGATATGGTGGTGTGCTGTCTTCTGGCAGTCATGAGGAAAGAGAATGGTTCATCTCTCCCCAGTCTATCCACTAGGACCTCCAGTCCTGTGTTGTCAGTGAGATCCTAAATTGCCCCTCTCAACCATGACTTTTCCAAATGTACAGCAGCCAACTGAACAACAATTCTTGCCTTGAAGCATAATGTGCACAGCTAAGGTTTAAATATGGCGCCTCTGGAATGAATGCCTGATGGTCCCAGCAGTGATAAACATTTTTTCCAATTGCGTTCATCTGTGTGAGGATGTTATCAAAGGATGGATGCATCTTTAAGTGAGCAGTGGAGAATTGAGTAAGAAAGTTTGCCAGGCCTCTCAAGGGTAAACTCCATGAAGCTCCCCAAAATTAAAACTTTGCCAAGATTCAGTTCCATATTTTGAAAGCATTCTTTATGAGTATTATATCATGCTCTTGGCATCATATAATGCAGTCACCCTTAATGTCACTACAGGTCCTTCTGCTGTAATGTGACAGTTGTGTTCCTCATCAACCTCGCGCTATAGAAAATCTCACTGCAGAAACTCGCTAATAGAAAATCGCACTACCTGTCCAGTAGAAAGTTTGTGTTATCCAAGCAATGTCCACAATTTATCAATCACATTGTAGCCAATTTGCACTGATGAAATATGCATGATAGTAGAATGACCTGTGTTCAGTAACTTTGAGATGGTTGCATCTGTATTTGTTGTCAATCACTATTTGTAAATTAAGTTAAGGAAGATATCAGAAGTTGAGAAAGAAAATGACACTATTAGCTAGTTTAGTACCTACAATGCAAGCTTAATCATTGACACACTTTATGTACTCTTCAAGGTACGACAGGTATTGTTATCAGTTGTATTATTGGTATTTGTGTTGGAATTGGTGGTGCTGCTGGATTATCCTTTTATAATAAGAAACGGTAAGATACTTTTATTGTCACGACTACTGTGCATCTTCTGGAAATCTATAAACACACCCTGCTTTGTTTTTTCTTACATCTTTTATTGTCTATTTCCCATTACTTTGCACGTTTTTCCTGGCTTTTGATTCACTGCCGCAAGATTGGCTTTGAGAAATGTGCTAAATAAATCTACTTTTCTCCTAGAGGTCATTCATTAAATTTAATTTGTATGTTAACAACTGACCAGAGGATTTCTTCCCAACAAGCTCAAACCAACTGTCTTAATTTTTAACCCCTATGAAAATGTAAATGATTGGCTTGCAATGATTTGTTTTCATTTTTGGTTGGTTTCCTTCACCTGCATTTTCCAAGTACTGTTATGAAGCTTGAAGTCACTTTGAAGGTGTTGTCACTGTGATATTTCAAAGTTGAGTTATTTATTATGTTGTATGTATGATGATATTTATACTTTACAAATTTATCAACATTATTACATATTCATTCAATTTTCATTTATGTTTAACATCTTTTGTCTTTGCAGACAGCGTACCATGTGTAAGAAGGTTCACATCAACCCTCAACCCAGTGAAAACCAAGTGGAGGCCAATGTTAATGAGTACCATGATCACCCAGCAGGATCTTTAATGAGGTCAAACTTATGATTATAGAAGGTAAACCTGCTTTAAATGCTTTCAATATTATTCTAGTATGCTGTTAATTGGGCAATTTTTAATCCCTTAACTAACTTTACTAAAAGAGACTTCCAGGTAAATATTTCATTACTGTTTCTGGAATAGTTCTATGCACCAACTGCCTGTGATTCCTTAAATAAATATGATGAACATGCTTCATAAAAGTGCTTTATTGACTGTGAAACACCTTGTCTCATCAACATTACGGAACACACTACAAAAATCTAACTTCTGAAATAAAAATCAAAATTGCTGGAGAAATTTAGGTTTGGCAGCATCTCTGGAGAGAAAGCAGAGTAAACGTTTTGAGTCCAGTAACCCTTCCTCAGGACCTAAGTGCGTTCTTCCTAGTCTAGTGATTGAGCCAACTAATCGTGGCACCATGGTGCAGAATGTCATTCAAGTAATGGCGCAGAAGGAGATGTAGTGATGTGGCAGTAGAGAACAGTATTGTCAGGTTGGTTGGCATTTCTTGTTGCAGCAAATTGTGAAAATCTAGAAGGTTCTGTTGTCTTTACGGTGCCAATGTTTGAGATATCTGCTGGAGAGATATCTACAGTGGGAAGGGGGGCATCCAGTTATTTTATATGTAGGTATCAGCAATATAGATAGGACTAAGAAAGATGTTCAGAGAAAAATTAGGCAGGTAATGATAGCCGAGATGAGTTAATAAACCATATCTGGGATTGTTTCTTAAAAGAGCATGTTCTGGAACCATGACAGAGCAGGCTGTACTTGACCTGAAACTGTTTAACAATTCAGGGTTAATTAATACTATGAGTATGAAGTTAGTTTAAGTTAGTGGTGATCATAATAATTGAATTCAAGATTCTATTTGAGGGAGGGAAAAACAGGGCCAAGACTGGAATTTAAAACTTAAGAGCAACTATAGAAATATAGAAAATAGGTGCAGGTGTACACCATGCGGCCCTTTGATCCTGCTGTGCCATTCGGTCTTGTGCACTTTTACAAAGATCCAAAGTTATCCTTTTTCAAACTACTGTTTTCCAGATGTTTTCCTTGATGGATTCACATAGATTTTTGTATCAGCTGCTAAACACCCAATCTATTATTAGCATGACAATTTGCCCTTATTTACATTTTTTTCTTTATGTAAAACCAAACTAAGGCCATAGAAATAGGAACAGGGTAGGCCATTTGGTCCCTCAGACCTGCACTGCCATTCAATAGGATCATGGCTGATCAAACATTCCACATGTCAGCTTTCCTGCCTTTCCCTGTCACCCTACTGATAAAAAATCATTCCTGATGAAGGGCTTATGCCTGAAACATCGATTCTCCTGCTCCTTGGATGCTACCTGACCGGCTTTGTTTTTCCAGCACCACACTCTCGACTCTGATCTCCAGCATCTGCCATCCTCACTTTCTCCCTGATAAAGAATCTATCCATCTAAGCCTTAAATATACAAAAGCACTGTGTTCCCACAGCTATCTGTGGTGAAGAGTTCTAAAGACACTCTCCCTGATAAAGAATCAATCCATCTAAGCCTTAAATATGCAAAAGCACTATGTTCCCACAGCTGTCAGTGGTGAAGAGTTCTTAAGATACTCAAACATCTGACAGAAGAAATTACTCCTCATCTTAGTCATAAATTGGCACTCTTTTATTCTGAGACTATGCCCTCTAGTCCTAGACTCTCCCATGAGCGGAAATATCTTCTGTGCATTTATCCTGTCAGACCCTTTTAGAATCCAACATGTTTCAATGAGATCACCTCTTATTTTTCTGAACTGAATAACTGAATCTATTTAGCCTTTGCTAATAAGTCAAACCCTTTATACTCAAGATAATCCTAGTGAACTTCCACCAATAAAATGATATCATTCCTTAAATAAGGTGATCAAAACTTCTTGTGGTACACACATGTGCTCTCACCATCACTCTGTTCAGTTCCCTACTCTCATACTCCAGACCTTGTTATATAAGGGTCAGTGTTGTATTAGCCTTTTTGTTTACCTGCTCCACCGATGCACTAGCTTTCTCTCGTCACTCCAACTACATCACTTCCTCCCCCTTCCCACCAATAGCTGTCATGTTTTTCTCACACTCATGTGTCATGCACAAATACTTTGTATTGTTAATTTCTGCAGCTTTTGTCCATTTAAATAATTTTCTATGCTTTTGTTCTCACTTCCAATGAACAACTTCATATTCTCCCATACTATACTCTATTTGCCAATTTACTGAACCTGTAAACTATCTGTATACCTCTCACTAAGATTATGAAGTTGAAGGCGTGTACTGTACCTTTAAGAGAGAGTGAATGCTGTTCTGAACTGAGAGATTACAAGCACCTGGGTATATGACTGGATGGCAGTCACAGAGTGTACTGGAAAATTGAAAATATTAACATTTGGCTGTTAAGTGGATACCTGAGTTTTGGTTGTTTTCACAACAATTCAAATTTAACCATTGTAAATTATGCCCAGGATACCAGAAGCCAATGGAATTTGAATTTTATTGTTTTGACACTTGGAAACCAATCAAATCATAAGAATTTAATGTGTCATGGGGGGTGGGGGGAGGGTATAAGACTCGGTATTTTGAAAATTATGGGGAAAGCAACTCTCGTAGAGAGAGAAACCGGTGAGGAGCTAACTGCAAATCTAACATCTTGCTCTCAAAGAAATTAGAAAGCACTCTCTATTAAAGGCACCTTTTCATGTGAAACATATTCGCAGTAAAAAGAAAGAAGATGACCCAGGGAGATCAATAGCTAGAAGAGTGAAGACATGGAAGAAGATAGAGACTGTGTGGTTTTGAGATTAAGTTAATATAATTTTAATAAGTGTCTTATTGGAATAACAAATTTTTAGATAATAAGTAGTTAAGAGAAAGGGGGGCTTGGATTTGTGAATAATTTTGTTTGTTCACTTAGAGTTAGAGAAATCAATTTTTTTTTAAATGGTGGAATTTGAGAATACTCTGTTACTTACATTTTAACAGATTATGAGGTGAAGCAAGTTTTTCTGGCTATTTGGTTTAGTTAATAGAGGGATTCAACCTTCCGCGTCATGGCGAGATAAAGGGATAAGCCCAGTAGATGTATCACCAAAGATGAATTTTTAAAGAATTAAATCTTTCATAATCAAAAATAGGAATTTATTCAATTAAAATAAAAAAAACACCAAGCTGATTCACCAGAGCAACTTTGCTGACGCAGCATAGCTAAGGCTAGAATCATAAAATAACACAAAACAAATCATTTAACATATTTCTTTTTGAGTAATTCTTTCACGGAGGTTTTAGGTTCATTCCACATGCTTTCTCTTTCTCCTGTTGCTTGCACCCAGCCTCGCCAGGAGATCTTTTAATTTTTCTCATAGTATGTGGATATCATTGAGTAGACAGTATTTATTACCCATCCCTAATTTCCCAGAGGGCAGTTAAAAGTTTATGACATTGCTGTGCATCTGGAGTCACAAAAGGATCAAGTCAGGTAAGGTAGGCAGATTTCCCTACCAAAAGGAATGAATGAACCTTTTGGGGTTTTTTTTAAACAAAATTAACAGTGGTTTTGATCAAATTTTTACTTAAATCAAATGTTGCCATCCACTGGTGAGACTGAAATCCACTTGCTCAGAGCATTAGTCCGGGGTTCTGTATTACTCATCTAATGTCATTTCTACTACACGGCTTCCTCCCCCTTCTCATTTTCCACCTGTGATGACTTGTCACACTCACCTGTCTTGCACCATCCTCACACACCCACTGCAGTTCATCCACAACACCCATTTAGAGTCAAAGAGTCATAGAAATATACAGCACAGGAACAGAAACATTGGTCCAACTCATTCATGCTAACCAGATATCCCAACCTAATCTAGTCCAAAGTTAAAAATCACACAACACCAGGTTATAGTCCAACAGGTTTAATTGGAAGCACACTAGCTTTCGGAACGACGGTCCTTCATCAGGTGGGAGACCAAACTAGTGTGCTTCCAATTAAACCTGTTGGACTATAACCCGGTGTTGTGTGATTTTTAACTTTGTACACCCCAGTCCAACACCGGCATCTCCAAATCATAATCTAGTCCATGCCGTCCAGATATCTCAACCCAATCTAGTGCCACTTGCCAGCACCCAACCCAAATCCCTCCAAACCCATCTAGATGCCTTTCAAATGTTGGAATTATTCTCGCCACCACAACTTCCTCTGGCAGCTCATTGCATACATGCACCACTCTCTGCGTGAAAAGGTTGCCCCTTCGATCTCTTTTATATCTTTCCCCTCTCATCCTAAACCTATGCCCCCTAGTTCTGGACTCCCCACCCCAGGGAAAAGACCTTGTCTATTTATCCTATCCATGCCCCTCATGATTTTATAAACCTCTATAAGGTCACCCCTTAGCTTATGACACTCCAGGGAAAACAGCCCCAGGCTATTCAACTTCTCCCTATAGCTCAAATCCTCCAATCCTGGCAACTTCCTTATAAATCTTTTGTGAACCCTTTCAAGTTTCACAACATCCTTCTGATCGGAAGGAGATCAGAATTGCACGCAATATTGCAAAAGTGGCCTAAACAATGTCCTGTACTTCAACAATAGGACCTCCCAACTCCGATACTCAACACTCTGACCGATAAAGAATCACATACCAAACGCTTTGTGCTCTATCCTATCTACCTGCGACTCCACTTTCAAGGAGTTATGAACCTGTACTCCAAGGTCTCTTTGTTCCCTAGGACCTTACCATGAAGTGTATAAGTCTCCTTTCCTTTGTTGAATCTGTTTCCACCATGCGTTTTAAGCACTTGGTAATCGATGTTATTTTCCTGCTGTTTGTCTAATAAGTGAACTGCAGTTTTCATAATTTTCAAAAGGTATATAGAATCAATGTCTGATCCCATTCTTGTCAACCTGAGCACAGGCAGGCTATCAATTGCCATGGTTTCTGTTCAAACTCTTGCACCATTACCTCTTGTTGTTTCCTAAGTATCTACCGTGAGCTCTCTCCTTGATGTCATCGACATGCTACTCTTCAGTGACATCATTTGAAAACACCTAATTTCCAGGTATGATGATGACATCTAGACTCAATCTCACCACCACCTCTCATGACTAATCCACATATTGTCAGATGTTTGTCCAAGATCTAGTGCTGCATAAGCAGACATTTCCTACAATTAAAACCTTAAAGACACAACTAATTGGCTTCAAACTCCCTCTGCAAACTCTGTTCGCTTGTTATTCCCTCTCCCTTGCAACTCTTTGAGGCTGAATCAAGCTGATCATAACTTTGGTGTCATATTTGACCGAGAGGTGAACTTGCAGTCATATTCCTACCATCAGTAAAAATCTCCTTTTTCTAATTGGGCAACATTGCTCATGTCAGTCCTTACCTCTATTTACCTGTTGCTGAAACCTTTATCTGGGTCTTTTTATATGTAAACTTGACAATACGTATTCCTGGTTAATCTCACATTTTAACACCTCTAAATGGAGGTCAGAGAGTTATAAAGCACAGAAATATTGTGAAGGATGAGATTTCTGAACATTTGGAAGTTCATGGTAAAATAACGCAAATTCAGCATGGTTTCATCATGGGGAGATCATGCCTGACAAATATTCTAGAATTCTTTGAGGAAATAATGAGCAGATTAGATTAATGAGAGTCAATGAATGTTATCTACCTGGATTCAAGAAGGCCTTTGACAAAGTGCTACATAGGAGTTTACTGAGTAAGATAAGGGCCCATGGTATTATAGGCAAGCATGGTTGAAATATTGGCTGTTTGGCAGACAGCAGAGAATGGGGAAATAAGGGTCCTTCCCAGGAAGGCAGCTGGTGATGAGTGGTGTTCCACAGGGCTCAGTTTCGAGACCATAACTTTTCACTTTATATATTATTGATCTAGATGAAAGAAAGGAGGACATTCTGGCTAAGTTTGCAGATGATACAAAGATAGGTAGAGGGATAGGTAGGATTGAGGCAGCGGAGAGGGTGCAGAAGGATTTGGACAGGTTAGGAGAGTGGGCAAAAAATGTGGCAGGTGGAGTACAACTTGAGAAAGTGTGAGGTCATGCACTTTGGTAGGAAAGTAGATGCATTTATTTTCTAAATGAGGAGAAAATTCAGAAGTCTAAAATGCAAAGAGACTTGGGAGTTTTAGTCCAGGATTCTCTCAAGGTTGAGTCAGTAGTTAGGAAGGCAAATGCAATGATGGCATTTATTTTGAGAGGAGTTGAACATAAAAGCAGGGATGTACTTCCAAAGCTCTTTAACACTCTGGTCAGACCACGTTCGAAGTACTGTATGCAGTTTTGAGCCCCATATCTCAGGAAGGATGTACTGGTCTTGGAGCATGTTCAGAGGAGGTTCACAAAAATGGTCTCCGGAATGAAAAACTTAACATATGACAAACGTTTGAGGACTCTGGTCTTTACTTGGAGTTGAGAATGTTGTGGGGGGATCTAATTGAAACATACAAAATATTGAATGGCCCGGACAGAGTGGATATTGGGAAGATGTTTACATTGGTAAGAAAGACTAGGACCCTATGGCCTTTTAGAATAGAGATAGGGAGAAACTTCTTCAGCTAAATGTTACATTATATCTTGTTCAGAACACTTGGTGATGTGTCAGGTAGTTCGGCTAGCTTTTAACTCTCTTAAAGTTACACCCACATCTTCATAACACATCATTTAATAACTATAGTCTACAATTCTCAAGTCCATGGTAAACTATTGCATGCGAGAAGGTCCAAGTAGGCTCAGCAATTTTGTTTTACGTCATTATATTTGAAGCCTGGTTGTGCACCAGGTCAAATGTTGCCTGACCAGAATAGACCTTCACAGTGGATGTTGTGGGAAGGAAGCAAAACTAATCTTCTTTATGAGTAGAACAGGTGATACTTCACTGGAAATTGAATCTCACCATCATAAATGTATTGTCTGTACATCACCACCTATCTGATCAACTGTTAAAGTAATGGCAGCTGCAAGAGTGGTTTGTTGCCCCAAATGTTACATAGCTGTTGTGCTGAATGTGATGTTTTGCTTGCTTAATGCCTTCACCTTGAAGTACGGTGGCACAGTGGTTAGCACTGCTGCCTCACAGCGCCAGAGACCCGGGTTCAATTCCCACTTCAGGCGACTGACTGTGTGGAATTTGCAAGTTCTCCCCGTGGCTGCGTGGGTTTCCTCCGGGTGCTCCAGTTTCCTCCCACAGTCCAAAGATGTGCAGGTAAGGTGAATTGGCCATGCTAAATTGCCCATAGTGTTAGGTAAGGGATAAATGTAGGGGTATGGGTGGGTTGAGCTTCGGCGGGTCGGTGTGGACTGGTTGGGCTGAAGGGCCTGTTTCCACACTGTAATGTAATCTAATGTAATCTAATGTAATCTAAAAAAACCTTCCTCTGAAGAATACTGCTGTTGCTTTCCCAGCTCTTCAGGATCGATCATGTACCTTCTTTGTTTTTCCCAGTTGGGCAGAGCACATTGCACAAAGATGCCGTGGCACAATGGAATGTAGTGTGAAGCTATCTCCCACCCACACACCACCACTGGCATTCACACTTCATCTTCAACAGGCCATGATGGTGTCTAAGAATTATTTTCCATCTCTGAGCTCATTAGTAATTACATAAGGTTCCTAAGTTAAATTAAGATTCCATTTCATTTTTATTTGGTCGAAAGTAGCAATTTACCAGAATTATAGAGTGTTTTTTTTAATGTTGCATTTCTGCTATGTCCCATTTTGAACCAGGATTTCTTGTGCCATGGTGCCCACCTAAATAATGTTGATACTCTTAATCCAAGGAAACAAGCCAGGAATAGCTGTAAACCAGCATTAAATGAATTATTTTTACCTGCTGCACCGCTGGGCATGATTTCTAACTAACAATTACTGAATTAGACCCACAGTTAACAATGATTGTTGCATTTAAACATCCCAGAGGATTAATAGACCCAGGAACAGCATTGTGCAAGCATCAAGTCCAACTCAGAATGGTGAGAAAGGTTGTGGTTTGGAAAATTGAAGGGAATGGGTGGAATTAATTACTTTATTGTAATTTTTTTAAAAAAAAATATTCCTTGCTTATTTTCAATATCTAATCGAAATGCGATTTCAATTGCTGCAAAGAAGGTGTGTAATTGTTTCAAATGATATTTTGTAGGAAACAGATACAACTGCGCCATCGTGTGATAAATGCCTGTAATTAGACAGTGACAAGTAACGTAAATGAAGACAGAAATTGTAATTGAGAAAGTAAATGCAAATACACAGCAACTCCACATGAAGTTTTCTGAACACATAAGATATTTATGCCAAATAAATGGCTTTGACAGATAGCCTTTTCACAAGATAAGGTTGACCCCAATCTTGTGGATAGAAAACACAATTTCAGGACATTCTGAAGGTCTCATTGAAAGGAGGAGAGTTGGTGTCAGTGTGCCCAAGGAGCTGAACAAACAGAGTCACAATTTTCAAAAGATCAACCTTTCTGCAAGGAAATTAAAGCATTTTAAACATTCACAGAATTTAATTTTGAAAAAAAATGAAACATTCTTTCTATGCATTCCTCATTTTTGTTAAATTTATCCTAACTATTCTACATAGACCATATAGAGATATAGAGACCAAATAGCAATAATGCTAATATTACAATTAATTTTTAAAACATTCATTGATGGGGTGAGGGCATTGCTGCCCAGGGAAGCATTTATTCCCATCCCTAAGTGCCCAGAAGGTAGTTTAAAGGTCAACCACATTGCTGTGGCTCTGGAGTCACATGCAGGCCAGACCAGGTAAAGATGGTAGCTTCCTTCACTAAAGGGCATTCGTGAACAACATGGATTTTTTCCAACAATCAATTCACGGTCATCTTTAGATTCTTAATTCCAGATTTTTTTTGGACTGAATTCTAAAGCTGCTATCTGCCCTGATAGGATATGAATATAGGACCCAGAGCATGATCTGGATCTCTGGATTAAAATCCAGCAATAGTACCACTAGCCTATCACCTCCCCTTGAGAGCAGGTTAAATTCGCACACTTATAATTTGAGTTTTTTTAATGTGATTAAGATTTTGATATGCAATATTGAATGATTAATTCAAACTGGTATAATGTTGAATAAAGTGTAGGAAATTTTAAAAATTATTTACATCCACATAATGCTCTATGTTCTAAAGAAGGGTTTCTCTCAGACTAAGGATTTCATATTCAGTTTCAAGAAGCTGGTATTTTACCTTTATTACATTATCTTCCTTGATGATTTGACATCCCATTGCAATCATTTATTTAAAAATAAGAAAAGGAGAAAACTTTGCATGAAGAATTAAAGCCTGTTGTTTGCAGTTTTTGTTTGAATACACAAACATGGATTTTGCCCTTATAATGTACTAATGAACTTTGAGTGAGTATTATGCCTCTGCATTATTAAGTATACCTTTTTGTATTATGGTGGCCTGCAAATTAAAAATTACAAATTATGTGATAATATAATAATACAGGGCCACTTCTAACAGGAGCTTTCTTGACATTGTTTAAACTTTACATTTGGCTGCAAGACTTGCATACAATTTTGACTATAATGCGACTGGAATATGGGAGGAGTGCTTAAGGGGAAAATGGGTCACAACTGTAATTTTCTATGTATTCATTTTAAAGATGGAGGTGGAGAATTTAACTTTTAGTTCTGTTGGAAATAAGTCTCCAGCATTGCCAGGACAAAAAGGAATTATTTTCTAAACAAAACTAAGACAATACAGCTCGACAATTCTCCCCAGAAATTTTCTTCACACACAATGACGCTTTGCAGAGGTATGTGTAATTCCTACGTTTTGTGTTCCTTTTGCCATGTCATCTTTGGTTCTTTTGCCAATCACCAACAATGCATTTTATCAGCCATCAACCATTCAAAACATTGACTCCAACACTTTTATCAAATCTCCTTCAGCCTTTTCTGCTCTAATGAGATTGATCCCAAGGTATCTAGTCTACGTAACTACAATCCTTCATCCTAAAACTATTCTAATAAAAGTCTTCTGCACCTTCTCAGAAGCCTTCTTGTCTTTTAAGTGTGGTTACTGTAAATACAATGGACATGTAGAGTAAAATCAGTGTTAAAACACTTTTCCTTGTCTTTATATTCTCTGTTATAATATTTATAGTAGCCAGAATCCCACATACTTTATTGAATGTTGTATTAATTTTCAAAAATTTGTGAACAAGCACAAATTGGTGTTATTTGACATGTATTGCTTCTATATTTTGCCTGTCACAATATATCACTTCACAAATTTCTGTCATTTCTATAATGTTTTCCTGATGAACTAATGAGGAGAGGCAATACACCATGTGAGGCCCAAGAAAAGCTTGTATTATAAAGCCCTCAGAGAGTTTTGCTGTGAATGACCTTTATTGTTGCTGTGATCAGTCACACAATCATTACTATATACACACTATAGTATTGTTTGAGCAGCAATAGAACAATGACTAGTTAGTGACCCCTGGTAGTGTCAGTAATCGGATAAATATTGTTCGGGACTCCAGACATTTCATCATAAAAGAACTTCAGATCATTTACATCCAGTCTAAGAGGCAGATAGGATTTCAATTTAATGTTAAAACCAAAAAGTGGCACACCCAAAAATACAGTTCCGTCTCAGTGCTGCACTGAACTGTCAGTTTAGATTAGCAAAATTACATCTTGGTCAACGTTATCTGACTGATCTCAGTGAGAAAGGAAGGGTATGTTCAGATAAATTAGGCAGCCCTCAAATGACCGAGGTAAGGGCAACCATAACCTTACTCAAACGTTCATGCGCAGATGTATTGTTGTGACTCAAATTAGGCCCAACCCAATGAAATAGCTTTTAAAGCTTACTTTCTGTATTTATACTTCATGAGTTGCTGGAGCACTGCATCTGAGTCAGGAACAGGAGGAAGCAGAGAAAATCCTCAAAGGAGTTGCAAGCTCCTGAGCCCTTATGATTTTTTAATCACATCTTCACCTTTAAAACTCTGCTGAGGACATTAACAATTTTAGCAAAAAGAGAACAGATGTGTCCAAAAGCTTTAGAAATGTTTAATTGCTGAATTAAATCAGTTCATTTGTAATATACAACTTTTGGAAAATTTGAATGAATTTCAATAAATAAAAACTTGTCCAGCCAATTAGCTGATTTGGATGTGATCATAAAAGAAATAGTTAGTAAGCGGATGACACTAAAATTGGAGATGTAGTGGGCAGCGAAGAAGGTTACCTCAGATCACAACTGGATCTCGTTCAGATAGGCCAATGGGCTGAGAAGTGGCAGATGGGGTTTGCTGCATTTTGGGAAAGCAAATCTTAGCAGGACTGATACACTTAATGGTAAGGTCCTAGGGAGTGTTGCTGAACAAAGAGACCTTGAAGTGTGGATTCATAGCTCCTTGAAAGTGAAGTCACGGGTAGATAGGATAGTGAAGAAGGGATTTGGTATGCTTTCCTTTATTGGTCAGAGTATTGAATACAGGAGTTAGGAGTTTATGTTGCAGCTGTACAGGACATTGGTTAGGCCACCTTTGGAATATTGCATGCAATTCTGGTCTCCTTCCTATCAGAAGGATGTTGTGAAACTTGAAAGAGTTCAGAAAAAATTTACAAGGATGTTGCCAGGGTTGGAGGATTTGAGTTATACGGAGAGGTTGAATAGACTGGGACTGTTTTCCCTGGAGAGTCGGAGGCTGAGGGGTGACCTTTTAGAAGTTTATAAAATCATAAGGGGCATGGATAGGATAAATAGACAAGTCTCTTCCCTGTGATGGAGGAGTCCAGAGGTTAAGTGTGAGAGGGAAAAGATATAAAAGAGACGTAAGCCACAACGTTTTCGCACAGAGGATGGTGTGTGTATGGAATGAGCTGCCAGAGGAAGTGGTGGAGGCTGGTACAATTGCAACATTTAAGAGGCATTTGGATGGATATATGAATAGGAAGGGTTTGGAGGGATATGGGCCGGGTGCTGGCAGGTGGGACTAGATTGGATTGGGAGATCTGGTCGGCATGGACGAGTTGGACTGAAGGGTCTGTTTCCATTCTGTACATCTCTATATCTATGACTTTATGAATATTCATTGGAAACAATTTGTATTTGTTTCTAAATTTAGACTTCTGAACAAATTTGAGTTCATTAATAACATTTAATAAAATAAACTGGTAGGTAGAGGCAGTCAGATTCTAATTCAGCTAGGAAGTTTGAAAGGTCATCAAAAGTAGTTGGGAATATGTATTTGAGATGAGAATCAAATCACCTTAATTTTATTAACAGGTGGAACATGTTCAAGGGGCTGAATTGCCAATTTCTGCTTCAAATTCATATGTTCATATATTATGCTTTATTGAACACTGTTAATGTTTCTGTCACCTTAAATGATTTGCATATATCAATACATAGGTTCACTAGCATTGCGCTCCTTTAGAATTATACCAGTTATTTTATCTCTGTGTTCTTCCAACAAAATCAATCATTATACATTTCTCCCTATTAAATTTCAACTACAGCTTGCTGACCCATTTTACCAACTTTCATATGCCTTTATGAAATTCCAAGCTATCCTACTCATGGTTCACATACTTTCAAGTTTCATGTCATCCATATATTTTGAAATTGTGCCTTGTGCTCAAATATCTAAGCTAATAATATGTATCATGAAAAGCAAGAGTCGTTAGACGGACCCTTGTGGAATTCCAATATAAACATTCTGCCAAGTATTCTCTAATTACTCTTTTGCTCCTTATATATGAAAAAAAGGCTTTTGGATTTTCCTTAACCCTGTTTGCTAAGGATATCTCATGACCCCTTTTAAGCCCTCTTAATTCCCCATTTCAGATTGGTCCTACTTCCCGATATTCTTCCAAACCTTTGTCTATCTTCAGTCGCCTAGACCTAATGTACCTCTTCAGTCGCCTAGACCTTTTTCCTCTTAGCTAGTCTCACAATTTCCCCTGTCATCCATGGTTTCCTAACCTTGCTATTCAAATCCTTTACTTCACAGGAACATACCTCTCCTGAACTCTAATCAACTTCACTTGAAAAGCCTCCCACATATTGAATGTGGATTTACCTTCAAACAGCTGCTCCCAATCTACATTCCCCAGCTCCTGCTGAATTTTGGTATAGTTGACCTTCCCCAATTTTGCACTCTTCCTTTAGGACCACTTTCCTCTTTGCCCAAGAGTATTCTAAAACTTATGGAAAGTAATCCCCAACTGAAACATCAACCACTTGGCTGTGCTCATTTCCCACCACCGGGTCCAGTATGGCCCCTTCCAGAGTTGGCCCAGTTACACACTGCTCTAGAAAACCCTCCTGGATGCTCCTTACAAATTCTGCTCCATGTAGACCTCTAACACTCAGTGAATCCCAGTCAATGCTGGGAAAATTAAATCGCGTCTGACCACCACCCTGTTGCTCCTACATCTTTCCATGATCTGTTTACATATTCTATCTCACATTTGCTGATGGGAGCCCTGTAATACAGCCTCAACATTGTTACCGCATCCTTCCTATTTCTGAACTCTGCCCATATTGCCTCACTGCTCAGATCTTCCCTTGTGCCCGACTTCAGCACAGCTGTGATATTTTCTTTGACCAGTAATGCAACTCCTCCACCCATTTTATCTCCCATTCTACCTCTGTCTGAAGTGTCGATATCCTGGGATCTTTAGCTGCCAATCATGCCCCTCCTTCAACCAAGTCACAGTAATAGCAATAGCATCATGCTCCCAGGTACTAATCCAAGCCATATGTTCATTTGCCTTACCTACTATACATCTTGCATTAAAACAAATGCACCTCAGACCACCAGCCCCTTTGCATTCATCATCTGCTCCTTGCCTCCTCTTCCCCTTACTCACATTGACTTCATTATTTAGTTTCTTACAACTTGCAAACTTTTCACTGTATTCATGTGAGTACATGTGACAATAAAGCTAATTCTTGTAATTCATAACTATAGTAGAATGATAGTTGCGCAGATAGTGTCTAGTTATATCATATATCTGTGGATGTTGTTTTTCAGAACAGTAGGCATTGTAAGTTTTCAAAACTGTAGATTGTGTTCAGTAGTGTTGCACATGTATGTTTGTGGAGAGTTCTATTACAGAATTGTAGGCACTGTATACAATAGTGATACATCAGATCTGTAGTAGTGCATAAGGAATATTACATGGCTGTTAGTCTTGTACTGTAATGTTGCATTCCATATAACCATGATTTTATCAAGTGTGAAAAGTGAAAAATAAACTGACAGGCAATGCAAAGACTTTGGTTTCAAAAGCGGACTCAACAAGTGGAAATTATTTTTAAAATGCGTCACTTCTTTCTTTATCTTTGCTTTCAGGAACCAATGAGCCCTGGTGTGCACGATAACTTTTTACAGCAAGCATAGGGTGGGGTCTAGTTGAGTTTACAGGAAAGGGAAAAATAATGACAGACATTATCTGCTAACTGCAATCAGCTCACTGGCTACTAAAAGCTTTTGTTACATCCAGATACGAGCAACCAAAAACACAACAACATCGTCTTAGGAATTAGCGAATCAAATGAAGCATCGGATTCAGGGTTAATTCTGACGTTAATATTACGACCAGAAAGGAGAAACACATATTGGTCCCGTGGTATATTGTTACAGGCAGCAGATTCTAAACATACAACACTGAATCCAGGCTCGTTAGAGCGAAAATGTGGCAGGAAATTTTCCTAATTGTTGCAGTTTTTGTGACTGTGTGTTCCACTGACAATCCAGGTAAGGTCAGAATCTCTCACCAGCTCTCACATTTATTGTGCATTTTTTTCTGGGGAATTATAAAAGATTAAAATAATAATTTTTGCTTTATAATTGAGTACACTTCCAGGACAGATGGGGCTGAAAGCCAGACTAGATTTCTCCTATTGTCTTACAATTACATTTTATCACCAAACGTGCTTGTTCCAAGCATTACCGTTGTTGGGAGTTTAAATGGATAAAGTGCCCAAGCCTGAATGCGTTCTCACATTGGCAAGTTCCTGCAAATTGCATTAACAACCTTCTAAATGTAAAATGGCTAGAATTGAACCAGATAATGAGGATTAAGTGATTTTACTGTTTCCTCAGCCTGGTTTGGGGAAAACAGATTGCAATTGTGAGTCGTGAGCTGTGAACAGTGTCTAAGAATTAAGCCAGACAGGCATTCTTGAGTTAAACAGCGGAAGAGATCATTTGAATGTGCAAAACCCACCCAGGTAGAAAATATTAAAGCTACTAAAATATATACACAAGTTCTGCTTTTCACCAACACACACAGTCATGCTTCTTGCATGCAGAAATACGCAGCTTTCAGAGTATGGGAGATTAAACTTGGTCAGGTTCAAAAATGCAGATTTTGAGGAAAGATCTACAAGGACTCAATGATTGTATCTGCAGATGGTTTCAAGTTGCAGCTGGTATGTCCTTTGCCTCCCTGTAAAATATTTGTAGAACTCCAGTGGCTTTCAGTAGAGGTTGTCTCTTGTAAGAATGTACACGTGTTTCTTTCTTAACAATACAGGGTTCAATGCTTCGATGGGCTGTTGTGTAGAGAGAGAGAATATGAGAGGACAGCTATTTGCAATAACTGCGCAGAGACTATGGTCAAGACTCAGTTCAACTTTTCACACAAAAGGTTATATCACATAAGAACACTTTGGGGCCAGTGACCATAATTCTATTAGTTTTGAAATAGTGATGGAAAAGGATAGACCAGATCTAAAAGTTGAAGTTGTAAGTTGGAGACAGGCCAAATTTGATGGTATTAGGCAAGAACTTTCAAAAGCTGATTGGGGTAGAAGTTTGCATGTAAAGGGACAGCTGGAAAATAGGAAGCCTTCATAAATGAGATAACAAGAGTCCAGATAAAGTATATTCTTTGAGGGAGTCCTTTCACCCTGAAAGAAGGGTGAAAAGGGAAGGCTGATAGGTGTAGGGAATGCTGGATGACTAAAGAAATTGAGGGTTTGATTAAGAAAAAGAACGAAGCACATGTCAGGTATAGACAGGATAGATCGAGTGAATACTTAGAAGAGTATAAAGGCAGTAGGAGTATACTTAACAGGGAAATCAGGAGGGAAAAAAGGAGACATGAGATAGCTTTGGAAAATAGAGTTAAAGAGAACCCAAAGGGTTTTTACAAATACATTAAGGACCATAGGGTAACGAGAGAGAGAATAGAGCCCCTCAAAGATCAGCAAGGTGGCCTTTGTGTGGAGCACAGGAAATGAGGGAGATACTAAACGAGTATTTTGCATCTGTGTTTACTGTGCAGAAGGATATAGACGATATAGAACGTAGGGAAATAGATGGTGACATCTTGAAAAATGTCCATATTACAGAGGAGAAAGTGCTGGAAACCTTGAAATGCCATAAAAGTGGATAAGTCACCAGGATCTGAACAGGTTTGCCCTAGAAATCTGTGGGAAGCTAGAGAAGTGATTGCTGGGTCTCTTGCCGAGATATTTGTATAATCGATAGTCACAGGTGAGGTGTCGGAAGACTGGAGGTTGGCTACTGTGGTTCCACAGTTTAAGAAGTGTGATAAGGACAAGCCAGGGAACTATAGACCAGTGAGCCTGATGTCGGTGGTGGGCAAGTTGTTGGAGGGAATCATGAGGGACAGGATGTACATGTATTTGGAAAGGCAAGGACTGATTAGGGATAGTCAACATGGCTTTGTGCATGGGAAATCATGAAACAAACTTGATTGAGTTTTTTGAAGAAGTAGCAAAGAGGATTGATGAGGGCAGAGTGGTAGATGTGATCGAAGTGGACTTCAGTAAGGCATTCAACAAGGCTTCTCATGGAATCTGTTTAGCAAGATTAGACCTCATGGAATACAAGGAGAACTAGTCATTTGGATACAGAAGTGGCTCAAAGGTAGAAGACAGAGGGTGTTGGTGGAGGGTTGTTTTTCAGACTGGAGGCCTGTGACCAGTGGAGTGCCACAAGGATGGGTGCTGGGTTCGCTACTTTTTGTCATTTATATAAATGATTTGGATGTGAGGATAAGAGGTATAGTTAGTAAGTTTGCAGATGACATCAAAATTGGAGGTGTAGTGGACAGCGAAGAAGGTTACCTCAGATTACAACAGGATAATGACCAGATGGGCCAATGGGCTGAGAAGTGGCAGATGGAGTTTAATTTAAATAAATGTGTGGTGCTGCATTTTGGGCAAGAAAATCTTAGCAGGACTTATATATTTAATGGTAAGGTCTTAGGGAATGTTGCTGAACAAAGAAACCTTGGAGTGTAGGTTCATAGTTCCTTTAACATGGCGTAGCAGGTAAATAGGGTAGTGAAGAAGGCATTTGATATGCTTTCCTTTCCTGGTCAGAGTATTGAGTACAGGAGTTGGGAGGTCATGGTCCGATTGTACAGGACATTGGTTATGCCACTGTTAGAATATTACATGCAATTTTGGTCTCCTTCCTATCAGAAGGTTGTTGTGAAACTTGAAAGGTTTTAGAAAATTTTATAAGCCTGTTGCCAGGGTTGGAAGATTTTAGGTATAGGGAGAGGTTGAATAGGCTGGGGCTGTTTTCCCTGGAGTGTCAGAGGCTGAGGGGTGACCTTGTAGAGGTTTATAAAATCATGAGGGGCATGGATAGGAGAAATAGACAAAGTCTTTTCCCTGGGGTGGGGGAGACCAGAACTAGAGGGCATAGGTTTATGGTGAGAGGGGAAAGATATAAAAGTTACCTAAGGGGTAACATTTTCATGCAGAGGGTGGTACGTGTATGAAATGAGCTGCCAGAGGAAGTTGTAGAGGCCAGTATGATTGGAACATTTGAAAGGTATCTGGATGGGTATATGAATAGAAAGGGTTTGAAGAGAGATGGGCCAGGTGCTGGCAGGTGGCACTAGATTGGCTTGGGATATCTGGTCGGCGTGGACAAGTTGGACTGAAGGGTCTATTTCCATGCTGTACATCTCTCTGACTCTGTAACTGCTCTCTGGTTTGGTTAAGGTTTTAGTGTTCCTGCCATTGACTGCTCATTGATACATCCTTCACCTTAATGAGATGGGAGAGCTGTCTCCACCTTGAAAGGTGAGGTTGACTCTATTGGAGCCTATTTACTTTTCCATGAAGTGGAATAGAGCTTCACAATTCGTTTCAGCCATCTTAAATTTCAGCCAGTGATTTTTTTTTTGATTAAAATTGCCTTTCACAAGTCCAACTGTAGATTAATTTACAACTTAATATTTGATAGCATATCTCATAATAAAATGAGAGTCAGTGCCATAGTATTTTTATTACTAGCATCTGGAGACCAGGCTAATACTCTGGGAGCCTTAGGAGCTCTCTTGTGGCACAATGTAATTCCAGTGTTCCTACCCTTGGAAAATCAGGCTCAGGTTCAAGTCTCACCTGCTGCAGGGGTGTGCAATAACATCTCTTATCTGGTTAATTAAATAGGTTTAAAAAAGAAACTGGATTTGAATCCCACCAGGCGGATGGTGAAATCAGAATTCAATTGATGAATCTGGAATTAAAAGGCAGATTAATGCCGTAAAAACCCATCTGGTTCACTAATGCACTTCAGGGAAGGAAATTATGGCATCCTCACCTGGTATGGCCTGCATGTGATTCTAGATCCCCAATAAAGTAGATGTTTGTGTGAATGACCTCTACATTGGACTAACAAGTCACTTAGTTGCATCAAATCACTACAAAATTTGATAAAAAGAATGAAACTGACAGAACGCCTTGCATTGACCAAGGCACTGGAAATGACAATAGCACATACAACCTTAAATGATCCTGCAAAGTCGTCCTTAATTAACATCGGGTGGTTTGTGCAAAAGTCGGGAGAGTTGTCACATAGCTACAACCAGTCAAGGAATGGTTAGAATCATCAAGTCATTCCCACACCAGCTGAGTTTATCAAGATGGTCCTGCTCCTTCAACCTCACCCTTCATCTGAAGTATGATGACCCTCAGGTTAGACTCAACACTAGTTGACTCTCTACAAGACAGCAGCTGTATGGTCTGCTGGGAATATGGTGACTTTGCCTTTAGCCAGAATAGTCAAGTCTAAAGGTAACAAAGGGGTAAGCAAGCATTTAAACAGAAGATGATCCAGAAAGGGCAGAATTGGGTGAAGTAATGATGATGGAGTTAGTAATTCTCAGTGATGTTTGGAGGATCATCTCAGGATCAAGTGTGACATCAAGTTTGCAAACTATTTTAACCTCAAACAGATGCCAAGGAACAAATGGAATCACTGGCTGAAGGATGGAATTTATGGTGGAGACAAAAGATAATCTAAACTTCCTGAAATATGGTTTAAAAATTACATAAAATGTTCCATAGTTTGAAAACGTTCAGTTTTGTTAACCTGTTCTACTATCGTTGATGATTGGTATTGGATTAATATTACAGGTAACTTATTTGACATAACCTTAACAAGATAAATTTCATTTGAAATAGAAACACATCTTTTGGACATGATAAAGCTAGTTATAGTGAAAAGGTTTGAAGCTGTATCTGATCTATGAATGCTGACATGATTATTGGGTTCTAGATTTCATTTCTATTTTCACTGGGTTACGCTCACAACTGCCATGGAATTGCACTGCAAACAACATACATTCTTTGCAGCTCTCCAAAACAGAGTGGCTTTTAATATCTCTGTAAATTTCTTTTCTTTTAACCAAAGTAACATTTCTTTTGTTATGTTATGCACTCAATGAATTTAAAGACCCTGAATTAATTTAATGAACAATTATCCTACATTTTCACTGGCTACTTTTGCATGTGGATCAGTCACTGAGGACAATATGTCATTTGAACATGTGCAAGAACATACAAACTTGGAGTAGACTTAGACCCATTTGATCCCTCAACCCTTCTGTTCTATAAAATATGATTGTAGCTGATCTGTTAGTATTTCACATTCCTTATTTTCATGTATAACTCCATAACTTTGGATTCTGTTGCCTAATAAGAATCTATTCTCCTCAGCCATCCAGAGAATACCAAAGCTCTTAAGTTCCTAAATAGCACCAATTCCAACTGGCATTAATCTTAAAGCTGTGCACTGCCTGTTGCAGATTTTTCCACTCTGAAGTACTCTAAACTTTATGTGGAACATTCATTTTCATAAATCTTCTCCTCTGCACACCAACATTTGACCGTTCTGCCATCCTATCTTCGTCCAGTCCTTTTTCTCGAACACATCGTCATCTCTCTATTACGTTTGCAGATTTCATAGATCTCCATGATTTAATCTCTTTAATTAGACATTTGGTCCTGTCAAAGCACTAATGAACAATTTTAAGCAATGTTATAAATAACATTTCCTGTGACTTTGATCATGTTGAATATAATTCCTCATTCCCCCTTGATCTTCCTGTCACCATTGACATGATCCATGACACAATCCTCCTCCAATAATATTCCTGTATTGTCCATTTCCGTGGGGTTGCACTCACCTGGTCATATTCACATTGTTCTGATTATAGTCTCAGAGAACCAACAACACTGCATTCCCTTCTTACATCCTACTTCCACAATCCACCAAGGTAATATCATTAACTGTTCTACATCTGCTCAGACTGCCCTTTGAAAACATTCATTGAAGACATGGAATTAGCTTCTGCATATAGGTTGCTGACAAACAGTTCTTCCTTTTCACCAACTCTCTGAGATTCTCCAGTAGTTTTATGTAATCAGAGTAGGTTTCATGCAGTTTTGAATAAGTTGTTACCTTCTACATTCACTGTCTTCTCATCTGGGTGTGTTTCTGAATCCAAGGAACCCACCCATTGGCTCAATCGTGCCCTCACCAGGTAACAATATGCTATTTGTACTCACCTGTTGACAGTCTTAATTATTTGGAATTATCTTGCCACTATCTCCCTAACTACATATTCTGTGCCTGTGCACTTGTCCCCACTTCACCTGATGAAGGAGCGGTGCTCCAAAAGCCTGTGATTTCAACTAAACCTGTTGGACTATAATCTGGTGCCGTGAGACGTCTAACATGAGCAATACTTGGTGTGTGTTGTATTACAAACCCGCCAAAAATCCTGATCCCAGGGAAATCCTATTTATTGGCTAGCGCCCTGATCGTTTCCATAAAATTCACTTCACTTGCAAGGTTTGTGAAGGTTTGTAGCTCAGGCTGAGGTTTAGGTTGTAGGTTTGTTCGCTGAGCTGTAGGTTTGATATCCAGATGTTTCATTACCTGGCTAGGTAACACCATCAGTGGCAACCTCCAAGTGAAGCGAAGCTGTTGTCTCCTGCTTTCTATTTATATTCAAGGTTTGTGCGAAGATTTGTAGCTCGGGTGCTTGTTGTTGTGGTTGTGTTCGCCAAGCTGGGAATTTGTGTTGCAGACATTTTGTCCCCTGTCTAGGTGACATCCTCAGTGCTTGGGAGCCTCCTGTGATCTTTTCTCTGGCATTTATAATGGTTTGAATCTGCCACTTCCGGTTGTCAGTTCCAGCTGTCCGCTGCAGTGGCCGGTATATTGGGTCCAGGTCGATGTGCTTGTTGATTGAATCAGTGGATGAGTGCCATGCGTCCAGGAATTCCCTGGCTGTTCTCTGTTTGGTTTGTCCGATAATAGTAGTGTTGTCAAACTCATGTTGCTTGTCATCTGCATGTGTGGTTACTAAGGATAACTGGTCGTGTCGTTTCGTGGCTAGTTGGTGTTCATGGATGTGGATCGTTAGCTGTCTTCTTGTTTGTCCTATGTAGTGTTTTGTGCAGTCCTTGCATGGGATTTTGTATACTACGTTGGTTTTGCTCATGCTGGGTATCGGGTCCTTCGTCCTGGTGAGTTGTCTGAGCGTGGCTGTTGGTTTGTGTCCTGTTATGAGTCCTAGTGGTCGTAGTAGTCTGGCTGTCAGTTCAGAAATGTTCTTGATATATGGTAAAACACACAAACCATCAGCCACTCTCAGACAACAATAAACCAGGACAAAGGACCTGATACCCAGCATGAGCAAAACCAACGTAGTGTACAAAATCCCATGCAAGGACTACACAAAACACTACATAGGGCAAACAGGAAGACAGCTAACGATCCGCATCCATGGACACCAACTAGCCACGAAATGACACGACCAGCTATCCTTAGTAGCCACACATGCAGATGACACTGACATTTTCTACAAACCCACCGACTCCCACAGCTACCTGGATTACACCTCTTCCCACCCTACCTCTTGCAAAAATGCCATCCCGTATTCCCAATTCCTCCGCCTCCGCCGTATCTGCTCCCAGGAGGAGCGGTTCCACCATAGAACACACCAGATGGCCTCCTTCTTTAGAGACCGCAATTTCCCTTCCCACGTGGTTAAAGATGCCCTCCAACGCATCTCATCCACATCCCGCACCTCCGCCCTCAGACCCAACCCCTCCAACCGCAACAAGGACAGAACGCCCCTGGTGCTCACCTTCCACCCTACCAACCTTCGCATAAACCAAATCATCCGCCGACATTTCCGCCACCTCCAAACAGACCCCACCACCAGGGATATATTTCTCTCCCCATCCCTCTCCGCCTTCTGCAAAGACCGTTCCCTCCGTGACTACCTGGTCAGGTCCACGCCCCCCTACGACCCACCCTCCCATCCTGGCACTTTCCCCTGCCACCGCAGGAACTGTAAAACCTGTGCCCACACCTCCTCCCTCACCTCTATCCAAGGCCCTAAAGGAGCCTTCCACATCCATCAAAGTTTTACCTGCACATCCACTAATATCATCTATTGTATCCGTTGCTCCCGATGCGGTCTCCTCTACATTGGGGAGACTGGGAGCCTCCTAGCAGAGCGCTTTAGGGAACATCTCCGAGACACCCGCACCAATCAACCAAATCGCCCCGTGGCTCAACATTTCAACTCCCCCTCCCACTCTGCCGAGGATATGGAGGTGCTGGGCCTCCTCCACCGCCGCTCCCTCACCACCAGATGCCTGGAGGAAGAACGCCTCATCTTCCGCCTCGGAACACTTCAACCCCAGGGCATCAATGTGGATTTCAACAGTTTCCTCATTTCCCCTTCCCCCACCTCATCCTAGCTTCTAAACTCCAGCAACTCGATCCCCTGACTTGTCCGGACTTGTCCGACCTGCCCAGCTCCTTTTCCACTTATCCGCTCCACCCTCTCCTCCCTGACCTATCACCTTCATCTCCTTCCCCACTGACCTATTGTACTCTATGCTACTCCCTCCCCACCCCCACCCTCCTCTAGCTTATCTCTCCACGCTTCAGGCTCTCTGCCTTTATTCCTGATGAAGGGCTTTTGCCCGAAACATCGATTTTGCCTGTCCTCGGATGCTGCCTGAATTGCTGTGCTCTTCCAGCACCACTGATCCAGAATCTGGTTTCCAGCATCTGCAGTCATTGTTTTTACCTGGGAGCTAGCAGTCTTATTGTTTCGAAAGTTTCCAGCACATCAAATTCATCAATCTCAATCTGTTCAAGCCTGTTTCCTGGCTCCTCAAAATCCTCATTCACAACAAGTTCCTTTCCTGAGTGAAAACAGAAGCAAAACAATCATTTAGAGCTTTCCCCTATCTGCTCGGACGCCATGCACACGTTCCCTACTCTATCCCTGACCAGCTCCTCCTTCTCCCTGATCATTCTCCTATTCCTCACATATGAGTAAAATGCCTTGGGGTTCTCCCTAATCCTTCCTGCCAAGCCTTTTCCATGCCCCCTGCTGGCTCTCCTCAGTCCATTTTTGAGCTCCTTTCTAATAAGCCTTTAATACCCTAAAATCCTTGCTGCCTCCACATAACGTAAGCTGCCTTCTTCCTTTTGACGAGAAGCTCCTCTGTTCTTGTCATCCAACGCTCCCTAATCTTACCCTTTCTTGTCTGTCTTAGAGGAACAAATTTATGTATCACTTGCAACAACTGCTCCTTAAACAGTTTCCACATGTCTGTTGTGCCCTTTCTGTGGAACAATTGTTCCCGATCTGTACTTCCCAACTCCTCTCTGAAAGCATCACAATTTCCTTTTCCTCAATTAAACATCTTCCCTTGGTAACTGCTCCTTTTCCTCTCCATGGCTGTTGTAATTGTGAGGCAGTTGTGGTCACTGTCACCAAAGGGATCTCCCACCACGAGATCTGACACCTGTCGTGGCTCATTGCCGAGCACCAAATCCAAAATGGCTTCCCCACTTGTCAGCCTGTCCACATACTGAGTAAGGAAACCCTCCTGAACACACCCGTCAAAAATGGCTCCATCCAAACCATTTGCATTAAGGAAGTTCCAATCAATATTGGGAAAGTTGAAGTTACCCATAATAACACTCTGTTAACATCTGCATTTTTCCAAAATCTGCCAGCGTATGAGTTCTTCAATCTCCTTACTGCTATTAGGGGGTTTGCCACAAGTGCAGAGTAAGAATTATTTATATATTACTGTCTTTTGCCTTTGATTGATTTGCTCAGAATGATCATTGCTACAAGGTTTGAAGCAGATCAAATACCCGTGTCCTTAGATGTGCCCTGCAGAAAATGTAAAAAAGATTGAGAATAGAGTACATGAAAAATGGGACTTAGAAGCAGTGTTAGACCATTCGGTCCTTTGAACCTGATCCACCATTTGATAACATCATGGCAGGTCTGATTATTGTCTCAATTTCATTTTCCTGTCTGCCTCCCACAATGCTTGATTCTCTTGTCTATCAAAAATCCACCCAAGTTACATGAGCTTCCATTGCTTTCTAGGAAAATGAGTTCCACAGACTAAGGGTAAAAAAGCATTCTCCTCATCCCTGTCTGAAAAGATTTAAGTTGTATTTTAAAAGTGTGGCCCCTACTTCTCATCTCCCCATTAAAATGAAGAATGGAAAACAAACCTCAAGGTGTATTATAGGAATCGAAATGTAAATTGTTAACATGACAGATAATGTCAATTAAAAGATTATATATGATGCGTATATTTGATATACATTTGTTTCTTAAATAATAATTTCCTAAAGTTTGTGATTCCAACCTAATGTTTTAGTGTTTTGCTTTCTCTTACATATACCCAACTGTTAAAATATACTAATTTTATCCTGAGCGCTATATAGTGATCAACATTAAAATAAAGAAGAGCCCAAATGTTTAGTCCAATTGCTTTTAGGCTTGTGTCTTGAAAATTAATATTTTGTTCATACTGTGTCACTTTCTTCCGTCTATTTTCATTTTGCAGCTTTAATTTTAATTTATCAATGGGATGTGGGTGGTTATGTGGGATATGGCAGACCAAGTACTTACTGCTTTTCCCTGATTATTCTTGAGAAGATAATGTGACAAAGGAGTGCTTTGTTAGGCCAATAAAGAGGACAATTAAGAGTCAAGTACAGCGCTGTTGTCTGAAGTTATATTTGGGCTACACCAGACAGGTTCCCTTCCCGAAAGAATCTTAGTGAACTAGTTAGATTATCTGACAATCAGTATTTATATCATTACCAATACTGGCACTAATTTTGATTCCAAATGTACTCAATTGTCTTGATTTAAATTCCCAACTGGCATAAGGAGATTTGAACTTCTGAATCTGCATTATTAGACTTTTCCATTGTCTAGAATATGAGTGTACCTGTTTATTTATATAGGAAGTGTTCTTTATAGTTGATAATAATGTGTTGCACAGTAAAGGATAAGGATGTTTAACCATTTCATATGTGGAAACAACTGGTTGAGAAGGTATGGATTGTCTTGTTCTTTTTAATTCCCCTCCGTAGCAATTAATGTTTCATTTCTTTTACATGTGCAACTATATCACATTGCAATTAAAATAAAGTCTTAGTCAAAGTTAAGGGCCAATTACAAGGTTTCTTGAATGAAAATAAGATAAATTTTATGATTTACTAACCTCAAGAACTTCAATATAATATGACATTTAAGACATAGACAAAAACAAGGTTAATGTTTAAGAAGAAAAAGGATGTCTAGGAGAAAGGAAAAATAAAGAAAATGCAGTTTAAAAGTTCTGGAGTACTTGAGTTGTAAGAGTTGAACCTGGACCACTGAGTTGATGTCTCTGACCATCAGGAATAGCCCTTGATTTCTTGGGAAATTGTTATTATTTCTCTGATTTGCTTTTCCACTGATGCTCATGTTTGAGAGGTTAAGAAGAAAATATGGAGAGAGAAAGAGAAAGCCTTCTAAATAACGTTCTTACAAATCAGTTCTCTTTCTCTGCTCTGTCTGAAAGCTGTTTATATGAAATACAGCTTAATTGTGCATCCCCATTCTTGGTGTCATTGTTTTTATTTCAAGCAGGATAATCTGTAAGCAACTTTCAGCCTAAGGTCTGAAACGTCCAGAAAGACCTAATCAAAAATAGAAGATAAGGGTTTCTTCAGGCTTGATAGATTTTCAGTACCATTTGAGAAAATATTAATTTTGTTCAAATTGTCTTTCTTTGTCTGTTTACTTTCATGAGCTTGATGCTTTTTCATCAGATGATCGTTACTCCAACCTTAAGTCAATGTTTTCTCCTTTTTGATTGGAAACAATTTTAGTGTATGAAGGTCATGGATATTGAAATAAGATGATTAAAGTTGAAAATGTATAATCTATATATTACTGTCATCATGGTGAGATATAATATAAATTGTAAAATAATTATTATGTTTGCAGATCAGTGCCAAAAACCTCCAGTTGTTAAAAGTGCTGTCCTACTGGATCAGTATCTCGTTCGGCAACGTTTTTCTGTGGGCGAAGCTGTTTCCTACAAATGTTTGCCGGGTTATGCTTGGGATGAGAACACTCCAAATGATGTCACTTGTCAAGCCAGTTTAACTTGGTCAGAGCCAAAGATGAGTTGCCTACGTAAGTATACATGCCAATATAACTTTTCACTGCTTCTCTTTTAAGTTTGTTTATGAAATAAGTATGCAAAAGACTTACATTTATAAATTTTTTTAGTAACAAGGCATCTCAGAATACTTTACGGGCAATGATGTAATTTTGAAGTAAGGTTAATTTTGTAATTTTGGAAAAATCTCAACAGCCCAGATTTGAGGTAAATATTACATGTTTGAACGTATAAAGCAGCTCAAAGCCTAGTTCCTTTGCATGCTAATGCAATCATTAACTTGTGGCGCTTAAATCCTTTATGAATTCAAGGCTACTTACACATTGTCCCAGATTTAAGTATTCGTCCTGTGGTCCGCTGTGGCTCCATGTTCTGGTTTCTGAATCAGAAGATCTGAGATTCAAGCTGCAATTAGGGACCTAATATTTCAGTATAGTGCTATTGATGTGTTACACTATTGAAGGTGTTGTTATTTTGAATGAGACCTTAAACCCAAGCCACTTTGGGTGATTGTAAAATGTATGTTGGCACTATATGTAACAAGGTGTTCCCCGGTGTCTTGACCAACACATCCATTAACCAATACCACAAAAGAAAACAAATTAGCCATTTATTTATTGCATGGTTATTTGTGCAATTGTACTGCTTTGTTTCTCTACATCAGAATAGTAAATTTACTTCATCATATTTAACTTACTTTGAAGTGTCCAGAAACATCCTGAGGTGATGTAAACTGCTGCATTAACTCAAGGTTGCTATTATTGAAGGACAACATGAATTAACTCAGTCATGTGTAAAATTCAGCAAAAGTTGTACAATTAATATTCAATCAATTTAAGTCATGATATTCAATTATTGAGTCCAGCATAGTTGTAGCAGTTACTGTTTTTTATGATACCGCATGTTTTGTCAATGCAAATTGGCCATAACGCAATTGACGAATCATTGACACTTTTTGGATAGTGAGAGCTTTCCACTGAACGGGTATAGTGATCTTCTACAGAGCAATTTTCAGTAATGCAAGGTTTCAGAGGAAAGCAACTGACGTGTTATACCAGAATACACTGTAATTTCATGTTTCAAATTATGTAAGAACATTTTAGTTTCTTGGGTTAGAGTTCTGGTGAGAGATGCTTCATAATATTGGGATTAGTGTAAACATTGAAACGATGTTTAAAATATCTCTTTGTCTATGTTTTCCGCAGCTAAAACATGTGGCCGGCCAAAGGATTTACAAAATGGTTATTACACTGCTACTGGTGAAACGTTTGGGGACACGGCAACTTACTACTGCAATGAAGGGTAAGTGTTAACTCACAGTATCACAGATTCACATAACTGATCTGGAATGGCCACATTGTAATTGACATTGTGATTACTGGGACTGTATGTGGTGGCAAGCTCAAATTAGTAAATGTAGATAAGGGTAGACATGTTCACAACAGAATATATGTATGGATCATGGAATAAAGTTGGGGTATAGCACAGTGGAGTACTGAATTTAAACATTCTATAGTGACAATCTTGATGGGATCAAGTGCGCATTGAGCATTTAAGTAGCCTCTGATGTGCTTCCTGCATAGTTGAAGTCTTCGGTGACAAAAACAGTGTCTTCAAGAGCTGCCAACAAATTCAAGGCCAACTGCTCCTCATGTTGGAGAGCATACCATCACCAGGATCACCAGATTATCCAAAGCCAGAGGTGAGTGAGAGCAGGATGAGAGTCTTGTGATGGGAATCATGAGCCACAAGAAGGGATAGAGAGAAAACAAATCTGCAGATGCTGGATTCCAAAGTAGACAGGCAGGAGGCTGGAAGAACACAGCAAGCCAGGCAGCATCAGGAGGTGGAGAAGTCAATATTTGAAGTAATGGCTGGTAAGGACAAGAGTGGCTTTCATTGGATAATCCCTCCCCAAAGCAGGCTCTCTTGATTTACTGGCAATGCCTGACTTCTGGAGACCACCCCATGCAGGATTCTGTCAGCAAACCAAACAGGGTCATGTTATGTAGCTTTTGGGAGATTTGAGAAATCTGTGTCACATCCATGCATATCCTGAGGCCACCACCGGATTGCAATGTGTTCATAGTTTTCGTTGGCCTGTTTTATTTGATATAATTGATCCCACCTCTAGTAACTGTGACTCCCACATCATTGATTTGGGCAGCCAACTTTATTGTGGAAGTTTTCCTTCCATTGGAAAAATGACATGGATCAAATTCCTCTATAATTTAGCCTTACTTCCCTGGCTATTGATTTGCTCACTGACCTGGAAGTTCATTTCCAGATTTTTCATCACTCCACTCGGTAATATCTTCAGTGGGCCTCCGAGCAAAGCACTGTTGCTAATTCCTGCGTTCTATTTATATGTTTGGGTTTCTTTAGGTTACTGATGTCATTTTCTGTGGTGACATCATTTCTTGTGGTGATGTCATTTCCTGTTTTTTTTTCAGATGGGGTCTAACGCGATGTGTTTGTTGATAGAGTTCCGGTTGGAGTGCCATGCTTCTCAGAATTCTCGTGTGTGTCTCTGTTTGGCTTGTCCGAGAATGGATATGTTGTCCCAGTCGAAGTGGTGTCCTTCCTCGTCTGTCAAGGGGTCTGAGTAGTAGGCATCATGGTCGCCCACAAACCTACCAATACACTAAAACAGCAACTATTCAACTTGAAACAGCCTACACAGACAACAGGCAAAACTAACGTTATTTACAAAATATTGTGCAAGGACTGTAACAAACACTAGATTAGACAAACAGGCAGCAAACTAGCCACCAGGATACATGAACATCAACTCACCACTAAATGACATGACCCTCTCTCACTAGTATCCTTACATACAGATGAGGAAGGACACCACTCAACCTGAGCTACAAATCTTCTCAAAACTCACCTTACTTTCCTGTTTCTCAGTGTAATTTAATTCTGTCCCATGACTCCAGAACAAGATAATGACCTCATCTTGCCTAAAGTGTGGCCTGCAGTGTCTTATATAAAATGACTAAAGAATAGAAAACATCCGACATGAGTCTTCCATTAACAACAATCCAGTCAACTGACATATTGGAATTAGTAAATAACTTCTGACGCCGACCTGTTAGGTAGAAATATATGTTGTGGTAGGGTGGGACAATAAGGATTTCTCCAAGTAAACTGTTCCATAAAACAACCTGATTTATCATTGGTGTAGATTATAGCTGAGTGCAGGTCTGACAGTACATGAATGCTAGAAAATAACATCTTGGGATATGCCATCGCTCATATCTCAAAATCATACCTTTATTCTTCAGATGGATATGTTCAGGTTGTTTCTATCCTGCCCACTACCTGAATTCATACAACAAGCATTGATTTAACTGATTGGAATGTGAGTGCCTGGTTGGAAGTTTTTGCAATGCTGGTAATTGTTTTGGAGTGGTTTGTGGTTCAGAAAACCAGGCAAACTGGGTTACATAGACATGAACATCTTTTTAACTTTTCATGACAGGGTTTGCCTAGAAGAAATTTGAAACACAAGCAATGACACCTTGGCATGATCTGTCTTTTCCTCTGGCAATATCCCTCACCTTGTTCTACATATTTGCCCATCATTTAAAATACTAATTTTCTATCATTCACCAGCTATCAGTCTAAGTCTTTCCTGCCAAACCTTGTGAGAATTCTTGTCCTTAGGGATTTCTATCTCCATCTTACCATACTGTTTTACCTTTGAGTTCACTGTCCTAACTTCCCTTAGTGGTTGTCGATGTATAAAGTGACTTAATCTATACTTCTGACACCATGTTTACCATACCATCACATGTGTCATCAGTAATCCCAATGCGCCAATACAAATGACACCATCTCCTTGTATTATTGTCCACACAGATCCCTTTTTCCACTTACAATGCTATTTCCTTCTGTATTTTTTGCTGCAAGAAAAATATATTCATTCATTTATAACTGTGCTTTGAAAATTACACTGTGGAGCATTAACTGTTTCTGTACAACATTTCTATGACTGGCAAAGTGCTGAATCATATTTTCATTGCCACTTTTATCTCCTTGTTCTCTTTAAACTATTGTGCTCTCATTCTGGCTGGAAACCCTTTGTGGCCCTAAACTGCTGACAGTCCACCTTCCGTTGTGGGTCCTCACGTTCGATATTTATTGTTCTCTGTTGTTGGGTAGTGTCCCTTTCTCTTTCAAATCTGTTGCTATCACGTACAGATTAAAACAAAACTGTTGGCCTTTTTACCCTTGCAAATGTTATCCTACCTCAAAGCTTCCTTTCTTTTCTAATCTCCTTGTGTGTGCAATCTTCCCCTGATCAATGCCATCTTTGCTGGAACTCCATATTTGGAACTGTCAAAACTGGGTTTCTGTCCCTGTCACAATACTGACATAGCTCTTGGCAAGATAACAAATAACATCCTCTCTTGCTGTAACTTTGGCAAGCTAACTCTGCCCAAAATTCTCCATCTGATTTTATCCTTTGACATGGTCAAATGCACCACCCCCTTTCAGTGGTTCTCACCTGACATCCAACTGGGTGGACCTGCACTTGCCTGGTTCTATTTTTTCTAACGACTTCCATTTATCCAAATTAGAAATAGTTTCTCTTAATGCTCCGACCCTGTTACCTCTGCTGCCCCTCAAAGATGTATCCGTGACCAGTTCAATGTGGAGAGCTTTTGAGTGATGCATTTTGGTATAATGATCTTGGAGAGACAGGATAAAACAATGGGTACTATTCTGAAGGGTATACAGGAGCAGATACCTGATTGTCTAAAAGTCATTACAGATTGCAACGCAGGTTGAAAGAGTAGTTCATAAATAATACAGTACTCTTAGCTTCGTAAATGGAAACAATAAGTACAAGAACAGGAGGTTATGATGAACTAATATAAAACACTGGTTTGGAGTATTGCATACAGTTCTGGACACCACACAATAGGAAGAATGTGAATACATTGGAGAGAGGGCAGAAGAGGCTTCATGGAAATGGTTCCAGGGACAAGATTGGATTGGGAATTAATTTGAGGATGGACTAGGGAAGTTGGCACTGTTTTCCCTGAGAGGTAAAAGGTGAAGGCAGATTTGACAGATATCTTCAAAATCATGAATTGTCTGGACACAGTTGACAGGAAAAAACTGTCCCCCTCTTGTAAAAGATTTGAGAACGAAATAGCAGAGTATTAAAGTGTTTTGTAAAAAAGTAATTGGGAGATGAGAGAACTTTTTCACATAATGAGTGGTCTAAGTTGGTTATGAACTAACTAGAAGTGTCGCAGAGGTGGGTTCAAGATAATGTTGAATAATTGTTTAATTGGAAACACTGTGAAGAAAGGAAGGAGTTTGACAATGTCAAAATATTCTGACAGCCAGTGCAGACACAATGGGCCAAAAGGCCTCCTTTGACACTGTAACAATTCTGTGATTCTGCAAGATTATAATTTCTCATTTTTGATGCTGCTTTAATTTTTATTTTATTTTTGTGTTCAGGCAATAGCTGCTCACCAGCTCCTGGCATATCTTTTTCAGTTTCATTTTCATCATAGACTCATAGACTTATAGTGTAATACAGCGTGGAAACAGGCCCTTCAGCCCAAACTAGTCTGAGCTGACCATGGTGCCCACGCAGCTATTTCCAATTGCCTGCATTTGGTCCATACCCATCTAAACCCTTCCCATTCATGTACCTATCCAAATGTTTTTAAATGTTAGTATTGCATCTGTCTCAACCACATTCTGTGGCAGCCCATTTCATATACGCGCCACTCTCTACATGAAGAAGTTGCCCCTTAGGTCCTCCTTAAATCTTTCCCCTTTCACCGTAAACCTATATCTTCTAGTTTTCAATTCCCCATCCCTGGGAAAAAGACTACATGCATTCATCCTATCTATGCCCCTCATGATTTTATACACCTCAATGAGGTCACTCCTCACTCTGGCCAATCTCTCCCTATAACCCTGACTGACTAGACCTGGCAACGTCCTTGTAAATCTTTTTTTACACTCTTTCCAGTTTAACTGTGACTTTCCGATAACTAAAACTGAGCACAACCAACTGCCTCACCAACTATATATACAACTGCAACATTACATTCCAATTCCTGCACTCAGTGCCTCGACTGATGAAAGCTTGCATGCTAAATGCCTTTTTCACCACTCACTCTACCTGCGACACCACTTTCAAAGAAGTATGTACGTGTACTCTTAGGTCCCTCTGTTCCACAACACTCCTCAGGATCTTACAATTTACTAAGTTCTATCTTGGTTCAACATGAAACATAAAGTATTCTCATAGATACTTTCTGACTATTTTCAGTATTTCATGTTTTAATCTAAATTTTTATGTTTAGTTGTTAAATCCATCTCTATCCAAATGCCATCTCTCCATCTCTTGGTAATCAATTTGTTTGTCTGGCATTCAGTCATAGCTACGTGAGAAATATCCTTCAACCCAATATGGAAGGAATTGTCTTTGGTCCTCACTATAAATTTTATTTCCCATCTGCTGATATCATCCCTCCTCCTGTCAATTGTCTGAGACTGAGCCAAATTATTGCAAGATTTTCAAACTTGATCCTGTGATTCAGTGAAATGTATTGTTTTACATGCTCTACAGGCATATTGAAACAATCAAAGTGCATCAGGATAGCAAAACAGAATGCAGAATGCAAACTTTCAGCTGCAGAGAAGCTATAGAGAGGCAGAGAACAGAATTAACTTTTGAGAAAACTGTTGAAACGTCTGAGCACAGTGGGAAAGAAGCTGTTTTTATATATGTGCTTTTTCCATATCATCAACCAAATTAACCCCTCTTTTAGCTCATCTGCTGCTGAAATGGTCATCCCTACCTTTGTTGATCTGTGCTTGACTATTCCAATGCACCAACTGCCACCCTTCTTAAACTTACGCTAAGCTAAAATTCTGTTGTTTGCATGCCAGCTTGCACTTACCATTTCTGTGACTTTCCTTGGATCCAGGTAAGCATTGTCACCATTATAACATTCTTATCATTGTTTTTAAGTCCTCCATGTCCTCATCCCTCTATATCTTTAATCTCCTCCAACCCCAACTATCCAAGATATATGTGCTCATCTAATTCCCACATCTTAAGCAAACTTTACTTTAATGACTCCATCATTGGTGATTGAATCTCAATCAGCCAAAGATCTGGAGATTTGGAATTTTCTCTGAAATCTTTACTTCCCTTTGGTCGTCATCTCTTTAATATGGTCATTGAATTATTAAGTGCATTGAGGTGTTTTCCTGCTAAAGGTGCTAACTAAATGCAAGTTTTTGTTGTTGCTATATCAGAATACACCTCTGTTAACAATCAATTTGCTGTTTAAGGTAAAATTCATGGCAGATGCTTAGCATTGAAACTATTGAAACTGAAGTCAAAACCTGAAAGACAAATAAACTGATATTTAACTAGACTGATAAATATTTTAGACCATCGCTGGAAAAGAGAATTTACATTAATTTTCTCTGTTAGTTCAGAGAATTTTCATTTACTTTTCTCTTCCTGTTCCAGCTATCAATTGCTTGGCAAAAGTCTGATCCGGTGCACCGAGCTTGGATGGACCAATGGTTTTCGAATCTGTGACCGTAAGTAACTAGCCTGTTGTTTGTAAGTATTCACATCAGAATACTGTCAAGATATAAAGCTGGAGGGAATCCTGAACAAAATTCTAGTTTTGAGCCTGCTTTAATTGCTTTGCCCTCCATGAAAAGGGAACAACTGCCAAATATTAAAACAATGTATTCAAGGGCAAATCGATCTCTGTTAATAAATTCACATCCTCAATTCCGGGTCTGGAGCAATGTGTCACCATTGAGTTGTCTAACTGACACATTGCCAAATATTGTATAGTTTGTTAAAGATCTATGTCTGACTTGAGTATCAGTGCAGTGTTTACCATTCACTGCTGAGCTAACATAATTGGCATACAAATAGCAAATTAAAACTGGGAAGAAACATTGACATTTCATGAACTAAAGATACATGTATAAAAGCTTACAATGTACAGTGTATCATTCTACATGGTGATGTCTTGTTTAGGTATTTTAAGGCAATCAAAATAATCTCCTGACTTTCAAAGTTCGGACTTTAAGCATGAGAACCCAAATTTGCAAGAAGGTTCACCTCGAGGCTGTTATCTCAACCATTCCAGATAGACAGTGGGGAAAATGTTTTCTTCATGAATTTTTCATGAGGGACAGGTATGATGGCTACTGGCCAACTGCTTAAAGAGTTCTGGGGAAGACTAGCTATACCCATCCTTCACAACAAGATGGACATCAGGCTAAGGGTAACATTGGGTATGGTTTCTCCCTTTTAATCTAGAAATTTGCACATCATATCCAGTTGATTTTCAACTTCCAGATAAGGCAGAGGTGTTCTCCCTGGAGCAGGAATGAGGAGTGTACCACACACAGCAACATTGGGAGTTTCTTGCACCTGAAAAGAAGTGAGCAAGTGTTCTCAGGTTTGGGTTACAGTGGCTAATTACTACTTCCAGCTTTTAATGCACATCTGAACCATATTCCCAGAACATTTGGTTGGCAACAGGGACAAATGCAAGAACATTTAAAAACAAACTGATTAAATTCCCACAATAGTTTCTTCAGCATTCATATGTCACATTTGGCTATCACAGAGAATAAATCACAATACCTAAAACAGCAACAAAGCAAAACCCAGTGATGACAATTGCAACTTTTGGTGTGAACGTAATTGGGCTGTAAACTGTTTTAGATACACCTCTTTCAATTTTGCGTTCTATTGAGTTCAGTGGCATTGTGTCATTTTTTTTACAAAATGCCTTAAACTTTTTATACCCAGGAAGACGCAAACTCAAAGGAGTTGAACAAACATAATTGTACAGACACATTAAATCAAATTTCACAACAGTCTGAGAACTCCATAGTTATTGCCAGCATTGTCTTCTGCTGGTCACAGGCCTCCAGGCTCAAAGGCAACTCTTCACCACCACCCTCTGTCTTCTACCTTTGAGGCAAGTCTGCAACCAAATGGTTACTTTCCCCTGTATTCCATGAGATCTAACCTTGCTAACCAGTCTCCCATGGATAACCTTGACAAACGCCTTACTGAAGTCCATATAGATCACATCCACCAGTCTACCCTCATCAATCCTCTGTTATTTCTTCAAAAAACTCAAGTTTGTGAGACATGATTTCCCACACACAAAGCTATGTTGTCTATCCCTAAACAATCCTTGCCTTTCCAAATACATGTAAATCCTGTCCCTCAGGATTCCCTCCAACAGCTTGCCCACCACCAACGTCAGGCCCGCTGGTTGAAAGCTCCCTCGCTTGTCCTTACCACACTTCCTGAACAGTGGCATGGCATTAACCAATCTCCAGTCTTCTGGCACCTCACTTGTGACTATCGTGGACACAAATATCTCAGCAAGGGTCCCAGCAGTCACTTTCCCAGCTTCCCACAGATTTCTAGGGTACACCTGATCAGGTCCTGGAGTTTTCTCCATCTTTCTGCATTTCAAGACATCCAACACTTCCTCCTATGTAATTTGGACATTTTCCAAGATGACACTATCTACTTCCCTACATTCCATATCTTCCATGTCCTTTTCCACTGTTAACAGTGATGCGAAATACTCATTTAGTATCTCCCCCATCTCCTGCGCCTCCACACAAAGGCCGCCTTGATGATCTTTGAGGGGCCCAATTCTCTCTCTAGTTATCTTTTTGTCCTTAATGTATTTGTAAAATCTCTTTGGATCCTCCTTAACCCTATTTACCAAAGCTGTCTCATGTCCCCTTTTTTTAAATAGAGTCATAGAGATGTACAGCATGGAAGCAGAACCTTCGGTCCAACCCGTCCATGCCGACCAGATATCCCAACCCAATCCAGTCCCACCTGCCAGCACCCGGCCCATATCCCTCCAAACCCTTCCTATTCATATACCCATCCAAATGTCTCTTTAATATTGCAATTGTACCAGCCTCCATCACATCCTCTGGCAGCTCATTCCATACATGTACCACCCTCTGCGTGAAAAAGTTGCCACTTAGGTCTCTTTTATATCTTGCCCCTCTCACCCTAAACCTATGCCTTCTAGCTCTGGACTCCCCGACCTCAGGGAAAAGACTTTGTCTATTTATCCTATCCATGTCCCTCATAATTTTGTAAACCTCTATAAGGTCACCCCTCAGCCTCCGACGCTCCAAGGAAAACAGCCCCAGCTGTTCAGCCTCTCCCTATAGCTCAAATCTTCCAACCCTGGCAACATCCTTGTAAATCTTTTCTGAACCCTTTAAAGTTTCACAACATCTTTCTGATAGGAGAGAGACCAGAATTGCATGCAATATTCCAACAGTGGCCTAACTAATGTCCTGTACAGCCGCAAAATGACCCCTAACTCCTGTACTCAATACTCCGACCAATAAAGGAAAGCATACCAAATGCCTTCCTGACTACTGCCTTTATACTCTTCTCATTTGATTCATTTGATCCATCTTGCCTATACCTGACATATGCTTCATTCTTTTTCTTAACCAAACCCTCAATTTCTCTAGTCTTCCAGCACTCCCTACACCCACCAGCCTTTCCTTTCACCCTAACAGGAATATCCTTTTCTGGATTCTCGTTATCTCATTTCTGAAGGCTTCCCATTTTCCAGCTGTATGTTTACTTGCGGACATCTGCCCCCAACCAGCTTTTAAAAGTCCACCCTCCAAACTTTCACATAAACCACATCATCCCACGACATTTCCGCCACCTCCAAACGGACCCCAACACCAGGGATATATTTCCCTCCCCACCCATTTCCGCTTTCCACAAAGACCGTTCCCTCCGTGAACTACCTGGTCAGGTCCACGCCCCCCCGACAACCCAACCTCCCGTCCTGGCACCCTCCCCTGCCACCACAGGAATTGTACTCATTGCTACCTTCCCCCACCCTCCTCTCTGACTTATTACCTCCATCCCCACCCTCATTCACCTACTGTACTCTTTGCTACCTTCCCCACCCTCCGCACTGACTTATCACCTCCATCCCCACACCCATTCACCTATTGTATACTTTGCTAACTTCTCCCCAGCCACCCGCCATGCCCACTTATCTCTCCACCCTGGAGGCTCCATGCCTCTATCCCTGATGAAGGGCTTTTGCCGGAAATGTCGATTTTCCTGCTCCTCGGATGCTGCGCTTTTCCAGCACCACTCTAATCTAAACTTTTAAATGTTTGTCCTAATACTGTAAAAATTAGTCTCCACAAATTTAGAACTTCAACTTTTAGATCTAGTCTATCCCTTTCCATCACTATTTTAAATCAATAGAATTATGGTTGCTGGCCTCAAAGTGCACCCCCACTGACACCTCAGTCACCTGCCCTGCCTTATTTCCCAAGAGTAGGTCAAGTTTTGCACCTTCTCTAGTAGGTGCATCCACATATTGAATCAGAAAATTTTCTTGTACACTGTGATCAAATTCCTCTCCATCTGAACCCTTAACATTATGGCAGTTCCAGTCTACGTTTAGAAAGTCAAGGTCCCCTATCATAACCACCCTGTTATTCTTACAGATAGCTGAGATCTCCTTACAAATTTGTTTCTCAATTTCCTGCTGACTATTAGGGGGGTCTAAAATACAATCCCAATGAGGTGATTATCCCTTTCTTATTTCTCAGATCCACACAAATAACTTGCCTGGATGTATTTCCAGGAATATCCTCCCTCAGTACAGCTGTAATGCTGTTGCTTATCAAAAACACCACTCCCCCTCCTCTCTTGCCTCCCTTTCTGTCTTTCCTATAGTGTTTGTATCCTGGAACATTAAGCTGTTAGTCCTGTCCATCCCTGAGCCACGTTTCAGTAATTGCTATGATATCCCAGTCCCATGTTCCTAATCATACCCTGAGTTCATCTGCCTTCCCTGTTAGGCCTCTTGTGTTGAAATCAATGCAGTTTAATTTATCAGTCCTACATTTTCCTCTGCTTTGACCCTGCCTGCTCTGGCTGTTTGACTCACTTCTGTTCTCAACTGTACCAGCCTCAGATTTATCTCTTTCCTCACTATCTCCTTGGACTCACCTCCCCCCTCCACCTTATTAGTTTAATTCCTCCTGAGCAGCTGTAGCAAATCTCCCTGCCAATATATTAGTCGCCTTCCAATTCAGGTGCAATCCATCCTTGTGCAGGTCACTTCTACCCCAGAACAGATTCCAATGATCCAAAAATGTGAATCCTTCTCCCATACACCAGCTCCTCAGCCACACATTCCTCTGCTCTATCCTCCTTTTCCTACCCTCAGTAGCTTGCAGCACTGGGAGTAATCCAGATATTACTACATGTGAGGACCTCCTTTTTAAATTCCTGTCTAACTCTCAATATTCTCCCTTCAGAATCTCATCCTTTCGCCTTTCTATGTCATTGGTTCCAATGTGTACAATGACCTCCTGCTAGTCCCTCTTCCCCCTTGAGAACATTCTGTACTCTCTCTGAAGCATCTTGATCCTGGCACCAGGGAGGCAAAACACCATTCTGATTTTTTGCTGCTGGCCACAGAAATGTCTGTCTGTGCCTCAGACTAGAAATATCCCAAACACAATTGACCTCTTGGAACCCGACAGACCTGTCTTTGCATTAGAGCCAGTCTCGATACCAGAAACTTGGCTGTTAATGCTACATATCCCTGAGAATCCATCACCCTGTACATTTTCCAAACAGCGTACTGGTGTGAAATGGGGATAGCCACAAAAGGCTCCTGCACTATCTGCCTACCTCTCTTACCTTTCCTGGAGTTAACCCATCTATGTGACTGTATCAGCAACTTTTCTCCCTTTCTATTACTGCCATCCATCACATCATCTTGCTCTTGTAAATTCCTCATTGTCTCTAACTGTCTCTCCATTCTGATCCATTCAATATGATATGATTTGCAATCAATGGCATTTATTGCAGATATAATTCTCAGTAAGACGTAAATTCTCCCGAAACTCCCTCATCTGACAAGAGCGGCATGGTGGCTCAATGGTTAGCACTGATACCTCACATCGCCAGGGACCTGAGTTTGGGTGACTGTCTGTGTGGAGGTTGCACATTCTCCCTGTGTCTGTGTGTGTTTCCCTTGGGTACTCCCAAAGACCAAAGATGTGCAGGTCAGGTGAATTGGCCATGCTAAATTACCCATAGTGTTAGGTTCATTAGTCAGAGGGAAATGGGTGGGTTGTTCTTTGGAGGGTTTGTGTGGACTTGTTGGGCTGAAGGGCATGTTTTCACAATGTATGTAATCTAATCAAGAACATCTCACTCTACTAAAGGTCATTTTTGCTTTTTCGATCTGCAGACCCAAAAAGTAGCACTGTCTTATTCCTCAATGCAAGATTCCTAACTTCCTGATCAGCTGTTATATTTGCAACATTTACTTGACTAGTCTAGTTCAGATTCTGGTGAATGGCAATTCCCAAACTTTGGATAGTGTGCTATTCAGTGATGGCAGTACCAGAGAATGTCATGGAGTGATTATTAGATTCTGTCTTGTTAGAAATGGTCGTTACCAGACACTTGAGTGATTGAAATATAAGTTGCCATTTGTCAGCACAAGTCTGAATATTCTTCTCAATGCTTAGCAAAAGCACGTAACTCATTGAAGCCATTAATTTTTGACAGACTGACAATAAGGAAGCGAAGCTGGAATAAAAATAAATGGAAAGTCAAAGCTAGAACCAAGAAGAGATGACCTATAAATATTAAAAATCTATTTCTTGACATTTGATCATGATGATTAAATACATTTTAAATATTGTAGACAAATCACTTTTTGTAATAGATTGAAAATTTGTAAGTGTACAATTAATTATGTAGTAAGTATGTAAGTGTAATTATGTAGTGGTATGCTTAATATTTAAAGGTTAATATTTACACGATCTGAATGTGTATATCATGCCTGTTGTTTGATTCTTGTAATTTTGTTTCTACCAGTGGAAGTATTAATGCAGAAGACCCCTGAAATTGGAAAGACCAAGGAGAAACCCTCTACAACCATTGGTACTGTGAAATATATATTTTTTAATTTATTAAAAGTGCGTTTCTCTCTCTTTCTCATCCCTACCCCATCACCACCAGATCTGGGTATTTTTGATGAGCCATTAATGGCTTTAAGTAACAGAGAGCTGTAACTGCTGCCCAGAGAGTGACATTAAATAGTAAAGTAGTGAATTGGACATGCAGCCCTCCAACTATATTGCAAAATGTGGCAACATTTCTTCTGCCTCGCTTGAATGGTAGGAAGGATAGTCTTTTCAATATAGGTAGCGATCTCTCTACCTATAGTTACAGATCTCTGTTACTGATAAAATTGTCAATATGTTTTGACCATTTCTAGGTCATATTAAAAATTAAATAAAAATGACAATTCAATCATCTAAAAGTGAGCTTAGTCACTTTTTCAGTCATTTCAGGAGAGTATGAAGGAAAGATGGTTTGATTGATTAATTATTCCACGGTCCATGAATAATTCCCTCAAACTTCAGAGCTGAGTATCTTCCTGAATTGACCTGGAATAAAATTTATGGTAATCATGGCCTGGTACAGTTATGTTGCCTGATAAAGATTTATCTGTATGTAAGGGAATATTGCATTAGAGATCCTCCATGTACAAAAAAAATCAACTACCATTTTGTTGTCATCTTGGGAGAAAATATTGTATCTCTTATGTTGATTAATGTTTACTGCTGTTGCTTTCACTGTCAGTGAACACTAAGAGGAGATTTGGACACCACTCACACCCTCCATCTCCTCCATGACTTTTGTTTCCCCGGCCCCCAATGCTTATTCTTCACCAGGGCCATCCAGTCCCTGTACACATCTATCCACCATAATGAAGACCTCTAAGCCCTCCGGCCCAACCAGCAGCCTTCCACTCACACACTCATTTGATTGGCTGAACTGGTCCTCACCCTCAACAATTTCTCCTTTGAATCCTCCCACTTCTTCCAGACCAAAGGGATAGCCATCAGCACCCACATGGGCCCCAGCTATGCCTGTCAGATATGTGGAAAAGTCCATCTTCCGCAGCTACACCAGCACCATTCCTTACCTTTTCCTCTGCTACATCAAGGACTGTATCAGCACCACCTCATGTTTCCAGAAAGAGGTTGAACAGTTCATCAACTTCACGAACCCCTTCCAATCCGACCTCAAGTTCACCTGGACCATCTCGGCCACCTCCCTCCCCTTCCTGGACATCTCCAACTCTATTTTCAATGACCAACTCAACAGAGGCATCTACTACAAACCTACCAACCCCCACAGCAATCTGAACTACACCTCCTCCCACTCTGCCTCCTGTAAAAACGCTATCCCTTCTTTCCTGTTCCTCTGCCTCCACCGCATCTGCTCCCAGGAGGACCAATTCCACAATAGAACATCCCAGGTGGCCTCCTTCTTCAAAGACTGTAATTTTCCCCTCCCACATGGTTGACGATGCCTTCCAGCACTTCCCGCATCTCTGTCCTTGAAGCCCACCCCTCCAATCCTACAAGAACAGAAGCCCCCACACCCCAACACCACGCCCTGGTCCTTACCTTCCACCCCACCAACCTCCAGATATAACGCATCACCCTTTTCCATTTCCACCACTATAAACAGACCCCACCACCCTCTCCATATATTTCCCTCTGCACCCCTATCTGCATTCCAGAGAGACCATTCCCTCTGACTCCCTTGTTAGGTCCTTGCCTCCCACACCAACCCACCCTCCACTCCCGACACCTTCCTTTGCCACTGCAAGAAGTGCAAATCCTGTGGCCACACCTCCCCCCTCACCTCGTTCCAAGCCCCCAAAGGATCCTTCCACATCTGACAGAAATTTACCTGTACTTACACACACATCATCGACTGTGTCCATTGCTCTTGATGTGGTCTCCTCTATATTTGGGAGACAGGACGCCAATTTGCTGAATGTATCAGAGAACATCTCTTGGCCACCCACACTATAAAAACAACACCGCCTGGTGGCCAAACACTTCAACTCCCCCTCCCACTCCCCCAAGGACACGCAAGTCCTGGGCACTCTCCACCCGCCAAACCCTAGCTACCCATTGCTTCAAGGAAGAACACCTCATCTTCCACCAAAGGACCCTACAAGCACATGGTGTCAATGTGGTTTCCTCTTTTCCTCTGCCCCCATCTTGTCCCAGGTCCAACCTTCTAACTTGGCACCACCCTCTTGAACTGTCCTACCTGTCCATCTTCCTTCCAACCTATCCACTTCATCCGCCTCTCTGACCCTCACCTTCACTCCCTTCACCCCCTATTGCATGCCCAGCTAACTTTCCCCAGCCCCACCACCATTCCATTTATCTCGCAGCCCCCTTGGTCCATCCCTCTTTCCGGATGAAGGGGTTTTGCTCGAAATGTGGACTCTCCTGCTGCTTGGATGCTGCCAGACTGGCTGTGCTTTTCCGGCACCATATTCTTCAATTCTGATCTCCAGCGTCTGCAGTCCTCACTTTCTCCTATGATGAGATTGGGCCAAGTATCGAAGGAGCAGCTACCGAGGGTCCACTGCCTTTGTTCCTCAGAGTATTAAACTGATTTCTTTTTTTAAAAAATATGTTATTGTAAGATTCAAATTACAGCATATTATTTGCATAAATCTACCATTAATTGGATATATAATGTGATTGATTATGAGTAAGTAATTTCCTTGAATTTTTTTTTTGCCTTATCTTCATGAGAATAATCACAGCCCAGGAAAATCTGTCTCAAATAATTAGCATGCAACAATTTCTGAGGTATTTATTTTTATGAAATACTTGGCATATTTAGATCTGCAACACTTGACTTTTGAAGGTAGCAGAGTGAGTAGAGATGTGATTATGAATATCATCCTTTGTGTTTTGAAGAGGAAACAAAGTATCAGGATCATTAACTAGTTATATATAAAACTTCAGTTTAATATTTATAATGCAAGAATATGTGTTGTTTATAGAATCACAAGTGGTATTTTAAGTTACGAATGGTTGCTTTTATAAAATGCATGTTTTGTTAATGCAAATTTCCTGTAGCACAGATTAACAAATTGGGGACAGTTTTTCCAAAATGCAAACTTTAAAATGTGTTTTGGCTGTAAAGTTTCTAATGCATTACTTTTCTATAAGATGAGATTGCACAAGAACACAACCATCACATTATAGAAGAAGTACCTGTAGTAAGTTGAGGGACGCCAATGAAAATAATCTGAAATATGAAAACTTAAAATCTAAAATGATAGTCACAGGTGAGGGGCCAGAAGACTGGAGGTTGGCTAACGTGATGCGACTGTTGAAGAAAGTTGGTAAGGACAAGCCAGGGAACTATAGACCAATGAATTTTGATGTCTATCGTGGGCAAGTTGTTGGAGGGAATTCTGAGGGACAGGATGTACATGTATTTGGAAAGACAGTGACTGATTAGGGATAGTCAACATGGCTGTGTTTGTGGAAAACCATGTCTCACAAACTTGATTGAGTTTTTTGAAGAAGTAACAAAGAAGATTGATGAGGGCAGAGCGGTAGATGTGATCTATATGGACTTCAGTAAGGCATTCAACAAGGTTCCCCATGATAGACTGGTTAGCAAGGTTAGATCTCATGGAATACAGGGAGAAATAGCTATTTGGATACAGAACTGGCTCAAAGGTAGAAGACAGATGGTGCTGGTGGAGGGTTGTTTTTCAGACTATGGGCCTGTGACCAGTGGAGTGCCATAAGGATCGGTGCTGGGTCCACTACATTTTATCATTTATATAAATGATTTGGATGTGAGCACGAGAGGTATAATTAGTAAGTTTGCAGAGGACACCAAAATTGGAGGTGCAGTGGACAGCGAAGAAGGTTACCTCAGATTACAACGGGATCTTGATCAGATGGGCTGAGAAGTGGCAGATGGAGTTTAATTTAGATAAAAGCGAGGTGTTGAATTTTGGGAAAGCAAATCTTAGCAGGACTTCTAAACATAATGGTAATTTTCTAGGAAGTGTTGCTGAACAAAGAGACCTTGGAGTGCAGCTTCATAACTCTCTGAAATTGGAATCACTGGTAGATAGGATAGTGAAGAAGGTGTTTGGTATGCTTTCTTTTATTGGTCAAAGGATTGAGTACAGGAGTTAAGAGGTCATTGTGTGGCTGTACAGGACATTGGTTAGGCCACTTTTGGAATTTGCATGCAATTCTGGCCTCCTTCATATCAGAAGGATGTTGTGAAACTTGAAAGGGTTCAGAAAAGATTTACAAGGATGTCATAGAGTCATAGAGATGTACAGCATGGAAACAGACCCTTCACTCCACCCGTCCATGCCAACCAGATATCCCAAGCCAATCTAGTCCCACCGGCCAGCACAGGGTCCATGTCCCTCCAAACCCTTCCTATTCATAAGCCCATCCAAATTCCCCTTAAATGTTGCAATTGTACCAGATCACACCAATTCCTCTGGCATCTCATTCCATCCACGCACCACCCTCTGTGTGAAAAAGTTGCCCCTTAGGTCACTTTTCTGTCTTTCCCCTCACACACTTAACCTATGCACTCTAATTCTGGACTCCCCCACCCCAGGGAAAAGACTTGTCTACTTATCCTATCCATGCACCTTATAATTTTTTAAACCTCTATAATGTCACCCCTCAGCCTCCGACGCTCCAGGGAAAATAGCCCCAGCCTGTTCAGCCTCTCCCGATAGCTCAAATCCTCCAACCCTGGCAACATCCTTGTAAATCTTTTCTGGACCCTTTCAAGTTTCGCAACATCTTTCTGATAGGAAAGAGACCAGAATTGCACGCAATATTCCAACAGTGGCTTAACCAATGTCTTGTACAGCCGCAACATGACCTCCCAACTCCTGTACTCAATACTCTGACCAATAAAAGAAAGCATACCAAATGCCTTCTTCACTATCCTATCTGCCTGTGACTCCACTTTCAAGGAACTGTGAACCTGCAGTCAAAGGTCTCTTTATTCAGCAACACTCCCTAGGACCTTACCATTCAGTGTATAAGTCCTGCTAAGATTTGCTTTCCCAAAATGCAGCACCTCTAATTTATCTGAATTAAACTCCATCTGCCACTTCTCCATTCATTGGCCCATCTGATCAAGATCCCGTTGTAATCTGAGGTAACCTTCTTTGCTGTCCGCTATACCTCCAATTTTGGTGTCATCTGCAAGCTTACTAACTGGGCCTCTTTTGCTCGCATCCAAATCATTTATGAAAATGACATAAAGTAGAGGACCCAGCACCAAACCTGTGACCGTTCCACTAGTGAGGAGAAAGTGAGGTCTGCAGATGCTGGAGATCAGAGTTGAAAATGTGTTGCTGGAAAAGCGCAGCAGGTCAGGCAGCATCCAGAGAACAGGAGAATCGACGTTTCGGGCATAAGCCCTTCTTATGCCTGAAATGTCGATTCTCCTGTTCCCTGGATGCTGCCTTACCTGCTGCGCTTTTTCAGCAACACATTTTCAGCACCGTTCCACTAGTCACAGGTCACCAGTCTGAAAAACAATCCTCCACCACCACCCTCTGTCTTCTACCTTTGACCCTGTTCTGTTTCCAAATAGCTCGTTCTCCATGTATTCTGTGAGATCTAACCTTGCTAATCAGTCTCCCATTGGGAACCTTGTTGAACACCAAAGGGAAGTCCATGTAGATCACATCTACCTCTCTGACCTCATCAATCCTCTTTGTTACTTCTTCAAACAACTCAATCAAGTTTGTGAGACATGATTTCCCAAGCATAATGTCATGTTAACTATCGCTAATCAATCCTTGCCAGGGTTGGAGGATTTGAGTTATAGGGAGAGGTTGAATAGGCTGGCACTGTTTTCCCTGGAGTGTCAGAGGCTGAGAGGTGACCTTATAGGTGTTTATAAAATCACAAGGGGCATGAATAGGAGAAATAGACAAGTCTCTTCCCTGGGGTGGGAGTGTCCAAAACTAGAGGGCATAGGTTAAGTGTGAGAGGGGAAAGATATAAAAGTTACCTAAGGGGCAAATCTTTCACACACAGGGTGGCATGTGGCATGAGCTGCCAGAGGAAGTGGTGGAGGCTGGTACAATTGCAACATTTAAGAGGCATTTGGATGGGTATCTGAATAGAAAGGTTTTGGAGAGATATGGGCCAGGTACTGGCAGGTGGCAATAGATTGGGTTGGGATATCTGGTCAGCATGGACAGATTGGACTGAAGGGTCTGTTTCCATGCTGTACATCTCTCTGACTCTGTGATTCTATAACTGCTGTCTGGGTTGGTTAAGTTCTTAGTGTTCTTGCTGTTGACTGCTCATTGATACATCCTTCACCTTGATGAGATGGGAGAGCTGTCTACACATCGAGAGGTGTGGTTGACTCTATTGGAGCCTCTTTACTTTTCCATGATGTGGAATACAGCTCCACAATTCGTTTCAGCCATCTTAAATTTCAGTCACTGTTCTTTTTTTGTTTAAACCTGCCTTTCACAAGTCCAAATGCAGATAAATTTACAACTTAATATTTGATAGCACATCTCATAATAACATGAGAGGCAGTGCCATAGTATTTTTATTACTAGCATCTGGAGACCCAGGCTAATACTCTGGGAGCCTTAGGAGCTCTCTTGTGGCACAATGTAATTCCAGTATCCCAACCCTTGGAAAAGCAGACTCAGGTTCAAGTCCCACCTGCTGCAGAGGTGTGCAATAACATCTCTCATCTGGTTAATTAAATAGGTTAAAAAGCGAAACTTGATTTGAATCCCACCAGGCAAATGGTGAAATCTGAATTCAGTTAATGAATCTGGAATCAAAAGGAAGACTAATGCTGTAAAAACCCATCTGGTTCACTATTGCACTTCAAGGAAGGAAAATATGGCATCCTCACCTGATCTGGCCTGCATGTGACTCCAGATCCCCAATTATGTAGGTGTTTGCATGAATGACCCCTACATTGGACCAAGAATAGGTCCAATTTGCATCAAATCACTATAAAATTTGGATAAAAGGAATGAAACTGGAAGAATGCTCTGCATTGACCAAGGCACTGGAAATGACAATAGCACATGCAACCTTAACGACCCTGCAAAGTCTTCCTTAATTAACATCAGGTGGTTTGTGCTAAAATAGGGAGAGTTATTTCATAGCTACAACCAGTCAAGGAATGGTTAGAATCATCAAGTCCATTCCTGCACCGACTGGGTTTATCAAGATGGTCCTGCTCCTTCAACCTCACCCTTAACCTGAAATGTGATGACCCTCGGTTAGACTTAACACTAGTTGACTCTCTATAGGACAGCAGCCATGTGGTCTGCTGGAAATATAGTGACTTTGCCTTTTCCTAGAATAGAAAATGTGTTGCTGGAAAAGCACAGCAGGTCAGGCACATCCAGGGAACAGGAGAATCGCCGTTTCGGGCATAAGCCCTTCTTCAGGAATGAGGAAAGTTTGTCCAGCAGGCTAAGATAAAAGGTAGGAAGGAGGGACTTGGGGGAGGGGCGTCGGAAATGTGATAGGTGGAAAGAGGTCAAGGTGAGGGTGATAGGTCAGACTGGGGTGGGGGCGGAGAGGTCAGGAAGAAGATTGCAGGTTAGGAAGGCGGTGCTGAATTCGATGGATTTGACTGAGACAAGGTGGGGGGAGGGGAAATGAGGAAACTGGTGAAATCCGAGTTCATCCCTTGTGGTTGGAGGGTTCCTAGGCGGAAGATGAGGCGCTCTTCCTCCAACCGTCGTGTTGTTGTGGTCTGGCGATGGAGGAGTCCAAAGACCTGCATATCCTTGGTGGAGTGGGAGGGGGAGTTGAAGTGTTGAGCCACAGGGTGGTTGGGTTGGTTGGTCTGGGTGTCCCAGAGGTGTTCTCTGAAACGCTCCGTAAGTAGCCGGCCTGTCTCCCCAATATAGAGGAGGACACATTGGGTGCAAAGGATGCAATAGATGATGTGTGTGGAGGTGCAGGTGCAGGAGGTGCAGGATATGGAAGTTTCCTTTGGGGCCTTGGAGGGAGGTGAGGGGGGAGGTGTGGGCGCAAGTCTTGCACCTCCTGCGGTTCCAGGGGAAGGTGCCGGGAGTGGAGGTTGGGTTGGTGGGGGGTGTGGATCTGACGAGGGAGTCATGGAGGGAGTGGTCTTTACGGAATGCTGATAGGGGAGGGGAGGGAAATATATCCTTGGTGGTGGGGTCCGTTTGGAGGTGGTGGAAATGACGGTGGATGATGCGCTGTACATGGAGATTGGTGGGGTGGTAGGTGAGGACCAGTGGAGTTCTGTCCTGGTGGCGGTTGGAGGGGCGGGGCTCAAGGGCGGAGGAGCGGGAAGTGGAAGAGATGCGGTGGAGGGCAAACTTCCATATCCGCCACAGATTCACCTGCACCTCCACACATATCATCTATTGCATCCTCTGCACCCGATGTGGCCTCCTCTATATTGGGGAGACAGGCCGGCTACTTACGGAGCGTTTCAGAGAACACCTCTGGGACACCCGGACTAACCAACCCAACCACCTGTGGCTCAGCACTTCAACTCCCCCTCCCACTCCACCAAGGATATGCAGGTCTTTGGACTCCTCCATCGCCAGACCACAACAACACGACGGTTGGAGGAAGAGCGCCTCATCTTCCGCCTAGGAACCCTCCAACCACAAGGGATGAACTTGGATTTCACCAGTTTCCTCATTTCCCCTCCCCCCACCTTGTCTCAGTCAAATCCATCGAATTCAGCACCGCCTTCCTAACCTGCAATCTTCTTCCTGACCTCTCCGCCCCCATCCCAGTCTGACCTATCACTCTCACGTTGACCTCTTTCCACCTATCACATTTCCGACACCCCTCCCCCAAGTCCCTTTTATCTTAGCCTGCTGGACAAACTTTCCTCATTCCTGAAGAAGGGCTTATGCCCGAAACATCGATTCTCCTGTTCCCTGGATGCTGCCTGACCTGCTGTGCTTTTCCAGCAACACATTTTCAGCTCTGATCTCCAGCATCTGCAGACCTCACTTTCTCCTCCTTTTCCTAGAATACTCAAGCCTAAAGATAACAAAGGGATAAGCAAGCATTTAAACAGAAGATTAGCCAAGGCAAAGACAGAATTGGGTGAAGTAATGAGAATGGAATTAGAAATTCTTAGTGGTGTTTGGAGGCTCACCTCAGGATCAAGTGTGACATCAAGTTTGTAAACAGTTTTAATCTCAAACAGATGCCAGGGAACAAATGAAACAATTGGCTGAAGGATGGAAATTATGGTGGAGACAAAAGATAACCTAAACTTCCTGAAATATGTTTTAAAAATTATATAAAATGTTTCAAAGTTTTAAAACCTTCAGTTTTGTTAACCTGTTCTACTATCATTGATGATTATTATTGGATTAATATTACAGGTAACTCATTTGACTTAACCTTAACAAGATAAATTTCATTTGAAATAGAAACACATCTTTTGGACATAACAAAGCTAGTTAGTGTGAAAAGGTTTGAAGCTGTATCTGATCTATGAATGCTGACATGATTATTGGGTTCTAGATTTCATTTCTATTTTCACTGGGTTACGCTCATCACTGCCATGGAATTGCACTGCAAACAACATACATTCTTTGCAGCTCTCCAAAACAGAGTGGTTTTTAATATCTCTGTAAGTTCCTTCTCGTTTAACCAAAGTAACATTTCTTTTATTATGTTATGCACTCAATGAATTTAAAGACCCTGAATTCATTTAAAGAAGAATGAACCTATGTTTTCACAGTAAATTTCAAGAACATCCACTGGCTACTTTTGCACGTGGATCAGTCACTGAGGACAATATGTCATTTCAACATGTGCAAGAACATACGAAATTGGAATAGACATAGACCCATTTGATCCCTCAAGCTTTGTGTTCTATTGAATAAGATCGTGGCTGATCTGTTGGTATTTCACATTCCTTATTTTCACGTATAACTCCATAACTTTGGATTCTGTTGCCTAATAAGAATCTATCCACCTCAGCCTCCTAAGGCAGAGAATGCCAAAGCTCTTAATTTCCTAAATAGCACCAATTCCAACTGGCGTTAATGTTAAAGTTATGCACTGCCTAATGCAGATATTTCCACTCTGAAGTACTCTAAGCTTTATGTAGAACATTCATTCTCATAAATCTTCTCCTCTGCACTCCAAATTTTGACCTTTCTGCCATCCAGTCCTTTTTCTTGAACACATCATCATCTCTTTATTACATTTACAGATTTCATTGAACTCCCTGATTTAATCTCTTTAATTAGACTTTCGGTCCTGTGAAAGCACCAATGAACAATTTTAAGCAATGTTATAAATAACATTTCCTGTGACTTTGATCATGTTGAATATAATTCCTCATCCCCCTTGATCTTCCTGTCACCATTGACATGATCCATGACACAATCCTCCTCCAATAATGTTCCTGTATTGTCCATTTCTGTGGGGCTGCACTCACCTGGTCATATTCATATTGTTCTGATTATAGCCTCAGAGAATCAACAACGCTGCATTCCCTTCTTACATCCTACTCTCAGAATCCACCAAGGTAATATCATTGGCTGTTCTACATCTTCTCATTCAGCCCTTTGAAAGCATTCATTGAAGACATGGAATTAGTTTCCACATATAGGTTGCTGACAAACAGCTCTTCCTATTCATCAACTCTCTGAGATTCTCCAGTGGTTTTATGTCATCAGAGTGGGTTTTATGCAGTTTTGAATAAGTTGTTACGTTCCATATTCTCTGTCTTCTCACCTCGGTGTGTTTCTGGATCCAAGGAACCACCCATTGGCTCAATCGTGCTCTCACCAAGTAACAGTACGCTATTTGTACTTATCTGTTGACACGCTTAATTACCTGGAATTATCTTGCCGTTATCTCCCTAACTACATATTCTGTGCCTGTGCACTTGTCCCCACTTCACCTGATGAAGGAGAAGTGCTCCAAATGCCTGTGATTTCAACTAAACCTGTTGGACTATAACCTGGTGTTGTGTGACGTCTAACATGAGCAATTGGTGTGTGGCGTATTACAAACCAACCAAAAATCCTGATCCCAGGGAAGGCCTATTCATTGGCTAGTTTCCCCATCATTTCCATAAAATTCACCTCAATTGTCAATTCAGAAGAATATATTACATTAGTGTGGCTGATGGAATATTTATTTAAATTTATCTTTAATTTACTTATCATAGTTATCATACACAGTGACAGTGTATTCGTCTTCCAGTGGTTCATGGAAAAAAATGTAGAATGTTTATGACACAGAAACAGAGTATTTGTCTCATAATGTCTGCGCCAGACAAAGGTGAACCAGCCAGCCTAATCCCATTCTCCAGCATTTGGTCTACAGTCTTGCAGGTTATAGCACTGGTTATCCAGGCACCTTTTAAGTGAATTGCGGTTGTCTGTCTGTTCTATCTTTCTGGGCAGCCAGTTCCAGACATCTAGGGTGAAAAATATGTATTCTCATCTCCCCTTTAACCTTTCTGCCGATCACTTTAAATCCGTGCTCCTCAAATTACAGACCTGTCTGCTGAGGTAAACAGACACTTTCCATCCATTTGATCAAGGCCCTTTACAATTTCCTACATCCGAATTGAATCTCCCCTCAGCCTTTTCTGTTGCCAGGACAACTCCAGCCTATCCAATCTTTCCTCACTGCTTTACTTTTCCCGGCATCATCTTCCTAAATCTCCTCTGCACCAACTCTGGTACAATTCCATCCTTTTAGTGATGACCAAAAATGCCCATTGTGCACAAGTTTAGCCCGAACTAACGATTACAGATTACATTACAGTGTGGAAACAGGCCCTTCAGCCCAACAAGTCCACACCGACCCGCGAAGCGAACCCACCCATACCCCTACATTTACCCCTTACCGAACACTACGGGCAATTTAGTATGGCCAATTCACCTGACCCTGCACATCTTTGGACTGTGGGAGGAAACTGGAGCACCCAGTTTCCTCCCACGCGAGGAAACCCACGCAGACACGGGGAGAACGTGCAAACTCCACGCAGTCAGTCGCCTGAGGCGGGAATTGAACCCGGGTCTCTGGCGCTGTGAGGCAACAGTGCTAACCACTGTGCCACCGTGCCACAACGATGTAGAGAGTTCCAGCATAACATCACAGTTCTAAATACCATGGCTAAAATAGGAAAGGATTCCATCTTCCTTCTTAACAATCCTTTCAACCTGTCATGATACCTTCAGGGAATTGTGGGCATTCTCTCCAAGGTCCCTGTCAGTGTTCTCCCAGTGAATGTCTATTCCTTTTGCCTGTTTGACCTCTTCCTGTGTATCACTGCACTTTTCGCTGTGTTGAATTCCATTTGCCAATTTTATCCTGGTCAGATCAGTCTGTTGATGTTTTCCTGCACTCAAAAGCTATCTGTCTTACTATCAACCATGTGACCAATTTTGTGGTGTCATCTGCAAACAATTTGACCACACCCCTTACATTTATAAACAAATAATTAATATACACTACAAAAAACAGAGACCTTGAGTACTGGGTACTGAAGAATCCCACTGGAAAAGGCTTCCAATTCAAAAGCACCCATTTTGTTTCCTGCCACTAAGCCAACATCATATCCATGCCTGGAATATGAAATTACAGATGTATATATGTTACTCATGGTACAAAGGATCCAGATTTGAACAAAGCCATCAGCAGAGGAGATCGGCAAATTTCATAGAACATCGAACTTAGAACACAGAACATAGAAAAGTACAGCACAGAACAGGCCCTTTGGCCCACCATGTTTTGCCGAGGATTAATCCTAAACTAAAATCAAATAACCTAACCTATGCACCCCTCAATTAACTGCTGTCCATGTGCATGTTCAGCAGTCACTTAAATGTCCCTAATGACTCTGCTTCCACCACCACCACTGGCAACGCATTCCATGCATTCACAACTCTGCATAAAGAACTTACCCCTAATGTCTCCCCTATACTTTCCTCATAACATCTTAAAACTATGACCCCTCATGGCAGTCAATCCTGCCCTGGGGAAAAGTGTCTGGTTATCGACTCTATCCATGCCTCTCATTACCTTGTGCACCTCCATCAGGTCAACTCTCTTCCACCTCCTCTCCGGAGAGAAAAGTCCGAGCTTAGTCCACCTCTCTTCGTAAGACAAGCCCTGTAGTCCAGGCAGCATCCTGGTAAACCTTCTTTGCACACTCTCCAAAGCCTCCGCATCTTTCCTGTAATAGGGTGACCAGAACTGGACACACTGTTCCAAGTGTGGTCTCAGCAAGGTTTTGTAGAGATGCAGCAAAACCTCACGGATCTTCAACTCAATTCCCCAGTTAATAAAAGCCAAGAGACCATATGCTTTCTGAGCAACCCTATCCACTTGTTGGCAACATTGAGGGATCTATGCATTTGAACACCAAGATAGCACTATTCCTCCAGACTGCCAAGAATCTTGTCTTTAATCCTATATTCAGCATTCAAATTGGACCTTTCAAATTGCATCACTTTGCATTTATCCAGGTTGAACTCCATCTGCCATTTCTCAGCTCAGCTCTGCATCCTGTCAATTTTGCGCTGCAGCCTGCAACAGGCCTCAATGCTATCAATGGCACCTCCAAACATCATGTCATCAGCAAATTTACAAACCCAGCCCTCAACCTCCTCATCCAAGTCATTCATAAGAACTACAAAGAACAGAGGCTCAAGAACAGAGAGGGACACCACTCAACACTGACCTCCAGACAGAATACTTTTTATCCACAACCACACTCTGCCTTCTGTCAGCCAACCAATCTGAATCCAGAGAACCAAATCTCCCTGTATCCCATACCTCCTGACTTTATGAGTGAGCTGGCCAAGGGGAACCTTATCAATTACCTTGCTGAAGTCCATTTGCACTGCATCCACTGGTCAACATTCATCAACCTGTCTCGTCACCTCCTCAAAGAACTCAATACGATTTGTGAGGCATGACTTGCCCCTCACAAAGCCATACTGACTACTTTTAATCACGCCATGCTTTTCCAAATAGTCATAAATCCTATCCCTGAGAATTCTTTCCAAAACCTTGCTGAATACAGACCTAAGACTGACCGGTGTGTAATTGCCAGCAATTTCCCTATTACCCTTCTTGAAAAGAGGCATAACATTCGCCTCCCTCCAATCCTCCATTACGAATCCCATGGAGAATGAGGAAGCAAAGATCGTCACCAGCTCCTTAGCAACCTCTTTTCTCACTTCCTGCAGCAAACTAGGATAAATCTGGTCTGGCCCTGGGCATTATCAATCTTATTGTTTGCCAAGGTTTCCAACACATCAACTTCCTCAATCTCGATCTGTTCAAGCCTGTTTCCTAGCTCCTCAAAGTTCTAATTCACAACAAGGTCCCTTTATTAGTGAAAACTGAAGTTAAAAACCTAATTTTGCACTTCCCGTCTGCTCAGACTCCATGCACAAGTTCTCCAATTTATCCCTGACCAGCCCTTCCTTCTCCCTGATCATTCTCTTATTCCTCACATATGAGTAAAATGCCTTTGGGTTCTTTCTAATGCTTCCCACCAAGCCTTTCTCGTGCCCCCTCCTGGCTCTCCTCACTCCATTTTTGAGCTCCTTTCTATTAAGCCTGTAATCCTCGAAAGCTGTGCTAGATCCTTGCTTCCTCCACTTTCCGTAAACTGCCTTCTTCCTTTTGACGAGAAACTCTTCTGTTCTCGTCATCCAACGCTCTTTAATCTTACCCCTTCTTGCCTGTCTTAGAGGAACAAATTTATGCATCACTCGCAACAACTGCTCCTTAAACAGTTTCCATATCTTTGTTGTGCCCTTTCTGTGGAACAATTGTTCCCAATCTCTACTTCCCAACTTCTCTCTGACAAAGGGGCGACACAGTGGCTCAGTGGTTAGCACTGCTGCCTCACAGCGCCAGGGACCCAGGTTCGATTCCAGCCTTGGGCAACTGTCTGCGTGGAGTTTGCACATTCTCCCCGTGTCTGTGTGGATTTCCTCCGGGTGCTCCAGTTTCCTCTCACGTTCAAAGATGTACAGGTTGCGAATAGGCCATGCTAAATTGCCCGTAGTGTTAGGTGCATTTGTCCGGTGAAAATGTAGGCATGTCGGTGTGGACTTGTTGGGCCAAAGGGCCTGTTTCCACACTGTAGGGAATTTAATCTCATCAAACATCATAATTTCCTTTCCCTCAATTAAACATCTTCCCATGGTAACTGCTCCTTCCCTCTCCATGGCTATGGTAATTGTGAGGCAATTGTGGTCACTGTCACCAAAGGGTTCTCCCACCGCGAGATCTGACACCTGTTGAGCACCAAATCATTGTCGAGCACCAAATCGAAAATGGCTTCCCCCCTCGTCAGCCTGTCTACATACTGAGTAAAGAAACCCTCCTGAACACACCTGACAAAACAGCTCCATCCACCAGTAGCAGAACAATCTGTGCAATATTAAAATGTTGAAGCAGTGGGAAGGTTGCCAGTCCAGTCCCTCAGTGTATTAACAGCAGTAGGGATGATTTGACTTTCAAGACAATGAATCTCTACCTTTGTGCTTAGTGATAGAATGATTTGTGATTATTTTACCTTTTTGTGTGCTTGCTTGACTGATCAACAGACTAACCTGAAAGCATGATCTTCATTTTTGTTTTACTTTCAAAGTAGATGGTTCTTTTTCATAAGTTGTTCAGTACACTGTATTTCATTATGATTCAGATTCACAATTCCTGGAATAGCATCCATTCAAATGATAAAAGAAAGATCAGCTGCATTCAAGAGTACAAAATGATTTTCCATAAAATTCCCTCTTACCAAATTCCACTTGGGAACGAACTAATTTGTAAATGGTTTGTAAAATCATGTGATTATAATGATTTCACTGAATGTAAAGCTGTCAGAGCAATTGTGTGTCTTTCATTTCAATTCTTCCTGATGATGTTGAGACTTCTGTTTGTTATGAAGGTGTAGAGGCACTGTACCTTTAAGAGAGTTGAAAAGCTAGCAAGGACATGTCACAGAGAATCTGGAATAAGGTAACAATGTAACACTTGGTCGAAACAGCTAACATCAGCGAGGTTGCCATGAAACAAAATCAAATTTAAATTCGGCCAATCAGTTTAAATTATGTCCCAAGATACCAAAATTCAATCAAATTTGCATTTAGTATTTTGATGGTATTAAAACCAATGAAGCAATCCAATGTTTTTGGGTATAAAACTGGACATTTTGAACACTTAGGGGACAACTGCCAAAGACCAACAAATGTAGGGGCGGACTGCTAGTTGAAGAGCTCTTTGATACCTGTCAGGTACCTGTCGGTCTGTGGGGAGTTTGTGCAGCAGGACATCGAAGCTGAGCTGGAGAAAATCTACAAAGGAGAATCGGCAAAGCTGACTGGTTTTGAATCATGTTTCTCTTTTGTAAATCTTAATCGGGTTTTTTTTTATCGGTCTCATATTGTAGAGTCGGAGGTAAATTATAGGTTAAAGAGAAATGAGTTGCAAATACTTGTTGGTTATATTATTCTTTGTTGGAATTAAAGAGCAAAGATTTTAATCTTTATGTTAAACAGTGATCGTTCTTTGCCTCTGGAATTTTAACAGATAACAGCGCGGGGTGAATGTTTTCTGCGTTGATAGTTTAAATTAGCAGAGTGGTTTACCCTGTGTGACAACACATTCCCTTGACCATCACAACTACCAGCAACACAATAGATGAAACACTGGCTTAGACTGATTCCCAGATGGAGCAGAGGCAAACCATTCACTCACAACATTGCTACTCAGCTGTGAGGATTCCTTACATCAGTTGAATTTTATGAACAGCACATACCTGTTCTGTTTTCCAATTCTCCTCGTACTTGCTAACTTACTTTGGGAAATTTCTCATTTTGAATTATCACAGATTCTGCAAGTGAGCCAAATTAATAACTGACTGTTTCATAATGTTTTAATTTCCACAGATTGGACAGCACCGAATTCTTATTCACACAAGTATCTATGAAAATGAAGAAACTGGCATAAATTCAAGTTATTTTCCTAAAAGCTTGATCTGAGTTTGTTAAACTTTGTGATTATAATGACTGATTGAAAGAAAAACCATATCAGACCAATTATGTGTCTTTGTGCTTCAGCTCTTCCCGATGATGATCACCAGCCTGCCAATCCTTCTACCGTCTCAATGACAATCAACGCAATAAATGAACCAACAGCTCAGGCCTCCCAGAAAACAGATGATGCAGAGGCAAGCCATTTGACCCCACAACCACTTGGCAAGAGTGAGTATTTGTTGCGTCAGTTGAATTTCAGGGACAGCATGTGCCTATTCTGTTTTCCAATTCTCCTTGTACGTGCTAAGTTACTTTGCGAACATATCTTTTTTGAATCTTTAGAACTATAAGATCTATGAATAGTCCATTTCATCTCTCAGTCCTGATTTCATATTGAACTAGGATGAGGTTGTTCTGAATTGTAATTCCTATTATTCATCTTGGTTCCATAGCCCTGAACACCCTTATCCAATGAAAAGCTCTCAATCTTAATTTTGGAATTTTCGATTATTGACCTAGCCTGAACCACATTTTCGGGAGACATTTCTTGATTTCTTGTCCCTTTCTGTGAAGAAATGGTGTCTGACATTATCTTGACATAACCTGACTAATTTTAAGGCTAATCGATCTGTTCTTCACAGTGAACATTGTCCATACTGATACTTTGTAATGGAACTTGGATCAATGCATTAAGGCATGTGTTCCATCTTACTTTAATCTGGCAGTTATTCCTTTAGATCAGGTAGAGTAAGTGGCAGTTCTATAGTTTTAGCCTCTAGTATTACATATGTAGCAATGTTTGGAGTGAAAAGAATTATGAATTGCTTCATAAATATGCAGATTCTTTTCAATCTAGAATTAATTTGAATGCAATGTTTCACTACAATAACAGAGATCCCAATACATAAAAATAATTAATAAATTGGAATGTTTCCGACAGTATATTAATGACCATTACACCTGATGGTACATCACGTTGTTCTAATTAATTGCATGTTTCGTTAATACAAATTTGTTGTTACACAGATTGACGAATTGGGGACAGTGTTTCTAAGATGCAAACTTTAAAAATGTTTCTTGGCTGCAATGTGATTAGATTACCAACACTAGTCGCGTTGTTTCTAATGCACTATTTTTCTTTAAGATGGGGTTGCACAAGAACACAACCATCACATTATAGAAGGAGTACCTGTTAGTGAATTGAGACATATAAGTGAAAATAATCTGAAATATGAAAGCTTAAAATGTAAATTAGAAAAGGCATATACATAGATCAGGAACAGGACAGTGATCACATGGGTACCTGCATAAGGGCCTCAGGACCTTAGTTGGATTAAATAGTCTGTAACCAAAACAGAAAATGCTGGAAAATCACAGCAGGTCTGGCAGCATCTGTAAGGAGAGAAAAAGAGCTGACGTTTCGAGTCTAACTGACCCTTTGACATTTTCTAGCATTTTCTAGCATTTTCTCTTTTGGTTTCAGATTCCAGCATCTGCAGTAATTTGCTTTTAAATAGTCTGTAACATTTACATGTTTTTTTTATATCTATCTTAAGTTCATTGCAATTAGCAGAGATTCTGCAAGTGAGCCAAATTAATAACTGACTGTTTCACAATGTTTTAATTTCCAAACAGTGGGCAGCACCTTATTCTTATTCATACAAATATCTGGGTCCTTTTAGAAACTACATTATCCGAATGTTCACAGAAAGCAAGCATATTTTTGTCTTGTTTCAATTCTGTGGAGTCCAGATGAACAGGAATATTTCCACAGAGACACTGTGGGCTTCATTTTGCATCATCATGACTGTCTCACACCCATTACCTTGTCTCCACAAAACCCACACGCAGCATGAGTTCTAAACCCAATTTTGTTTGGAATTTAGGACAATGGCTTCACATTGTATCACATGTGAAAATGATGAAACTGGCATGAATTCATATTATTTCCCTAAAGGCTTGATCTAAATTTTGTGAAGATAATGACTGATTGAAAGAAAAACCATATCAGACCAGTTATGTGTCTTTGTGCTTCAGCTCTTCCCGATGATAATCACCAGCCTGCCAATCCTTCTAACATCCCAATGACAATCAACACAATAAATGAACTAACAGCTCAGGCCTCCCAGAAAACAGATGATGCAGAGGCAAGCCATTTGACCCCACAACCACTTGGCAAGAGTGAGTATCCGTTGCATCACTTGAATATCAGGGACAGCATATGCCTATTCCATTTTCCAATTCCCCTTGTACTTGCTAAATTACTTTACAAACATGCCTTTTTTGAATCTTTAGAAGTATATGATCTATGAATAGTACATTCCATATCTCAGTCCTGATTTCTCATTGAACTATAACGAGGTTGTTCTGAGTCATAACTCCTATTATTCATCTTGGTTCCATAGCCCTGAATACCCTTATGCAGTGAAAAGCTCTCAATCTTAATTTTGGAATTTTCAATTATTGACCTAGTCTGAATCACTGTTTTGGGGAGACATTTCTTGATTTCTTGCCTCCTTTCGTGAAGAAATGCTTTCTGACATAATGTTGACATAACCTGACTGTAAATTTAAGGCTAATCGATCTGTTCTTCACAGTTGAACATTGTCCATACTGATACTTTGTAAAGGAAATTTGATCAATGAGTTAAGGCATTTGTTCCATCTTACTTTAATCTGGCAGCTATTCCTTTAGATCAGGTAGAGTAAGTGGGAGTTGTATAGCCTTAGCCTTTAGAATTAGATATGTTGCAATGTTTGGAGTGAAAAGAATTATGAGTTGCTTCATAAAAATGCTGAATCATTTCAATCCAGAATTAATTTGAATGCAATGTTTCACTACAATCACAGAGATCCCAATACATAAAAATAATTAATAGATTGGAATGTTCCCAACAGAATATTAATGACCATTACACCTGAAGGTACGACAGGTTGTTCTGGTAAAATGCATGTTTCGTTAATGCAGATTTGTTGTTACACAGATTGACGAATTGGGGACAGTGTTTCTAAGATGCAAACTTTAAAAATGTTTCTTGGCTATAATGTGATTAGATTACCAACACTAGACATGCTGTTTCTAATGCACTATTTTTCTATTAGATGGGGTTGCACAAGAACACAACCATCACGTTGTAGAAGAAGTACCTGTAGTGAATTGAGACACGTCAATGAAAATAATCTGAAATATGAAAGCTTAAAATCTAAATTAGAAAAGGCATATATGGGAACAGGAAGAATGATCATATGGGTACATGCAGAAGGGCCTCAGGACCTTAGGTGGATTAAATAGTCTGTAACATTCAAATATTTTTTTTAATATCTATCTTAAATTCATTGCAATTATCAGAGATTCTGCAAGTGAGCCAAATTAATAACTGATGTTTCACAACGTTCTAATTTCCAAACAGTGGACAGCACCTTATTCTTATTCATACAAAAACCTGGGTCCTTTTAGAAACTACATTATCTGAATGTTCACAGAAAAGAAGGATATTTTTGTCTTCTTTGATTTCTGTGGAGTCCAAATGAACGGGAATATTTCCACAGAGACACTGTGGGCTTCATTTTGCATCATCATGACTGTCTCGCATCAATTGCCTTGCCCCCACAGAACTCACACACAGCATGAGTTCTAAATCCAATTTTGGTTGGGATTTAGGACAATGGCTTCACATTGTATCACTTGTGAAAATGATGAAACTGGCATGAATTCATGTTATTTCTCTAAAAGCTTGATCTAAATTTTGTGATTATAATGACTGTTTGAAAGAAAAACTTTCTCAGAGCAATGATGTGTCTTTGTGCTTCAGCTCGTCCTGATGTTGATCACCAGCCTGCCAATCCTTCTACCATCACAAAGACAATCAACGCAATAAATGAACCATCAATTCAGGCCTCCCAGAAAACAGATGATGCAGAGGCAAGCCATTTGACTCCACAACCACTTGGCAAGAGTGAGTATCTGTTGCATCACTTGAATTTCAGGTACAGATTATGCCTATTCCATTTTCCAATTCTCCTTGTACGTCCTAAATTACTTTGCGAACATGCCTTTTTTGAATCTTTAGAAGTATAAGATCTATGAATAGTCAATTTCATCTCTCAGTCCTGATTTCACATTGAACTAGAACGAGGTTGTTCTGAATCATAACTCCTATTCTTCATCTTGGTTCCATAGCCCTGAACACCCTTATCCAATGAAAAGCTCTCAATCTTATTTTTGGAATTTTCAATTATTGACCTAGTCTGAATCACTGTTTTGGGGAGACATTTCTCGATTTCTTGTCTCCTTTCTGTGAAGAAATGCTCCCTGACGTTATTTTTACATAACATGACTGTAATTTTAAGGCTAATCGATCTGCTCTTCACAGTGAACATTGTCCATACTAATGCTTTGTAATTCACACAAATGCCTGAGGCCTTTTAGGAACTATATTTTCCAAATGTTTACAGAAAGGAAGGATATTTGCGTCTTGTTTGATTTCTGTGGAGTCCAGATGAACAGCAATATTTCCACAAAGATACTGTGAGCTAGGCTCGCTCTCCTTCATTTTGCATCATCATGGCGTCTCGCACCCATTGTATGACCCCACAGGACCCATACACAGCATGCTGCTTTCATGCAGAGTTGGTCCAGATCCAATTTTGTTTGGAATTTGGGACAATAGTTTCACATTGTATCACTTGTGAAAATGAAGAAACTGGCATGAATTCAAATTATTTCCCGAAAAGCTTTATCTGAGTTTGTAAAATTTTGTGATTATAATGACTGATTGAAAGAAAAACCATATCAGAGCAATTGTGTGTCTTTGTGCTTCAGCTACTCCTGATGATGATCACCAGCCTGCCATTCCTTTTACCGTCTCAACTACAATTAACGCAATAAATGAAATAATTCCTCAGACAGACACCCGGAACACAGATGATGCAGAGGCAAGACGTTTCTATGATCCATTACATCATAACTGTGAGTATTCGTTGCATCATTTGAATTCCATGGGCAGCATGTGCCTATTCTGTTTTCCAATTCTCCTTGAATGTGCTAAATTACTTTGTGAACATTTCTTTTTTGAATCACTAGATCTATGATTAGTCCACTCCATCTCTCAGTCCTGATTTCATACTCAACTAGAACAAGGTTGTTCTGAATCATAACTCCTATTATTCGTCTTGGTTCCATAACCCTGAACACCCTTATCCAATGAAATTTCAATCTTAATTTCAGAATTTTCAATTATTGACTTAGACTGAACCGCATTTTTGGGAAGACAATTCTAAATTTCTTGTCTCCTTTCTGTGAAGAAATGGTTTCTGACATTATCTTGTCATAGCCTAACTGTAATTTGAAGGCTACTCAATCTGTTCTACACAATGAACATTGTCCAGACTGATGGGTTGTAATGGAGATTGGATCAATGAGTTAAGACATGTGTTCCATCTTACTTTAATCTGGCAGCTATTCCTTTACATCAGATTCAGTAAGTAGGAGTTCTGTAGCCTTAGCCTTTAGTATTACATATGTTGTAATGTTTGGAGTGAAAATAAATATTAGTTGCTCCATAAATATGCTGAATCATTTTAATCCAGAATTAATTTGAATGCCATGTTTCACTACAATCACAGAGATCCCAATACATAAAAATAATTAATAGATTGGAATGTTCCCAACAGAATATTAATGACCATTACACCTGAAGGTACGACAGGTTGTTCTGGAAAAATGCATATTTCGTTAATGCAGATCTGTTGTTACACAGATTGACGAATTGGGGACAGTGTTTCTAAGATGCAAACTTTAAAAATGTTTCTTGGCTATAATGTGATTAGATTACCAACACTAGACATGCTGTTTCTAATGCACTATTTTTCTATTAGATGGGGTTGCACAAGAACACAACCATCACGTTGTAGAAGAAGTACCTGTAGTGAATTGAGACACGTCAATGAAAATAATCTGAAATATGAAAGCTTAAAATCTAAATTAGAAAAGGCATATATGGGAACAGGAAGAATGATCATAGGGTACATGCAGAAGGGCCTCAGGACCTTAGGTGGATTAAATAGTCTGTAACATTCAAATATTTTTTTTAATATCTATCTTAAATTCATTGCAATTATCAGAGATTCTGCAAGTGAGCCAAATTAATAACTGATGTTTCACAACGTTCTAATTTCCAAACAGTGGACAGCACCTTATTCTTATTCATACAAAAACCTGGGTCCTTTTAGAAACTACATTATCTGAATGTTCACAGAAAAGAAGGATATTTTTGTCTTCTTTGATTTCTGTGGAGTCCAAATGAACGGGAATATTTCCACAGAGACACTGTGGGCTTCATTTTGCATCATCATGACTGTCTCGCATCAATTGCCTTGCCCCCACAGAACTCACACACAGCATGAGTTCTAAATCCAATTTTGGTTGGGATTTAGGACAATGGCTTCACATTGTATCACTTGTGAAAATGATGAAACTGGCATGAATTCATGTTATTTCTCTAAAAGCTTGATCTAAATTTTGTGATTATAATGACTGTTTGAAAGAAAAACTTTCTCAGAGCAATGATGTGTCTTTGTGCTTCAGCTCGTCCTGATGTTGATCACCAGCCTGCCAATCCTTCTACCATCACAAAGACAATCAACGCAATAAATGAACCATCAATTCAGGCCTCCCAGAAAACAGATGATGCAGAGGCAAGCCATTTGACTCCACAACCACTTGGCAAGAGTGAGTATCTGTTGCATCACTTGAATTTCAGGTACAGATTATGCCTATTCCATTTTCCAATTCTCCCTGTACGTCCTAAATTACTTTGCGAACATGCCTTTTTTGAATCTTTAGAAGTATAAGATCTATGAATAGTCAATTTCATCTCTCAGTCCTGATTTCACATTGAACTAGAACGAGGTTGTTCTGAATCATAACTCCTATTCTTCATCTTGGTTCCATAGCCCTGAACACCCTTATCCAATGAAAAGCTCTCAATCTTATTTTTGGAATTTTCAATTATTGACCTAGTCTGAATCACTGTTTTGGGGAGACATTTCTCGATTTCTTGTCTCCTTTCTGTGAAGAAATGCTCCCTGACGTTATTTTTACATAACATGACTGTAATTTTAAGGCTAATCGATCTGCTCTTCACAGTGAACATTGTCCATACTAATGCTTTGTAATTCACACAAATGCCTGAGGCCTTTTAGGAACTATATTTTCCAAATGTTTACAGAAAGGAAGGATATTTGCGTCTTGTTTGATTTCTGTGGAGTATAGATGAACAGGAATATTTCCACAAAGATACTATGAGCTAGGCTCGCTCTCCTTCATTTTGCATCATCATGGCGTCTCGCACCCATTGTATGACCCCACAGGACCCATACACAGCATGCTGCTTTCATGCAGAGTTGGTCCAGATCCAATTTTGTTTGGAATTTGGGACAATAGTTTCACATTGTATCACTTGTGAAAATGAAGAAACTGGCATGAATTCAAATTATTTCCCGAAAAGCTTTATCTGAGTTTGTAAAATTTTGTGATTATAATGACTGATTGAAAGAAAAACCATATCAGAGCAATTGTGTGTCTTTGTGCTTCAGCTACTCCTGATGATGATCACCAGCCTGCCATTCCTTTTACCGTCTCAACTACAATTAACGCAATAAATGAAATAATTCCTCAGACAGACACCTGGAATACAGATGATGCAGAGGCAACACGTTTCCAAGATCCATTACATCATAACTGTGAGTATTCGTTGCATCATTTGAATTCCATGGGCAGCATGTGCCTATTCTGTTTTCCAATTCTCCTTGAATGTGCTAAATTACTTTGTGAACATTTCTTTTTTGAATCACTAGATCTATGATTAGTCCACTCCATCTCTCAGTCCTGATTTCATACTCAACTAGAACAAGGTTGTTCTGAATCATATTATTCGTCTTGGTTCCATAACCCTGAACACCCTTATCCAATGAAATTTCAATCTTAATTTCAGAATTTTCAATTATTGACTTAGACTGAACCGCATTTTTGGGAAGACAATTCTAAATTTCTTGTCTCCTTTCTGTGAAGAAATGGTTTCTGACATTATCTTGTCATAGCCTAACTGTAATTTGAAGGCTACTCAATCTGTTCTACACAGTGAACATTGTCCAGACTGATGGGTTGTAATGGAAATTGGATCAATGAGTTAAGACATGTGTTCCATCTTACTTTAATCTGGCAGCTATTCCTTTACATCAGATTCAGTAAGTAGGAGTTCTGTAGCCTTAGCCTTTAGTATTACATATGTTGTAATGTTTGGAGTGAAAATAAATATTAGTTGCTCCATAAATATGCTGAATCATTTTAATCCAGAATTAATTTGAATGCCATGTTTCATTACATTAACAGAGATCCCTATACATAAAAATAATTAATAGATTGGAATGTTTGCTACGGAATATTAATGACCTGTACACCTAAAGGCATGATAAAATTCATGTTTCTCAACGCAAATATTCTGTAACACAAATTGATGAATTGGGGACAGTGTTTCTAAAACGCAAACTTTTAAAACGTGTTCTGGCTATAATGTGATTCGATCACCAACACTTGAAACGCTGTTTCTAATGCACTGTTTTTCTATAAGATGGGGTTGCAAAAGAACACAACTGTTACATTCTAGAAGAATTGAGGCGCATCAATGAAACTAATCTGAAATATGAAAGCTTAAAATCTAAAATGATTAGAACAGACATACATATAGAGCGGGAACGGGAAGAATAATCAATGGGTACCTACATAAGGGCCTCAGGACTTTAGGTGGATTAAATAGTCTGGAACATTCACATGTTCTTTATATCATATCTATCTTAAGTTCAATACAAATATCACAGATTCTGCAAGGGAGGAAAAGTAATAGTTGACAGTTTTACAATGCTTTAATTTCCACAGAGTGTACAGAATCTTATTCTTATTCATACAAATGTCTGGGACCTTTTGGAAATGACATTACCTGAATGTTTACATAAAGGAAGGACATTTGTGTCTTGTGTGATTTTTTTTGTGTGGAGTTCAGATGAATGGGAATATTTCCACAAAGACACTGTGGGCTAGGCTCAACTCCCCTTCACTTTGCATCATCATAATTGTCTCCCAGCCATTGCTATGACCCCAGAGGACCCACACACAGCATGCTGCTTTCATGCAGATGAGTTCCAAATCCAATTTTGTTTAGGATTTTGGACAATAGCCTCACATTGTACCACTTGTGAAAAATGAAGAAACTGGCATGAATTTAAGTTCTTTGTTGAAAAGCTTGATCTGAGTTTGTAAAATTTTGTGAATATAATGACTCATTGAATGAAAAACTGTATCAGAGCAATTATGTGTCCTTGTGCTTCAGCTCTTCCTGATGATGATCACCAGCCTTCCATTCCTTCTACCCTCACCATTAAATTCAATGCCATAAATAGAAAAACAGCTCTAGCCACATTGGATAATACAGATGATGCAAAGCCAAGCCGTTCCTCCCAACGATCACGTCGTAACGGTGAGTATGCTTTGCATCATTTTCATTTCATGGGCAGCATAGGCTTGTTCTATGTTCCAATTCTCCTTCTTTGTGCTAACTTACATCGTGAACTTTTCTTTTTTGAATCCTTTGAACCATAAGATCTATGGATAGTCCATTCATTCCTTCAGTCCTGATTTCACATTGAACTAGAACAAGGATGTTCTGAATCGTAACATCAACTCTTCATCTTGGTTCCACAACCCTTAACACCTTTATCCAATGAAAAGCTCTCAATCTTAATTTAGGGATTTTCAATTACTAACCTTGACTGAACCATTTTTTTAGGGAGGCATTTCTAAATTTCTTCTCTCCTTTCTGTGAAGAAATGGTTTCTGATGTTAATTTTATATAGCCTGACTGCAAGTTTAAGGTTAATTCATCTGTTCTGCACAGTGAACATTGTCCATACTGATGTGTTGTAATGGAAATTGGATCAATGAGGTCAGGCATGTGTTGCATTTTACTTTATTCTGGCAGCTATTCCTTTAGATCAGGTACAGTAAGTGGGAGTTCTCTGGCCTTAGCCTTTAGTATTATGTATGTTGCGATGCTTTGAGCAAAAGAATGATTAGTTGCTCCATAAATATGCTTAATCATTTCAAATCAGAATTAATTTGAATGCAATGTTTCACTACATTGCCAGAAATCCCAATACCGAAAAATAATTAATAAGTTGGAATGTTTCCTACAGAATATTAATGACCATTACACCTGACGGTATGACAGGTTGTTCTGAAAAGATGCATGTTTTGTTCATGCAAATTTTCTGTAACACAGATTGACGAATTGGGGACAAGTGTTTCTAAAACGCAAACTTTTAAAACGTGTTTTGGCTGTAATGTAATTAGAACACCAACACTTGAAGTACTGTTTCTAATGCACTATTTTCTATATGATGGGTTGCACAAGAATGTAGCCATTATGTTATAGAAGAAGTACCTGTAGTGAATTGACTAACGTCAATGAAAATAATCTGAAATATTAAAGTTTAAAATCTGAAGTAAAATGATTAGAACAGACATACATATAGATCATGAACAGGAAGAATGATCACATGGGTACCTGCCTAATAACCTCAGGACCTTAGGTGAATTAAATAGTCTGTAACACTCCCATGTTTTTTTTATATATTTATCTTAAGTTCAAAGCAATTATCTAGAATTCTGCAAGTGAGCCAAATTAATAACTGACTGTTCCACAATGTTTTAATTTCCACAGAGTGAACAGCACCTTATTCTTAGTCCTTTTAGGAAATACATTACCTAAATCTTTACACAATGGAAGGACATTTGTGTCTTGTTTGATTTCTGTGGAGTCCAGATGAACAGAAATATTTCCACAAAGACACTGTGGGCGGGGCTCCCTCCCCTTCACTTTGCATCATCATTTCTGTCTCACACCCATGCCTTGCCCCCACCGAATCCACACACACCATGCTGCTTTCCAGCAGATGAGTTCCAGATCCAATTTTGTTTTGGATTTCAGACAATAGCTTCACATTGTACCAATCGTGAAAAATGAAGAAACTGGCATGAATTCAAGTTATTTCCCCAAAAGCTTGACCTGAGTTTGTAAAATTTTGTGATTATAATGACTGATTAGAAGAACAGAGCAATTATATGTCTTTGTGCTTTAGCTCCTCTTGATGATGATCACCAGCCTTCCATTCCTTCTATGATCAAAATTACAATCAAAGAAATAAATAAAACAACAGCTCTGGCCATGCTACCAAATACAGATGATGCAGAGCCAAGCCTTTTCTTCAGACTATTATGTGGTCACGGTGAGTGTTCGTTGTGTCATTTGAATTTCATGGCAATATGTGCCTATTATATTTTCTAATTCTCTTTGTATGCGCTAAATTTCGTTGCGAACATTTTTTTTCTTGAATCCTTAGAATTACAAGATCTATAAATAGTCCATTCCATCTCTCAGTCCTGATTTCATATTGAACTAGAACAATATGAACTAGTAACTTCAACTATCCATCTTGGCTCCATAACCCTGAATACCTTTACTCAATGTAAAGCTCCCGATCTTAATTTAGGAATTTTCAATTATTGACCAAGTCTGAACCACTTTTTTGGGGAGACAACTCTAGATTTCTTGTCTCCTTTCTGTGAAGAAATGTTTTCTGACATTATCTGTACATAGCCTGACTGTAATTTTAAGGCTGATCGATCTATTCTACACAGTGAACATTGTCCATTCTGATGGGTTGTAATGGAAATTGAATCAATGACTTTAGGCCTGTGTTCTATCTTACTTTAATCTGGCAGCTATTCTTTTAAATCTGGTATGGTAAGTGGGAGTTCTGTAGCCTTAGCCTTTACTATTACATATGTTGCAATGTTTGGAGTGAAAAGCATGATTAGTTGCTTCATAAATATGCTTAATCATTTCAAACCAGAATTAACTTGAATGCAATGTTGCACTACAATAACAGAGATCCCGATACATAAAAGTAATTAATAGATTAGAATGTTTCCTGCAGAATATTAATGACCATTACCCCTGAAGGTACGACAGGGTGTTCTGATAAAATGCAGTTTCGTTAATGCAAATTTGCTGTAACACAGATCGTGGAATTGGGAACAGTGTTTCTAAAACGCAGATGTTTAAAACGGGTTTTGGCTGTAATATGGTTAGATTGCCAACACTGGAAGCATTGTTTCTTATGCAGTATTTTTCTATAAGATGGGGTTGCACAAGAATGCAACCATCATGTTATAGAAGAAGCACCTGTAGTGAATTGAGACACCAATGAAAATAATCTGAAATATGAAAGCTTAAAATCTAAAGTAAATAATGATTAGAACAGATGTACGTATAGATTAGGAACAGGAAGAATGAACACATGGGTACCTGCATAAGGGCCTCAGGACTGTAGGTGGATTAAGTAGTCTGTAACATTCACATCTTTTTATCATATCAATCTTAAGTTCAATGCAGTTATCACAGATTTTGCAAGTGAGCCAAATTAATAACTGACTGTTTCACAATGTTTTAATTTCCAAAGAGTGGACAGCACCTTGTTCTTATTCACACAAATACCTGGGTCTTTTTAGGAACTACATTACTCAAATGTTCACAGAAGGGAATGTCATTTGTGTGTTGTTTGATTTCTGTGGAGTCCAGATGAACAGAAATATTTCCACAAAGACACTGTGGGCAAGGCTCACTCCCCTTCACTTTGCATCATCACGACTGTCTCGCACCCATTGCCTTGCTCCCACCGAACCCACACACAGCATGCTGCTTTGAAGGAGATGAGTTCCAGATCCAATTTTGTTTGGAATTTAGGACATTAGCTTCACATTGTACCAAGCGTGAAAAATGAAGAAATTGTCATGAATTCAAGTTATTTCCCTAAAAGCTTGATCTGAGTTTGTAACATTTTGTGATTATAATGACTCATTGAATGAAAAACCATTTCAGAACAATTATGTGTCTTTGTGCTTCAGGTCCTCCTGATGATAATCACCTGCCTTCCATTCCTTCAACCGATACAATTAGAATCAATGCAATTGATGAAACAACAGCTCAGGCCTACTTCCTTAATACAGATGATGCAGAGCCAAACCTTTTCTTCCGACGATTACTTGGTAACTGTGAGTATTCATTGCATCATTTGAATTCTATTTTCCAATTCTCCTTGTGTGTGATAACTTACTTCATGAACATTTCTTTTTTGAACATTTAGAACAATAAGATTTATGAATAGCCCATTCAATCTCTCAGTCCTGATTTTGTATTGAACTGGAACAAGGTTGTTCTGAATTGTAACTCCAACTATTGGTTCCATAACCCTGAGCACCTCTATCCAATGAAATGCTCTCGATCTTAATTTACGAATTTTCAATTATTGACCTGGACTAAATCACTTTTTGGGGAGACAGTTCTAGATTTCATGACTCCTTTCTGTGAATAAATGTTTTCTGACATTATCTTTACATAGCCTGACTGTACTTTTAAGGCTAATTGATCAGTTGTAAACAATGAACATTGTCCATACTCATGGGTTGTAATGGAAATTGGATTTGTAACACAGATTAACAAATTGGGGTCAGTGTTTCTAAAACACAAACTTTTAAAACATGTTTTGGCTGTAATGTGATTTGATCACCAACACTTGAAGCGCTGTTTCTAATGCACTATTTTTATGTAAAGTGGCATTGCAAAAGAATGCAACCATCATGTTATAGAAGATGTAGCTGTAGTGAATTGAGACATGTCAATGAAAATAATCTGAAATATGAAAGCTTGAAATCTAAAGTAAAATGCTTAGAACAGAGGTACATATAGAGCAGGAACAGGAAGAATGGTTACATGGGTACCTGCATAAGGGCCTCAGGACTTTAGGTGGATTAAATACTCTGTAACATTCACATTTTTTAAATATCTATCTTAAGTTCAATGCAATTATTACCGATTCCGCAAGTGAACCAAATTAATAACTGACTGTTTCACAATATTTTAATTTCCAAAGAGTGGACAGCACCTTAATCTTATTTACAGAAATGCCTGGGTCCCTTTAGGAACTCCATTCCCTGAATGTTTACAGAAAGGAAGGATATTTGTGTCTTATTTGATTTCTGTGGAGTCCAGATGAACAGACATATTTCCACAAAGACATCGAGGGCGAGGCTTACTCCTCTTCATTTTGCAATGTCTTGATTGTCTCCCACCCATTAGCTTGTCCCAGAGGACCCACACACACCATGCTGTTTTCATGCAGATGAGTTCCAGATCCAATTTTGTTTGGGATTTAGGACATTAGCTTCATATTGTACCACTAGTGAAAACACAAGAAACTGTCATGAATTCAAGTTATTTCCTGAAAAGCTTGATGAGTTTGTAAAGTTTTGTGATTATAATGACTCATTGAATGAACAACCATATGAGAGCAATTGTGTGTCTTTGTACTTCAGCTCTTCCTGATGCTGATCACCGGCCTTCCATTCCTTCTACCTTCGAAATTACATTCAACGCAATAAATGAAATGACAGCTCAGGCCAACTCCCTTAATAGAGACGATGCAGAGAGAAGCCTTCCTTTTGGGCTATTACTTGGTGAGTATGAGTATTCGTTGCATCATTTGAATTTCAAGGACAGCATATGCCTATCCTATTTTCCAATTCTCCTTGTGTGTGCTAACTTACTTTGCCAACATTTCTTTTTTGAATCCCTACAATAATAAGATCTATGAATAGCCCGTTGCATCTCTCAGTCCTGATTTCATATTAAACTAGAAAGAGGTTGCTCTGAATCGTAACTCCAACTCTTCACCTTGGTTCCAGAACCCTGAGCATCCTTATCCAATGAAAAGCTGCCGATCTTAATTTCAGAATTTCAATTATTGACCTAGTCTGACCCACATTTTTGGGGAGACAATTCTCGATTTCTTGTTTCCTTTCTGTGAAGGAATGCTTTCTGACATAATCTTTGCATATGCCAGACTAGAGTAAAATGCTTAGACCAGAGGTACATATAGAACAGGAACAGGAAGAATGATTACATGGGTACCTGCATAAGGGCCTCAGGACTTTAGGTGGATTAAATACTCTGTAACATTCACATTTTTTTAATATCTATCTTAAGTTCAATGCAATTATCACCGATTCCGCAAGTGAACCAAATTAATAACTGACTGTTTCACAATGTTTTAATTGTGAAAAGCACAGCAGTTCAGGCAGCATCCGATGAGCAGGAAAATCAACGTTTCGGGCAAAAGCCCTTCATCAGGAATACAGGCAGAAAGCCTGAAGAGTGGAGAGATAAATGAGAGGAGGGTGGGGAGAAAGTAGCATAGAGTACAATAGGTGACTGGGGGTGGGGATGAAGGTAATAGGTCAGGGTGGAGGGTGGGGGAAGGTAGCAAAGAGTACAATGGGTGAATGGGGGTGGAATGAAGGTGATAGGTTAGGGAGGAGGGTGGAGGGGATAGGTGGAAAGGAAGGTAGGCAGGTAGGGCAAGTCATGGGGACAGTGCTGAGCTGGAAGTTTGGAACTGGGATGAGGTGGGGGAAGGGGAAATGAGGAAACTGGTGAAGTCCACATTGATGCCCTGGGGTTAAAGTGTTCTTCAGCTTCCAGCTCAGCACTGTCCCCATGACTTGTCCTACCTGCCTATCTTCCTTTCCACCTATCCACTCCACCCTCCTCCCTGACCTATCACCTTCATCCCCACCCCCACTCACCTATTGTACTCTATGCTACTTTCTTCCCACCCCACCCTCTTCTCATTTATCCATTCACTTTTCAGGCTTTCTACCTGTATTCCTGATGAAGGGCTTTTGCCCGAAACATCGATTTTCCTGCTCCTCGGATGCTGCCTGAACTGCTGTGCCTTTCCAGCATCACTCTAATCCGGAATCTGGTTTCCAGCATCTGCAGTCATTGTTTTTACCTCATTATCTTGACATAGCCTGACTGTAATTTTAAGACTAATCGATCTGTTCTACACAGTGAACATTGTCCATGCTGATGGGTTGTAATGGAAATTGGATCAATGACTTAAGACATGTGTTCCACCTTACTTTAATCTGAAAGTTATTCCTTTAGATCAGGTAGACTAAGTGGGAGTTCTATAGCTTTAGCTTCTAGTATTACATATGTAGCAATGTTTGGAGTGAAAAGAATTATGAATTGCTTCATAAATATGCAGATTCATTTCAATCCAGAATTAATTTGATTGCAATGCTTCACTGTAATAACAGAGATGCCAATACATAAAAGTAGCTAATAGACTGGAATGTTTTCGACAGAATATTAATGACTGTTACACCTGATGGTATGACAGGTTGTTCTAATGAAATGCATGTTTTGTTCACGCAAATTTGCTGTAACACAGGTTGACAAATTGGGGACTGTGTTTCTAAAACACAAACTTTTAAAACGTGTTTTGGCTGTAATGTAATTAGATCACCAACAATTGAAGCACTGTTTGTAATGCACTATTTTTGTATGAGATGGGGTTGCACAAGAATGCAACCATCACGTTATAGAAGAAGTTCCTGTAGTGAATTGAGACATGCCAATAAAATAATCTGAAATATGAAAGCTTAAAATTGAAAGTCAAATGATTAGAACAGATGTACATATAGAGCAGGAACAGGAAGAATGATCACATTGGTACCTGCATAAGGGCATCAGGACCTTAGGTGGATTAAATAGTCTGTAACATTCGCATGTTTTTTTTTTATATCTATCTTAAGTTCATTGCAATGATCAGAGATGCTGCAAGTGAGCCAAATTAATAACTGACTGTTTCACAATGTTTTAATTTCCAAAGAGTGGACAGCACCTTTTTCTTATTCACACAAATACCTGGGTCCTTTTAGGAACTACATTCCCTGAATGTTTACAGAAAGGAAGGATATTTGTATCTTGTTTGATTTCTGTGGAGTCCAGATGAACGGGTTTATTTCCACAAAGACACTGAGAGCGAGGCTTACTCTCCTTCACTTTGCATCATCATGACTGTCTCGCACCCATTTACTTGCCCCTGTTGACCCCACACACACCATACTGCTTTAATGGAGATGGGTTCCAGATCCAGTTTTGTTTGGAAGTTGGGACATTAGCTTCACATTGTACCAGTTCCAAAAAATGAAGAAACTGCCATGAATTCAAGTTATTTCCCTATAAGCTTGATCTGAGTTTGTAAAATGTTGTGATTATAATGACTCGTTGAATGAAAACCCATATCAGAGAAATTGTGCTTCTTTGTGCTTCAGTTCTTTCTGATGACGATCGCCAGCCTTCCATTCCTTCTACCTTCATGACTACAATCAAAGCAATAAATGAAACGACAGCTCAGGCCTACTACCATAATACAGATGATGCAGAGCCAAACCTTTTCTTCCAAAGTTTACTTGGTAAATGTGAGTATTCATTTGAATTTCATGGGCAGCTTATACCTATTCTACTTTCCAATTCTCTTTATGTGTGCTAACTTACTTTGTGAAAATTACTTTTTTAAATCCTTAGAATGATAAGATCTATGAATAGTCCATTCCATCTCTCAGTCCTGATTTCACATTGAACTAGAACAAGGTTGCTCTGAATCGTAGCTCCAACTATTCATCTTGGTTCCATAACCAGGAACACCTTTATCCAATGAAAAGCTCTCGAACTTAATTTAGGAATTTTCAATTATTGACCTAGTCTGACCGACCTTTTTGGGGAGACAGTTCTAAATTTCTTTCTTCTTTCTGTGAAGAAATGGTTTCTGACATTACCTTTACATAGCCTGACTGTAATTTTAAGGCTAATCAATCTGTTCTACATAGTGAACATTGTCCATACTGATGCATTGTAATGGAAATCGGATCAATGAGTTAAGGCATTTTACTTTAATCTGGCAGCTCTTCCTTTACATCAGATAGAGTAAGTGGGAGTTCTGTAGCCTTAGCCTTTAGTATTACACATGTTGCAATGTTTGGAGTGAAAAGAATCATGAGTTGCTTCATAAATATGCTGAATCATTTCAATCCAGAATTAATTTGAATTCACTGTTTCACTACATTAATGGAAATCCCAATACATAAAAGTAGTTAATAGATTGGAATGTTTCCTGCAGAATATTAATGACCTTTACATTTGAAGGTACGACAGGTTGTTCTGATAAAATGCATATTTTGTTAATGCAAATTTGCTGTGACACAGATTGACGAACTGGGGACAGCGTTTATAAAATGCAGACTTTTAAAACGTGTTTTGGCTGTAATGTGATTAGATTACCAACACTCAATGTGCTGTTTCTAATGCACTATTTTCTATAAGATGGGGTTACACAAGAACACAACCATCACATTATAGAAGAAAGACCTGTAGTAAATTGACACGTGCCAATAAAAATAATCTGAAATATGAAAGCTTAAAATCTAAAGTAAAATGATTAGAACAGACGTACATACAGAGCAGGAACAGGAAGAATGATCACATGGGTACCTGCATAAGGGCCTCAGGACCGTAGATGGATTAAATAGTCTGTAACATTCACATTTTTTTTAATTTCATTGAACTTAAGATTGATATTATGAAGGATTCTGCGAGTGAGCCAAATTAATAACTGACTGTTTCACGGTGTTTTAATTTCCAAAGAGTGCACAGCACTTTATTCTTATTCATACAAATGCCTGGGTCCTCTTAGGAACCATGTTACAGAAATGAAGGATATTTGTGTCTTGTTTGATTTCTGTGGAGTCCAAATGAACAGAAATATTTCCACAAAGACATTTTCCCCTTCACTTCGCATCGTCATTACTGTCTCACACTCATTGCTTTGCTCCCTCTGAACCCATACACACCATACTGCTTTCATGCAGATGAGTTCCAAATCCAATTTTGTTTGGGATTTAGGACAATAGCTTCACATTGTACCACTCGTGAAAATTTCCCTCAATATTTGATCTCAGTTTGTAATATTTTGTGATTATAATGACTCATTGAATGAAAAACCATATCAGAGAAATTATGTGTCTTTGTGCTTCATCTGTCCTGATGATGATCACCGACTTTCCATTCCTTCTACCTTGACAACTACAATCAACGCAATAGATGAACCTGCAGCTCGGACTCACTTCCTTAATAATGATGATGCAGAGAGAAGCCATTTCTCCACACCATTATCTCTTAACTGTGAGTATTTGTTGCATCATTCGAATTTCTTGCGCAGGATATGCCTATTCTGTATTTCAATTCTCCTTGTCTATGCTAGTTCCTTTGCGAATTTTTCTTATTATTCCTTAGAATTATAAGATCTATGAATAGTCCATTCCATCTCTTAGTCCTGATTTCATATTGAAGTGGAACAAGGTTGTTGTGAATCATAACGCCAACCATTCATCTTAGTTTCACAATCGTGAACACCTTTATTCAATGAAAAGCTCAATCTTAATACAGGAATTTGAAATTTTTGAACTAGTGTCAACAACTTTTTTGGGGAGAGAACTCTAGATTTCTTGTCTCCTTTTTGTGAAGAAATGCTTCCTGATATTATCTTTCCATAGTCTGACTGTAAGCTTAAGGCTAATCGATATGTTCTGCACAGTGAACGTTGTCCATACTGATGTGTTGGAAATTGGATCAATGACTTCAGGCATGTGTTTCATCTTATTTTAATTTGGCAGCTACACCTTTACATCCAGTACAGTAAGTGGGAATTCTGCAGCTTTAGCCTTTAGTGTTACATACATTTCAATGTTTTGAGAGCAATTAATTATTAGTTGTTTCATTAATATCAGGACTAGAGTCGAGCTGGAAAAGCACAGCAGGTCAGGCAGCATTGAAGGAGCAGGGAAATCAACATTTAAGGCTGGAGCCTTTCATCAGGATGAAGCCCTTTCTGCCTGAAACGTCAATTTTCCTGTTCCTCGGATGCTGCCTGACCTGCTGTGCTTTTCCAGCGCCACTCTAATCTTGACTCTAATCTCCAGCATCTGCAGTCCTCATTTTCACCTGCTTCATTAATATGCTTAATCATTTCAATCCAAAATGTGTTTGAAATCAACGTTTCACTACATTAACAGAGATCCCAAAACATGAAAATAATTAATAGAATGGGATGTTTCTTACAGAATATTAATGACCATTACACAAATACACTTGATGAAAATACTCTTGAAGTTTCTCGTGATTTGAGACACTTCAGTAAAATTGTTCTGAAACATGAAAGCTTAAAATCTGAGATAAAATGAATAGAACAGACATGCATATTGAGCAGGACAGGAGGAAAGATCAAATGGGTACCCACATAAGGACCTCAGGACCTTAAGTGGATTAAATAGTCTGTAACATTTGTATATTATTATTATTACATTATTTATTATTTTATTCTATCTTAAGATCAATAAAATTGTTGTTTCACAAGTGAGGAGAAAGTGAGGACTGCAGATGCTCGAGATCAGAGCTGAAAATGTGTTGCTGGAAAAGTGCAGCAGGTCAGGCAGCATCCAAGGAACAGGAGAATCGACGTTTCGGGCATAAGCCCTTCTTCAGGAATCCTGAAGAAGGGCTTATGCCCGAAACGTCAATTCTCCTGTTCCTTGGATGCTGCCTGACCTGCTGCGCTTTTCCAGCAACACATTTTCAGCACTGTTTCACAAGTGAGCCAAATTAAGAACTGACTGTTTCACAATGTTTTAAGTTTTAAAGAGTGAGAAGCATTTTATTCTTATGCACACAAATGACTGGGTCCTTATAGAAACTACAATACCCAATTGCTCACAGAAAGGAAGGACATTTGTTTCTAGTTTGATGTTGGTAGAAGTCCAGATGAACAGGAATGTTTCCACAAAGACACTGTGGTCTCAGATTACTCCCCTTTGCTTTGCATCATCATGACTGTCTCTCACACATCACCTTGTCCCCACAGAATCCACACACAGTATGCTGCTTTCATGCAGATAAGTTCCAGATCCAATTTTGTTTGTGGTTGTACCACAGCTTCACACTGCTTCATGAAAAATGAAGAAACTGCGCAAGGACCAATTAGCAATTATCAACAAAGCTTTGTATGTGGGAAATCATGTCTTACTAACCTGTTTGAGTTTTTTGAAGAAGTAACAAAGATTGATGAGGGCGGAGTGGTGGACATGATCTATATGGACTTTAGTAAGGCTTTCAACAAGGTTCCTCATGGTAGATTGCACAGAATACAGAGAGAACTGTTTTTATGCTGAACTGGCTTGAACTTGGAAGATAGAGGGTGGTGGTAGAGGGTGGATTTTCAGGTTGGTAGTTTGTGACCAGTGGTGTGCTGCAAGGATTGGTGCCGGGTCCACCGCTTTTTGTCATGTATATAAATGATTTGCTTGTGAACACAGGAGGTATGGTTTGTAATTCTGCAGATGACACCAAAATTGGAGGTGTCATGGACAACAATTAAGGTTAGCTTGGAGTACAATGGAGTCTTGATCAGATGGGCCAATGGACTGATGAATAGAAGATGGGGTTTAATTTAGATATGTGTGAAGTGTTGCATTTTGGAAAGGCAAATCAGGGCAGGACATATACACTAGGTGAAAATGAGGACTGCAGAAGCTAGAAATCAGAGTTGAATAGTGTGGTGCTTGAAAAATACAGCCGGTCAGGCAGTATCTGAGGAGCAGGAGAATTGACATCTCGAACATAAGCTCTTCATCAGGAATGAAGGTTCCTGAGGATTGATACACTGAATGGTAAGGTCCTGAGGAGTATTGCTTCATCTTGTAGTTGAGATTCATAGTTCTTTGCAAGTGGAATCACAGGTCAATAGTACGGTGAAGAAGACTTTTGGTATGCTTGCCTTGATTTGTTACTGCATTGAGTACAGGAGTTGGGAGGTCATGTTGTGGCTGTACCGGACAATGGTTTGGCCACTTTTGGAATACAGGTTGTTCTGCTGTAACACACATATCATTCATGTGAATTCAATACAATGTGAATGATGAAATGGGGACACATTTTCTAAAGTGTGAACTTTTAAACTTATAATATGTTTCCAGCCCCATTAGTTTAAATAGTGATGCCTATTATGCAAATTTCTTGTAACATGGGATTGCATGAGAATGGAATTACCATGTTATAGCAGAACCAACTGTACTGTGTACACTTCTGGTCTCCCTGCGACAGGAAGGCTACCGTGAAACTTGCAAGGAGTCAGAAAAGATTTACAAGGATGTTTCCAGGGTTGGAGGATTTGAGCATGGGGAGAGTCTGAATGGACTATTTCCCTTGGACTGTCAGAGGCTGAGGTGTGATCTTGTAGACCTTTTGTAAAATCATGAGGAGCATGTATAAGATAAACGCTTTCCCCCTAGGGTGAGGGAGCTCAAAACTAGAGAGCATAGGCTTCAAGTGAGAGGGGAAAGATTTAAAAGGGATCTAAGGGGCAACTTTTTTGTACAGAGGGTGATGTGTGTATGGAATGAGTTGCCAGAGGAAGTGGTGGAGGCTGTTACAATTACAACATTTAAAAGGCCTGTAGAAGGCTTTGGAGGAATATGGGCCAAATGTTGGCAAATGGGATTAAATTAGGTTAGGGTATCTGGTTGACATTGAAGAATTGGACCAAAAGGTTTGTTTCTGTGCTATCTATGACTCTCTGCCATGAGTTAAATTTCTTTCCCTTACAGTTGAGTCTCAATTTATAAAATGTTGTGATTACAATCACACATTGAATGAAAACCTAATCAGAGCAATTGCATGTCTTGGTTGTTGCAGTTTGTTTTCTCGATGAAGCGCAGCTTTCTACTCCTTCTGATTGGAGGTGTATTAGACAGTGAAGAAGGTTACCTTAGAGTACAACAGGATCTAGATCAAATGGGCCAATGGGTTGAGAAGTGGCAGGTGAAGTTTAATTTAAATAAATGCGAAGTGCTGCATTTTGGAAAAGCAAATCAGCGCAGGACTTATACACTTAATGGTAAGGTCCTGGGAGTGTTGCTGAACAAAGAGATTTTGGTTTGCAAGTTCCTTGAAAGTAGAGTTGCTGGTAGATAGGATAGTGAAGAAGACATTTGGCATACTTTCCTTTACTGGCCAGAGCACTGAGTACAGGAGTTGAGAGGTCATGTTGCAGCTTTATGAGACATTGGTTGGGCAACTTTCAGAATATTGTTTGCAATTCTGGTCTCCCTCCTATGGGAAGGATGTTGTGAAACTTGAAAGGCTTAAAAAAAAAAGGATGTTGCCAGGGTTGGAGGGCTTGAGGTTTTGGCAGAGGTTGAATAGGCTGGGTCTATTTTCCCTGGAGCATTGAAGGCTGAGAGATCTTATAGAAGTTTATAAAATCATGAGGGGCATAAACAGGGTAAATGTTCCCTGGGGTGAGGGAGTCCAGAACAAGAGGACATAGGTTTAGGGTGAGAGGGGAAAGATAGAAAAGAGACCTAAGGGACAGCCTTTACATCCAGAGGGTGGTGCATGCATGGAATGAGCTGCCAGAGGAAGTGGTGGAGGCTGGTACAATCACAGCATTTAAAAAGCATCTGGATGGGTATATGAATAGGAAGGGTTTAGAGGGATATGGGCCAAATGCTGGCAAATGGGACTAGATTAGGTTAGGATATCTAGTCGGCATGGACGTATTGGACCAAAGGGTCTGTTTGCGTGCTGTACATCTCTATTACTGTGTGACTCTATAACTACAATCAACACAATGAATGAAGTACCAGCTCAGACTCGTTCCCTTATTAGAGACAATACTGAGCCAAACCATTCACTTAGATCATTGATCACCTGTGAATATTCATTGAATCATTTGAATTTTGTAGGCAGCATATGCTTGTTCTGTTTTTCTATTCTCCTTGTATTTGCAAACCTATATTAGCCTCCAGCCCACCAACAATTCACATTTCCTTCCATTCAAATCCCAGCAAGGTTTATATTACCTTTTTCTATGTCCTCATCCAGTCTTGTGTCCTACTAAGAATTTGTGTTCCTCCATTTTTGGCACCTTGTGCAACCCTGATTCCATACACTTGTTACCATTCCATCTGATGATAATACTGGCTAAGACTGAACCCAGATTGAAACCTGGCTTCATAGATCATAATTTGTATTGTTCCAATTTGGTTTCTGAATGTATTCACATGCGATTGCTCAAAAATCTTTCATAAAAGAGCATCAAAGTTAAAACACAAAATGAAAAAAAACCATATTATGTGATATTTAGAAAGATCTTATATTTAACAAGAAAAGAGATTCAGCTCTTTTCCCAACAATATCTTTAAAAGACACTCTATCCCAGTCAAATATCACTCTGACTCAAAATTCTTAATTACCTGACTTCTTCCTGCCCCGTGCATGGAGCCCTGAGACACCTTAAGCCTTCTTCTTAGCTGTGATGGCCTGAAGACTTGTCTTCAGTTCCGGTGGCCTTGAGATTTCTACAAACACTTACAGCTTGTAGATTTCCACAAACTCAAAAAAGTGCCCTTTTCAAGAATCTGAATCCCTACAGTAAGGAAACAGGCCCTTTGGCCCAACAAGTCCACCCCAACCCTCCAAAGAGTAACCTTTTGCTGATGTAATTTCTCTTCTTGTGACCTTGATTTGCTAATGGACTCTGATTTTTCTGTGAGCTATAAAAGTTCAACTGTGTAAAACACACCATCAATTAATACCTGGGTAGGTCAGTAAGTCATTTAACTAATGTCAAATGCTTTGTTGGAAAGGTGGTCTTGGCCTCACTGTTCAAAAATATTTTTTTACCTGTTAAAAGAAATTCCACTTCATAAAAAAGAAACCAAAATCCATTTACTTAATGTTTAGAATTCAAATTCCATAACAATAATGATATCCTCAAAATACTTATAACACACTCCATTGTGCATCTAACCATCTGGTGTCCAGGCCTTAATTTCATGGATTCACCATCTACTTTGCACTAGTTATCTCCTTTTAAGTAAGACATGCTTTGAAGCCTTGTACCTTAACTATTAAGCACTTAAGTTCTAATACCCTTCAACATGGTGTCTCATGAGGTTCTAGAAAATATTTTTGGATGTTTCACTACATTGAAGATGTTGTGTGTATGCAAGTTGTTATTTAATTGGAGATAGAGGATGTCAGTGTCTCTGAACAGGAGTGATGGGTGAAAGAATCACCTTTTGAAATGAGAACATGGAAAGGAGACCCCTGGTTGAAATGGAAGAGGAAAGGAATAGATTACCAGGATGAATGAGAAATGGGGGAGGGGAGAAGCTGCTTCAGTGAAAGGAAAATTCTAAATCTAATCCCAGGGTTGGACACTTGCTGTTAGAATAATGACAGACATGGAGAGTTTTGTTTTAACTTATGCATAGCAGTAATTTACTGAGGCCTTTCATTACACAATCGTATATGACAGTTGCTTCGTTATCCAGTGAACTGGAGCTCACCCTATATGATTGTTGATGAAATCTCCTTGCACAATTGTCAGTGACTGACCAGGACGTTCCTTCCTGATTGCAGTGCTAAGTCAATCTTTGACGCTGTGTTTTACTTCTTGCCTGCAATCATTTACTACAACATCAGCATGTCTGCTATGTTTAAGCACGTTTGGTCAATTTAATTTCACTTCCCAGACACTTCATTGTCCATAGGAGAAAGTGAGGACTGCAGATGCTGGAGAGTCAGAGTCGAAAAGTGTGGTGCTGGAAAACATACAGCAAGTCATGCAGCATCCAAGCAGCATAAACTTCATTAGGAATGTGATGACTTCATTGTCCATGACAAACTGAACTTTACTGACTGCCCTTTCCTTTCTTTTTACTGTGACATTGGTTTATTTTATCCCATTGCAAGCAATTTTCAACATTTTATCATACATACAGTTCTCAGATTCCTCAGTCCAATTCCAGAGAACCAGGCTAATAGCCTCAGGCATGGGTTCAATTCCAGCCATGGCAGCTGATGAAATTTAAATTCAATTAATAAAATATAGAAATGAAAGAAAGAGTCTATAATGATGACCATGAAACTATCGATTGCTCTTTCTTGAACGAAAGAAACCTTTCGTCCTTATCTGCCTTGTGACTCCAGATCCACTGCAATGTGATTCACTTTTAACAGCTTTCTAAAATGGTCCAGCAAGCTATCAACAATGGGTGACAAATACTGAGTGACACCTACATGCAATGTAAAAGTAAACAAAATACACAATTATCTTTTATCTGCATGTACCTCAAATCTTTATATCAGCGTTTTGTCTGTTAACCGTATCCTGTTTTTACTTCATAACATCTTGAACTGCTCATGTAATATATTGACCTTTTGAGCTATGCTTTAAGACTAAAGATGTTTTGTTGATCATATTTGAATTGGAACTCTCAAACTAGAAGGAAGTTAAATGAATAACATAAATTTTTAGTTCGCACACTATGCAATGAATATGCCTGGTGGTCATGACGAAATTATTTAATAAAATTTCTTGGAATAATCCTAGTCTTTGTCATTACCTGCTCATTATTGTGTAAAGGCAGGTCAGGTTAGCCAAATTGCTGTTATGTTATTTGTCATAAAAAAAATTTTTGAATTTTATAGAACTTGGTGAAAAGTCCATGTGACAACATTTCTTCAAGTGACCAGATAAAATCCGGCTGACAATTTTAAACAGAATAATAATTAAATCTTTAAGCCTGAATGTCACGGAGACAGTAGAGATATCTGTGCAATAATAACTTTCAACCTGCTGCATTGCAGGTTAATTATATTCAGTACTAATTGACAAGAATACAATTTTTCACTCAAAATTTGTCTTGCTGTATGTAATTTCCAGGTAGAATGTATTTGTGAACAATGCAACGTTTCCGTTATTTAAACTGTAATCCATTTATTTGGTTATAAGATCAGGGACTCGTTCAGAAAGATAATTGCTAAAGTATTTGCTTTGTCTTTGATATTTGTAGATTACCCTCTGAAGTGGATACTCTTGATTTCTTCAGGTGAGCATAATAATGGCATCAGTTATAATATTGTTTTGTGTTTCTTAATTTGGGATTGCACTGTCATATTGGAATGGGAAGTAGTGTGAGTTTAATTTATTGGATTATCTCAACTGCCTTGATACCACTACAGTTTGTGTCGATTTATGCAGTGATGCAGAACTCAGATTTTTGCTTTATATATAATGCACATCAAAATCACTTCACTGCATCTTTGCAGCATTGTCCACGTTCACCTGATCTTCCACAGGTGCTGAAATTCTAGCTCACATCTTCAATACTTCAGAGCTCTTAACAACTCGAATGCACTCGAAGTTGACCAATGCTACAAAGTCGAACTCTTCCAAACAATCCCATCACTATGAAGTTGCACATTCCTGCCCATCGATCCTTCCACAAATAGTGGCTTCCTGGGCTTTTATGATGTTGACTTTAAAATTATCATTCTCAATTTGTAAATTCTTCCATTGTCTACACTTTAGCTTCTGTTATAACCAAAATCGTTGTCTGTACGTTGAGATACCAATCTGAAACATCCCTGGTATTAATGCAATATGCAATCTATTTTTTTTCAATGTGCAGACCTCCAAGGTCCACATATGATAGCGACTTCAGAAGCCAGAAGTTAATTAGCTATCGATTGGCATGCATAGAACCTCAGAGCAGAAACACTCGCTGTAGAATTCTGCACATATACCATCCTTAAGGCTTTTTCACTTTACCTCTTAGTCAAGCTCTTCAACTCCTTATTGACTGGAACACTACTTATATCAGCATATAGCTGGTTATCAATATATTTCCCTAGTGTAGTTTCTAAGACGTCTGTTTTCATATGCATTTCATGTACGGGTTTCCAAACAATAGTCAGGATTTGGGGCACAGGATACTCCAGGAGACTGAAAGGGTGTGTAAGAACGGCAAGGTTACTGTGATCAGAGAGGGTTTCAATATGCAGGAGGACTGTGAAAATCAGGTTGGTAGTGGATTGCAAGAAAAATAATTTGTGGAATGTCTATGAAATAGCTTTTTGGAGCAGTTTGTGATAGAGCTCACTAGAGAACAGGCAATTCTGGCTTCAGCTTTAAGCAATGAGGCAGACTTGACAAGAGAGATTAAGGTGAAGGAACCCTGAGGAGGTAGTGGCCATAACATGATAGAATCTACTCTGCAATTTGAAAGGGAGAAGGTAGAATCAGATGTAACAGTACTACGGTTGAGTAAAGGCAACTATGGAGGCATGAGGGAGGAGCTGACCCGAATTGACTGGGAGAGGACCCTAGCAGGAAAGGCAGTGGAACAGCAATGGTAGGAGTTTCTGGGATTAATTCAGGAGACATTGCAAAAATTTGTCCTCAGAAAAAAGAAGCACACTATTAGGAGGATGAGGCAAGCATGACTGACAAGGGAAGTCAGGAACAGCATAAAAGAAAAAGAGAACGCATATAATGTGGTGAATGAAAGTAAGAAGCCAGTGGATTGGGAAGCCTATAAAGACCAACAGAGAATAACAAAAACAGAAATAAGGACGGAGAAGGTTAAATATGAGGGTAAGCTAGCCAGTAATATAAAAGAAGATTGTAAGAGTTTTTTTTAGAATTATGAAGGGCAAAATAGAGGCAGAATTGGACATTGGTCTCATGGAAAATGCATGGAGAAATAGTAGTGGGGAGCAAAGAAATGGCTGAAGAACTGAATAAGTATTTTGCGTCAAACTTCATGGTGAAGACGCGAGTAATATCCTAAAAATTGAAGAGTCGATGAAGGGCAGAAGTAGGAAAGGTAACCATCACCAAGGAGAAGGTTCTAGAAAAACTGAAAGGCCTGTGAATGGATAAATCACCTGGACCAGATAGACTACACCCCTGAGTTTCTGAAGGAGGTAACTGAAGAGATATTGGAGGCATTAGTGGTGTTCTTTCAGGCATCACCGAAATCAGGGAACAACGTTAATATATTCCTCCTGTTTAAGGCAAAATACAGGAAACTACAGGCAGTTTAGCCTGACCTCAGTCATTGGTAAGATTTTGGAGTCCATTATGAAAGATGAGATTCTGGATACTTGGAAGTGCATGGTAAAATGGGGCGAAGTCAGCATGGTTTCACCAAGGAAGGTCATGCCTGACAAATCTGTTAGAATTCTTTGAGAAGGTAAGAAGCAGTTTAGACCAAAGAGAGCCAATGGATGTAATCAATCTGGATTTCAAGAAGACCTTGGATAAGGTGGCGCACAGGATGCTACTGCTGGTGTTCAAGGCAAGGTACAAGCATGAATAGAAGATTAGCTGTCTGGCAGGAAGCAGAGAGAGGGGATAAAAGGCTCATCTTAGAATGGCAGCCGGTGACAAGGCTCAGTGTTGGGACCACACTTTTTCACTTTATACATTAATGATCTAGATGAAGCAACTGAGGGCATTCTGGCTAAGTTTGCAGATGATACAAAGATAGGTGTCAGGACAGGCAGCACCAAGAGGCGGAAGTCTGCAGAAGTATTTAGACAGGTTAGGAGAGTGTGCAAAAATATGGCAGATGGAATGCAAGGTGGGAAAGTATGAAATCATGCATTATGGTAGGAGGAATAGGGGCATAGATTCTTTTCTAAAGGGGAGAAAATTAAAAAATCTGAAGTGCAAAGAGACTTGTGAGTTCTCGTCCAGGATTCTCTTTAGGTAAACTTGCCGGTTGAATTGGTAGCTAGGAAGGCAATTACAATGTTGAAATTTATTTCAAAAAGCTAGAATATAAAAGCAGGCTTTATAAAGCTCTGGTCAGGCCACATTTAGAGTATTGGGAACAATTTTCGACCCCATTCCTTAGGATGGATATACTGACCCTGGAGCAAGTCACGAGAATGATCCCAGGAATGAAAAGCTTAACCGATGAGGAATGTTTGGGAACTCTGGGTCTATCATCAATGGAGCTTAGAAGGATGAGGGAGGATCTAATTAAAACTTACAGAGTACTGAATTAATTAGATAATGTAGATGTCGAGCAGATGTTCCATTGGTAGGAGAGACTAGGACCCAAGGGGCAAACCTTAGAGTAAGGGGTAGACCCTTTATAATGTAGATACTCGAAACTTCTTCAGCCAGAATGTAATTAATCTAGGGAATTCATTGCCACAGAAGGCTGTGGACACCAGGTCATTGAGTATGTTTAAGACAGAGATTGATAGGTTCTTGATTGTCAAGGGGATTAAGTGTTACCAGGTTAAAATGGGAGAATGGGGTTGAGAAACTTATCAGCCATGATTGAATGGTGGAGTAGACTCAATGGGCTGAATGGCCTAACTTCTGCTCCTATGTCTTATGGTTTTATATTGGTTCTAAACCAGAGTCTTCTTTCTGACTGTTATCAGAGCCATGTGATCAATTATTTCATCAGGACTTACATGAATCTCACTATGGCATAGTTTCACGTCTATCATTACATTCAGATTTACAACTTAATTTCTATTAAAGCTCTCAATATTTCTTGCACTACCTGCAGTGGCAGGTCTCTCAGTCCTTCAGAACTTCCTCTAATTCCCATGATTGAAAGACTACCCAAAATCTCCTTTCAATCCTCCTTCGATTCTTAGCTTTGGTGTTCAAATTACCTTTACACTTCTTACTTAATGTTTACAGTCTATATCCTCCTTAATGTGAAGTAATCTTAGATGTCCTCTTGTCTTTCAAGACTGTTAACTAAATATTGCTTAAAAAAATTACCTCCTTATATTTTACGTACAATGTTTTAGAGACTGGGAATATATCATGTTTTCTACATTGTGAAACTAAGATTAAAATCCAGATTTTAACCTAACTCACTTGCTGGGAATGGGACATATTTGATTTCCACAGTTGTTTTACACCTTGTCAAATGTTACAATGATTTCAATAGAATGTAGTAACAGTTACAATATAGCCTGTAAGTTTATGCTGAATATACCAAGTCTCTGTGATTTGTTATTTTCAGGATCCATGTGTATCATTGGTATAGCAATAAGACAGTACATACGTCACAAAAGAAAATATGGGTAAGTATTGAACATGTTCCATTCTAAACCTGTATCAGCTTTGCAAGTTGCAATGGAAACTAAAATATCTCTCACAATTGGGGTGGCATAGCTAGCAATAGAAATTGACAAATAATTGAACATCCCAGCTGCGTACATAGAAAAATATGATGGATCTGACTAGTTGTCTCTGGAGTCCTGGTCAATATTTAGCCCCCAGTTAATTGGAGCTGGTCTGCAAATTGCTTCCCATGCCTATCACAGAAAAGTGACTACATTTCGGTTCATAGCTCCTTGAAAGTGAAGTCACAGGCAGATAGGATAGTGAAGAAGGCATTTGGTATGCTTTCCTTTGTTGGTCAGAGTATTGAGTACAGGAGTTGGGAGGTCATGTTGCAGCTGTACAGGACATTGGTTCGGCCACTGTTGGAATATTGCGTGCAATTCTGGTCTCCTTCCTATCGGAAGGATGTTGTGAAACTTGAAAGGGTTCAGAAAAGATTTACAAGGATGTTGCCGGGGTTGGATGATTTGAGCTATAGGCAGAGGCTGGGGCTGTTTCCCCGGAGCATTGGAGGCTGAGGTGTGACCTTATAGAGGTTTATAAAATCATGAGGAGCCTGGATAGGATAAATAGAGAAAGTCTTTTCCCTGGGTTCGGGGAGTGCAGAACTAGAGGGCATAAGTTTAGGATGAGAGGGGAAAGATGAAAGGGACCTAAGGGGCAACCTTTTCACACAGCGGGTGGTACGTGTATGGAATGAGCTGCCAGAATAAGTGGTGGAGGCTGGTACAATTGCAACATTTAAAAGACATCTGGATGGGTAGATGAATAGGAAGGACTTGGAGGGATATGGGTCAGATGCTGGCAGGTGGAATTAGATTGGGTTGGGATATTTGGTTGACATGGACAAGTTGGACCAAAGGGTCTGTTTCTATGCTGTGCATCTCGATGACCCTATGACTCTAAGTATTTTAGTGGCTAGAAATGCCTCGGATAGCATGAAATTACAATTGGTATTACTATATGTATGTTTTGATCCCAACTGATGTTATTAAAAGACAAATCAGATTTCAAGCTGATATCTGCCTGCACAGAACCTTTTTTTTTTGATTTTAAACACAAGTATGCAATTTTGCAGATTTTGGTTTAACAAAAAAACAAAAGTTTATTCACCAAAAAATCAAGATATAACAAAAAATGGTACATGGAGGATGAAGCAACCATGGCTGACTAGGGAAGTCAATGATTCTATAAAAGCAAAAGAGAGAGCATATAATGTGGTGAAGGGCAATGGGAAGCCAGAGGATTGGGAAGCTTACAAAGACCAACACAGGGCAACAAAAATAGAAATAAGGAAGGAGAAGATTAAATACAAGGGTAAGTTAGCCAGTAATATAAAGAAAGACTGTAAGAGTTTCATTGGATATATAAAGGGCAAAAGTGCCTTTCATCAGTTATGGATAAAGTTTTGGAAAGGTTTATAAGAGATAAGGTTAATAATCATCTGGATAAGAATAATTTGTTAAGGACAGTCAACTCAGTTTTGTGATAGGTAAGTTGTTGCCTCACAAACCTTATTGAGATCCTTGAGGAGGTGGATGAGGGTAAAGCGGTTGATGTGGTGTATATGGATTTCAGTTTGATAAAGTTCCCCATGATAGGCTTTTGCAGAAAATTCAGAGGCATAGGATTATAGGTGATTTAGCAGTTTGGATCAGAAATTGGCTAGCTGAAAGAAGACAGAGGGTGGTGGTTAATGGGAAATGTTCATCCTGAAGTTCAGTGATGAGTAGTCCCACAAGGATCGGTTTTGTGGCCACTGCTGTTTATCATTTTTAGAAATGACCTGGATGAGGGCTATCTCCCTTAGAACTCTGAGGGGTAGTCCATCTGGTCCAGGTGGCTTATCACCTTCATCCCCTCCCCCACTCACCCATTGTACTCTATGCTACTTTCTCCCCACCCCCACCCTCCTCTAGCTTATCTCTCCACGCTTCAGGCTCACTGCCTTTATTCCCGATGAAGAGCTTTTGCCTGAAACGTCGATTTCGAAGCTTCTTGGATGCTGCCTGAACTGCTGTGCTCTTCCAGCACCACTAATCCAGAATCTGGTTTCCAGCATCTGCAGTCATTGTTTTTACCTTGTTGATTTTAACTCTACTACGAATCCTTTGCAAAGATGCCTGCCTTGAAGAAGTTTTCCTCCTCTCTCTACAAGAATCTCAGGGAGTCCCTCTCTCACTGCAACTCCCAGGTCATTTCCTCTGCCCTGAAGCTCTTCAACCATGTCGTGAGACACTGACATTTTTTACAAACCCACTGACTCCCACAGCTGCCTGGATTACACCTCTTCCCACCCTCCCTCTTGCAAAAATGCCATCCCGTATTCCCAATTCCTCCGCCTCCACCGGATCTGCTCCCAGGAGGACCAGTTCCACCACAGAACACACCAGATGGCCTCCTTCTTTAGAGACCGCAATTTCCCTTCCCACGTGGTTAAAGATGCCCTCCAACGCATCTCGTCTACATCCCGCACCTCCACCCTCAGACCCCACCCCTCCATCCGTAACAAGGACAGAACGCCCCTGGTGCTCACCTTCCACCCTACCAACCTTCGCATAAACCAAATCATCCGCCGACATTTCCGCCACCTCCAAACCAACCCCACCACCAGGGATATATTTCCCTCCCCACCCCTCTCCGCCTTCCGCAAAGACCGTTCTCTCCGTGACTACCTGGTCAGGTCCACGCCCCCCCACAACCCACCCTCCCATCCTGGCACTTTCCCCTGCTACCGCAGGAACTGTAAAACCTGCGCCCACACCTCCTCCCTCACCTCTATCCAAGGCCCTAAAGGAGCCTTCCACATCCATCAAAGTTTTACTTGCACATCCATTAATATCATTTATTGTATCCGTTGCTCCCGATGCGGTCTCCTCTACATTAGGGAGACTGGGCGCCTCCTAGCAGAGCGCTTAAGGGAACATCTCCGGGACACCCGCACCAATCAACCACACCGCCCCATGGCCCAACATTTCAACTCCCCCTCCCACTCTGCCGAGGACATGGAGGTCCTGGGCCTCCTTCACCGCCGCTCTCTCACCACCAGACGCCTGGAGGAAGAACGCCTCATCTTTCGCCTTGGAACACTTCAACCTCAGGGCATCAATGTGGACTTCAACAGTTTCCTCATTTCCCCTTCCCCCACCTCATCCTAGTTCTAAACTTCTAGCTCAGCACTGTCCCCATGACTTGTCCAGACTTGTCCTACCTGCCTATCTCCTTTTCCACCTATCCACTCCACCCCTCCTCCCTGACCTATCACCTTCATCCACTCACCCATTGTACTCTATGCTACTTTCTCCCCACCCTCCTCTAGCTTATCTCTCCACGCTTCAGGCTCACTGCCTTTATTCCTGATGAAGGGCTTTTGCCCGAAACATCGATTTCGAAGCTCCTTGGATGCTGCCTGAACTGCTGTGCTCTTCCAGCACCACTAATCCAGAGCCATGATTGAATGTCAGAGCTGACTCAATGGGCTTGAATGGCCTGATTTCTGCTTCTATGTTTTCTGGTCTTACGGTTTTCTAGAATAAACCATACTATTTACTTTAAAGAGTTTTAAACACACAGTAAAGATATAATCTCATTAATCCCAAAGGACTACTTTACGAATTTCAAATTCAAAGGTTTTATCTCAACTATCTTTGTACTACATTCCTGACTATCTTATCTGCTAGACTGTTTCCTTTTAAAGACTACATTGTGAAAATAACAACACAATGATTTTCTTTTGTGATGTACTTTTCTTTAGAGTTATATTAATTTGCATCACAATAAAGCTGATAGCAGAAGCAAGAATACTTTAACTGCAGGTTAGGTAATCAGAGATACAGAAAAACTACTTTTATATAGAACAAAGAAAGAACAAAGAACATTACAGCACATGAACAGGCCCTTTGGCCCTCCAAACCTGCACCAATCCAGATCCACTATCTAAATCTGCCACCTATTTGCTAAGGATCTGTATCCCTTTGCTCCCTGCCCATTCTTTGTCTGTCTAGATACACCTTAAATGACGCTATCATTCTGCCCCTACTACCTCTGTTGACCATGCATTCCAGGCACCCACCACCCTCTGCCTAAAGAACTTTCCTTGTATATCTCCCCTAAACTTTTCCCCTCTCACTTTGAACTCATGACCCCTAGTAATTGAGTCCTCCACTCTGGGAAAAAGTTTCTTGTTATCCACCCTGTCTACACTTCTCATGATTTTATAGGCCTCAATCAGGTTCCCCCTCAATCTCCTACTTTCTAATGAAAATAATCCTAATCTACTCAACCTCAACCTAGCTAGCACCCTCCATACCAGGCAACATCCTGGTGAACCTCCTCTGCACCCTTTCCAAAGCATCCACGTCCTTTTGATAATGTGGCGACTAGAACTGTACACAGTATTCCAAATGTTGCCGAACCAAAGTGTTATACAACTGTAACATGACTTCCCAACTCTTGTACTCAATACGCTGTCCAATGAAGGAAAGCACCCAGATCTATCTGTACATCAACTTTCCCCAGGACCTTTCCATTTACTGTATACTTTGCTCTGGAATTGCATCTTCCAAAATGTATCACCTCGCATTTGTCCAGATAGAACTCCATCTGCCATTTCTCTGCCCAACTCTCCAATCTATCTATATTCTGCTATATTTTCTATCTGCTACTCCACCAATTTAAGCATCATCTGCAAGCTTGCTACTGATGCTCCCTACACCTTCCTTCAAATCATTTATATATATCACAAACAACAGTGGTTCCAGCACGGATCCCCGTGGGACACCACTGGTCACAGGTCTCCATTTTGAGAAGCTCCCTTCCACCTCTACTCTGTCTTCTGTTCCCAGCCAGTTCTCTATCCATCTAGCTGAAACACCTTGGACCCCATGAGACTTCACCTTCTTCATCAGCCTACCATTAGATTAGATTTCCTACAGAATGGAAACAGGCCCTTTGGCCCAACAAGTCCACACCGACCCTCTGAAGAGTAACCCACCCAGGCCCACTCCTCTACATTTACCCCTGACTAATGCACCTAACACTATGGGCAATTTAGCATTGCCAATTCACCTAATCTGCACATCTTTCAATTGTGGGAGGAAGCTGGAGCACTCGGAGGAAACCCATGCAGACATGGGGAGAATGTGCAACCTCCACATAGACAGTCATCCAAGGTGGGAATCGAACCCTGGTCCCTGGTGTTGTGAGGCTGCAGTGCCAACCACTAAGCCACCATACAACCCTTTTTTTAATGGGGTGAATATACATTTGCAGAATAATATTTTGCAGAATTGTACCATGGGGAACCTTACCAAAAGCCTCACTAATGTCCATGTCTATGACATCTCCATCCCTTCCCTCATCAATCAACTTTGTCACCTCTTCAAATAATTCTATTAGATTTGTAAGACATGACCTTCCCTACACAAAACCATGCTATTTATCACTGATAAGCCTATTTTCTTCAAAATAGGAATAGATCCTATCCCCTTCTCCATTGCTTCCCTACCACTGACGTCAGGCTCATAGGTCTGTAATTACCCGGATTACCCCTGCTACCCTCCTTAAACAAGGGGACAACATTAGCAATTCTCCAGTCCTCTGGGACCTCCCCCATTTTCAAGGATGCTGCAAAGATATATGTTAAAGCCCCAGCTATTTCCTCCCTCACTTCCCTCAGTAAACTGTGATACATCCCATCCGGATCTGGGATCTTGTTCACCTCAATGCCTTTTAGAATATACAACACTGCCTCCCTCCTTATGCTGACTTGACCCAGAGTAATCAAAGATCTATCCCTAACTTCAACATCTGCATATCCCTGCCTCGGTGAATACTGATGCAAAGTACTCATTAAGAATCCCACCCATTTTCTCTGACTCCACGCATAACTTTGTTCTTTTGTCCTTGAGTGGGCCAACCCTTCCCCTAGTTACCCTCTTGTTCCTTATATATGAATAAAGGCTTTGGGGTTTTCCTTAACCCTGCTCGCGAAGGATATCTCATGAACCCTTTTAGCCCTCTTAATTCTTCATTTCAGATTGGTAACCTTCCCCAGAACTCCAAAAATATCCCAAAAATCTAAACCCCTCCCTCCTGCACCATCTCTCAAGCCACGTATTCATCTTAAGTAATCTATCATTACTACCTCTGAGATCCCACTTTTTAACTTGGTTCCTAACTCCCTAAATTCTTCATGTAGGACCTCATCCTGTTTTTTACCTGTATCATTGGTCCTACGTGCACCACAATAACTGGCTGTTCGCCCTCCCCTTTTGAGAATTTTCCGCAGTTGATCCGAGACGTCCGTGACTCGTACACCTGGGAGGCAATATACCATTCAGGAGTCTTGTCTTTGACCACAGAAACACCAATCTACTCCCCTTACAATTGAATCCTCTACGACTATAGCCCTTCCACTCTTTTTCCCGCCCTTCTGTACAGCAGAACATGGCTACTGCTGCCTTCCCCTGGTGAGCCATCTCCCCTAACAGTATCCAAAACGGTACACCTGTTTTGGAGGGAGATGATCATAGGGGACAACTGCACTGCCTTCCTGCTCTTTCTCTGCCTTTTGTTCACCCACTCCCTTTCTCCATCAGCAATCCTAATCTAGAAGTGTGACCAATTCAATGAACATGCTATCCACGACATCCTCAGCATCGCATATGCTCCACAGTGAGTCCATCCTCAGCTCCAGAGCCATCATGTGGTCTAACAAGAGCTGCAACTGGACACCCTTCTTGCACGTGAAGGATCCAGGGATACCAGCTGCGTCCCTGAGCTCCTACATTGAGTAAGAGGAACATAATACAGATTTGGGATCTTACGGGAACATGGGATAGAGTTCTTGTCCATCCTTAGACAGACACGAGCAACTGAAAGTGAAATAATTTACAAGTTTCAAGATCATTAGCTCAGTTATTTTTTTAATATTGAATTGTCCAGACCATCATAATCCCTGGCACACAGTAATCCTATAGACCCTGCTTCAAAGATATTTTGATCCTTGTAGGAGAGTCAACAGGTGTAATGTTTCTGTGCTGGTTCCATAATGTTCTTGATGCCATATCATTGGTACTCTGTACTTATGTACTTACTAAAGTGTTTCTGCTTGTCTATGTAAGTGGTCTATAGCTCACCTATACAGGAATGTTAGCTGCACACTCAGGATGTAACTACAAAAGAGTGGTACACTCAAATTACTCTCCTGAAAAGCCAGATTAGATACTGTGCAGCATCAACATTGCACTACTAACTTCATACTGTTTTTACTGTGTTTGCATTGCATTGAGTTGTTTTAATTTTTTGAAAAACATTTCCTAGTTAATCATATACTGCCTTTCAGGTGTTTAACGTTTCACCCTTTCTACCTAGGTCCTATGATACAGGGAGCCAATTCTTCAAACATGACGGGGATATTGAAATAGAAACAATTAAAATGATTACAGATGACTAATCTTGGCTTCAATCTTGGGAAGGAAGTGGGTGGTGATGTTCCAGCCTGTTTGATTCAATGGATGAAGTTTGTAAAGCGTTCCAAGGCAATAAGGAGGAATCTGAATGCAGTACTTAATTGCTACTTCTAGAACTTTGGTGTCTGTATACAAAACATAAAATGTTTTTATTTTCTTGCTTGAATATGAATTTTTAATTTTAACAACCTTGCACTGTTGACTCTCATAAACCATGGCAATCTTTTGGAAAATGTCTGTATTCTTTTATGATTCACACGTGAGGCGATTATAAACAAATTATTTGTTATGCTGATGATTATCACGCAAATCTGGATCCTACCTGCTCAGCTGGTTTTTTTCAGCATTTTCAGACCTTTCAGGTTTTTGTGTATGGAGAGAGAAAACCGTGATCCAAACACCCTGAAATCCTCTTAGCTTAGCACATCAAATATAACGACAATCTTAATGCCAGTGAGTGATGGCAAAATGAAAAAATATGCGTTATTTTTAAGAGCAGGTAATTCAATAATTGAATGAATTTTTTTTACACTTGTTTTACGTGAATATGGAACAAAGTTCATTCTGTAATTTAGAGATATGAGATTGTTTCACTGATCATATACATTGTCATGATTTTTAAGATGTGTGATAAGAGGGGACTCATCCCTAACAATGTATTATACTCTATGAACATGGGTGTGTTTTTGATGTGGAGTGCACAACTTTTCTCTGGCTTCCCAGTTTTAAAAAAAGAAAGATTTTGAAAGAAGAATAGTATCAGATTCAATGTTAACACCATTTCTCTCTGCATAGATGCAGGCGTACTTGCTGAGCTTCTCTGGCACTTTATTTTTGTAATAAATGGCTTATTCATTTACAAACAATAGAATAATGTTAATTATATCTTTAAATGTTTATTCAGAATGTTAATTCTATATAATATATAGTTATGCTTCAATCTAAACATCAACGTATAAATCATAATCTTTTTGCTGTTGTAAAAAAGTGCATTTAACTGTCAGAACCAATGGCGTATCCACTGGTGTCCTTTAACAGGCCAGAACCAGAAGTATTGCAGCCAACCTAACACTTCCTGTCTTCTTTGTTTCCTTTTCCTTGATTTCAACAATCGATTTGAAGTTGAAACGAGGGAGACACCAGCAACTTATTCTTGGTTGTCCTTTCAATCAGGGGACATTAAAGGAACAAAATTGGTCAATGGCAGTAGCAAGAAACAGGCCCCAGTCAATCCTCAGTTGATTTTTGACTGCACAGTTCTGATTTCCCATTGACCTGGAATATGCTGCTGAGTATTTTAAAAATTAACAACCGAATAGAAGCTACAGGGAGACTAGGAATTGAGTCTCGAAAAGGATTCTGTGAATTTCCAGAAAAAGAAGATTGATTAGATTAGATTAGATTACAGTGTGGAAACAGGCCCTTCGACCCAACAAGTCCACACCGACCCGCCGAAGCGAAACCCACCCATACCCCTACATTTACCCCTTATCTAACACTACGGGCAATTTAGTATGGCCAATTCACCTGACCCTGAACATCTTTGGACTGTGGGAGGAAACCGGAGCACCCGGAGGAAACCCACGCAGACACGGGGAGAACGTGCAAACTCCACACAGTCAGTCGCCTGAGGCGGGAATTGAACCCGGGTCTCTGGCGCTGTGAGGCAGCAGTGCTAACCACTGTGCCACCGTGCCGCCCAAAGATTGGATGTGATGAAAAGTCAACATCTGGTTCAGGATAAGCCACGTTCCTCAGAGTTGGTGTTGATCAATTCATCTCCATGACTACGCATGGTGCAAATCAGAAACATGTAAACCAAACAAATAGAGCAAATTAGTTCCATTCCAGAAAGGAAATTAGGAAATCAGTCTTTTTTTGCAATCTATTCAGAACCACAAGTTACATGATTAATGAAACTCATTTAGCAATTTGCCATGGTAGGATTAAAATACACCAGGGCATTTTTATTACCCTATTCGCACATTCTTGTCCCATCATTTTTTAACTCCAACTATTTGGAAATATGCTGGAAATCCTAGTCCATTCTGTGTCATCAGAGGAAGGTTTGGAAATATTCTGGTGGTTGGCACGAGAAACAAAGTACAATTCCATAGAAACACAGTTTCTTACGATCCTGGGCAGAGCAGTTGACGTACCAGGCCAATATGTATAAGGACAGTGTGCTTTCTATGGTGCCTCTGTAAAGGTTGATGAGGGTCCTTATGGACATGCCTAATTTCCTGAGCCACCTGAGGAAGAAGAGATGTTCTTGACCCATCTATATGGGAATAGGTTGTCAGTTATTGTCATTCCATGGAACCTGATGCTCTCAAACCTCTCAACCTCCACTCCATTGATACAGATGAGGGCATGTGCCCTTCCTTTCTTTCTGAAGTCAATCTTCATTTCTGTTTTGCCAGCATTGAGAGAGAGGTTATTATCGTTGCAACATAACACCAAGCCCATTATCGCCCTTCTATATTCTGACTCACCACTGTTTGATATCTGTCCTACCATGGTGGTGTTGTCAGCAACCTCTCCCCCCTCTTGACTGGCTCCCTGTTTCATATTGCTTTGGTCAGTTCATCATCGTCCCTGCAGCCTCTCCTCCATGTCCGCTCATCCACAGGGAGCAAGGATCTCAAACCTGTTAGATGGCTCAAGGGCTGAGACTCTGCCAGCACTACCTCCTGGGTCCCTTTACCTGCCTTGTTCATAGTCACACTCTCCTGCCCTTAACCAGGAATGGTGATGAAATTTGGGAAGATTGCTTTGAGGTTCATCTGCAGGGAGCTGATGTCTGTGAAGCTTGTATCTGGAAGAGGCCGCCTCTCCAGGAAAGCTGAAAGTCACTAAGGATTACAGCGGCAGGAAGATACATGCTCTAACCTGGAGTCAGTGCATTGAAGATCCAGGACATTAGGAATGCAAGACAGGTGAGTGACAGAACACTGTCAGATCATAGAGTCACACAGCATGAAAAAAGACCCCTTGATCCAACTCATCCATGCTGACGTAGTATCCTAAACTGATCCATTCCCATTTGCCTGCTTTTGGCCCATATCAGTCTAAACCTTTCCTGTCCATGCACCTGTCTAAATATCTGTTAAATGTTACAATTGTACCCACCTCTACCACTTCCTCTGGAAGCTCGTTCTGTACACATACCACCCTCTATGTGAAAAAGCTGCTCCTAAGGTCCAGTTTAAATCTTTCCCCTCTCACCTTAAGTCTGTGCACTCTAGATTTGCACTGCCATGAGGGAAAACACTTATCTAAGAATCTTATGATTTTATTAGCCTCTACAAGATCAGCTGTCAGTCTCCAATGCTCCAGGGAAAAAGGGTCCCAGCTTATCCAGCAACCAAGGAGCAGGCGAATCGATGTTTCGGGCATGAGCCCTTCTTCAGGAATGAGGAAAGTGTGCCAAGCAGGCTAAGATAAAAGGTAGGGAGGAGAGACTTGGGGGAGGGGTGTTGGAAATGCGATAGGTGGAAGGAGGTTAAGGTGAGGGTGATAGGCCAGAGTGGGGGTGGGGGCGGAGAGGTCAGGAAGAAGATTGCAGGTTAGGAAGGTGATGCTGAGTTCGAGGGTTGGGACTGAGACAAGGTGGGGGGAGGGGAAATGAGGAAACTGGAGAAATCTGAGTTCATCCCTTGTGGTTGGAGGGTTCCTAGGCGGAAGATGAGGTGCTCTTCTTCCAGCCGTCATGTTGCTATGGTCTGGCGATGGAGGAGTTCAAGGACCTACATGTCCTTGGTGGAGTGGGAGGGGGAGTTGAAGTGTTGAGCCACAGGGTGGTTGGGTTGGTTGGTCCGGGTGTCCCAGACCATGGGATTTTGAACACTACATTGGACAACGGAATGAGGACATGCCGCAATCCAAAGGACTAGCCACACTATCATACATCAAGAGCATTTCTGAACTGACAGCCAGACCACTGCAACCACTAGGACTCATGACAGCACACAAACCAACAGCCACTCTCAGACAGCAACTCACCAGAACGAAGGACCCAATACCCAGCATGAGCAAAACCAATGTAGTGTACAAAATCTCATGCAAGAACTGCACAAAACACTACATAGGACAAACAGGAAGACAGCTAACGATCTGCATCCATGAACACCAATTAGCCACGAAACGACACGACCAGCTATCCTTAGTAGCCACACACGCAGATGACAAACAACATGAATTCGACTGGGACAACACTACTATTATAGGACAAGCCAAACAGAGAACAGCCAGGGAATTCCTAGAGGCATGGCACTCATCCACAGATTCAATCAATAAGCACATCGACCTGGACCCAATATACCGACCACTGCAGCGGACAGCTGGAACTGACAACCGAAAGCAGCAGATTCAAACCACGACAAATGCTGGAGGAAAGATCACAGAAGCACTTCACAGGAGGCTCCCAAGCACTGAGGATGTCACCTAACAGGGGACGCAACGTCTGCAACACAAATTCCCAGCTCGGCGAACAGAACCACAACGAGCACCCGAACTACAAATCTTCTCACAAATCTTTCTGTAGGCCACTGAACAGGAGCAGGTGTTTCTTAAATGCAGAAGGATTGTTCACCTTACCACAGAATCTTTTTCATTACCTGACCAAGCACCTGAACATAGTCATACACTTTTGATTTGAGTTTCATGACAACATGATGGGATTATGGCTCAATGAGTTCCTTTGTTAGACAGAGCTTATTGTTTTGAGCGATTACATTTAATACTTAGCTCACTATATTGAGTGCACAGATCATTGTCTGGGTGCCTTGCGAATAAGTCAGGAGGGGACACATTTACACTGCTTCAATGTAATTGCCTTTGTAACTGCGACTTCTCATACTTTAGTGTTTTTAGTTTTTCAATTTGTGAAGTACAGTAAAGTAGATCACCAGCCATTTTAGAAACTGTTGTTTTAAGTTACCGGAATGCTATCTCAGTCTTTAAAACTCAATCACTGATTGCTTGACAAATAAATATAGTAATTTTGAAATGAAACATGACTTTGTGACATCATCCTCACTTGGAATATATAGGTGTTCCTTCTCTATTAGCATGTCAGGATTCGAGAGCTCCCTTCTTAACAACAGTGTGGATGTGTCTACATCGCATGGACTGTAATGTTCATGAAGTGGCCAATTCTCACCACCTTCTTTAGGGAAGGTAGCAATGGGTGATATATGAGCAATGCCAGTCAAACCCACCTTCTAGAAGTGAATTTAAGAAAACACTGCTTTGTAAATTAATCTAGCCTGAAGTATTTCATTGCTTAGATGTGGACAAATCAGAAATGATTCCTTTCAGGCAATGAAGACAATGTAAGCTGATTGAACCATCAATTTTATTTGAACAATGAATCCTGAGCCAGCAACAAAGATAAAATGAAAGATTCAGATTTTAAACTAAGTTTCTTCAAACTGTTTTACCGTTCTACTTTTTCTGCACTGTGGTCTGTATGCATGCTAAACAGAAACATTGAAATGCCATGTGTCTTTTTGAAAAGTATACAAATTTAATCTTGAAATTGATAATTCTGTTAAAAATACAGGAAAGAAAAATCTCTCGTTGTGAAACTTGAAAGGGTTCAGAAAAGATGATGTTGCCAGGGTTGGAGGATCTGACACATAGGGAGAGGCTAACTAAGCTGTGACTGTTTTTCCCTGTAGCATCAGAGCTATGGGGAGTTTTATCGAGGTTTAAAAAATCATGAGGGATGTGGATAGGGCAAGTGGACAAGATCTTTTTCCTGGGGTGAGGGAATCCAGAACTAGAGGGTATAGGTGTAGACTGAGTAGGGAAAAATTTAAAATGGACCAACAAGCCAACTTTTTCAAGCAGAGGGTGGTGGGTGTATGGAATGAGCTGCCAGAGAAAGTGGTGAAAGCTGGTATAATTACAAAATTTAAAACTTGTCTGGATGTGTATATGAGTAGGAAGGGTATAGAGGGAGATGGGTCAAGTGCTGGCAATTGGGACTAGATTAATTTAGGGTGTCTGGTCGATATGGGTGAGTTGGACCAAAGAGTTTGTTTCAGTGCTGTATGACTCTCTGACTAAGTGCTGAATTCTGGATAGTCCCAGCTGTGAACTCTCTTCCTAACTTGTTCAGTGCACAGAATTGGGGAAATCAGGAAACAACATATTAGTGGAAAATCTAGTTACATCAATAAATGAATTTCTATTTTGCATGGGAAAAGTCTGTAACAGTAGTTCTCATATTACAACAAAATTCCTACAGAATCAGCAGACATAGTCAGAGATCACATGACACAGCTTCCTCTTAAACCCCCGCAGTTCACTCTCACCCCTCCACTTCCCTAGAAAAAGGCGTAAACCGTTCCTAGTAACCAGGGATTGAGGTGAAGCAATAATTGTGCCTAAAAAGAAAGATGTTTTCAAGAAAGGTTGTACACAGGTCACAAGATGCATTCATAAAACCTGAAAGCATAGAGTCAGAGCCATTTTGTTTCCTCTTTCACCGACACAAGTATCAGGTATAATTTAAAAACTGGCAGCCAACATTAAATAGATTGAAAGACGATTTTTTTTTTTTCTCACCCAGCCAACAGCCAAGTCACTGACACAGATAAAGTTCTTGACCTTTCAAGAAAGCACATTAACAGTGCTTGGTGTGCAAGTGGGCAGCCTTCCTCTGGCAGGAAGCAATGGGAAACAGTTTCCTGACACCTCTGTTAGCTCAGGAAGATAAAGGGAGGAGTGAACTTAACAGACAAGGGTTTGCCACTCCACGCTACAGAAATAAGCTCCCATCTTTCTTAAGGATTTGTAAAGCTACTCCCCCCAGTCACAAGCTGATTCCGTCCATTTATTTTATGCTTCATATTTAAACTGTACCTTATTAATAAACTACTTTAAAATCACTTTGGAGTTCAACCTCTTTTTGGAGGGTAAAGTGTGACTGCCAAATCTAAACCTTACGTTTTGTTAGCTTTTAATTCTAGATTTATTTACTGGACAGAATTTAAAACCACCCAGTTGCCACGGTGGAATTGTAACTCATCTCCAGAGCATTAATCCAGGCTGCCAGATGGTAGGACAGTATTATTACCTCTAGGTTATTACTCCTACAGATGCTGATATAATTTGTACATGGTGCTGGCTTGGTATAAAAGTAGCAATTTGAATAATTGATTATGAATCTTGTGATTAACTAGAAATTAAATGTTTTCTCGTCATTGAATATATTCTGAATCTCTTAAAATGACAATTTTCAAGTTCACAGCTGGGACTACCCAGAATTCAGCACTTCGTAGGCAACCAATGTATTGAGTTCAGAAAGTTGCTCGGAGTTTGACACTGAATTTGAAACCCACTCAAACGAGTTATTGCAGTCTTCAGAGCAAAAATAAAATCACCTTGGATTATGGTGGCTTTTGGACTAGACTATAGAGACATGGTGATGTCAGGCACAGACAGAAAATATAATCTTTCAAACGTGTCAACTGATATTCATTCATGAACCCTTGGATCCACTACTCACATCTTAATTTTTCTTTAAGAAATGATTCAAAGAGCTAGTTTTACCTTTATGGGCTGGAGCTAAATTGCACTGTAGTAACATTAATATTCTGTAATCCCACCTTCAGGAAGAAATTAAAAGTACACAAGTCATCAATAAAAATCAAATAAGCTCCTTTCAGTATTTGTGTACTGAATACTCACCATTTGTCACAATAAAAAGTAGTTTTACTCCCTAGAATAGTAGCATCTGCCATATAATACCCATTCAGAATCTCTCCTGTACTACCACAGTCTCTTGCTACACAGGAAAAAATGATAGGAAAAATGTAGATATCACAAATAAGCCTTTTCTATGCAACTTTCATTTCCATTGATGCACAAGGCTTGGCCAAGCAAATAAACCAGATAAAAATTCTAAAATACTTAGCTCTAGCCAAATCACCCAATGGTCTCCTTAATCAGTAATGCAGTGGTTAGCACTGCTGCCCCATAGCACCAGGTTCGATTCCCATCTCTAGCCACTGTTCGTGTAGAGTTTGTACATTCTCCCCGTGTGTGCATGGGTTTCCTCCAGGTGCTCCAGTTTCCTCCCACAATCCAAAGATTAGCAGATGAGGTGAACTGGCCATGCTAAATTGCCCATAGTGTTTTAGATACATTAGTCAGGGGTAAATGAAGGGGAATGGGTCTGGGTGGGTTACTCTTTGGAGGGTCGGTGTGGACTTGTTGGGCCAAATGGCCTGTTTCCACACTGTAGAGAATCTAATCTCACTCTTGTGTTCTCTTATTTTCCTCCCTTTCCTGAACACCCTGTGCAGAAATGTTTAATGCCCCTTTCTGCCATTCTGTGAGCCCTGCCTTTACTATTAACACAGCATCATAACTTTCATGTTTTTCTTTTCCTCATCGTCCTTTGACACTGTATTACTTCATTCATGGTGCAATCTAAAACCGGGGAGGTGGGTGGATCGAGTTAGAGACAGACCTCTGAGCAGTGCAATAGTTTGGGGGGTGGTCTACTTGAGATGTGTGCTATATGAGGTCAGTTTAATGGTTACTCAGGAGTTAGATTATTCTGTTCTTGAAAAACTTTTTTACTTGATCTCATCAGTACCCTCTGAAATCTCTAGTTTTTATAGAAACTTTCAGAGGGTTCCAAGAACAGAAATTGCCAAGCAGGAAATTCAATTTCCTGTGCAATTCTATTAGTCTGCTATGACGGGGATTTCCATTAGCAATTCCTACCTGCAGTGAAATAACAACTCTCTGGCCATTGGAAAATCTGAACAATTGATTTAAAAATTCACATTCTAGTTTTGCCGTGTGAACTCTAATATCTCTTCTCAAGACTCACAGTGACACCAATTATTTTTATGAAATGCTTTCCAAAGAAAGCTGGTCCTGTTTTTGTTGGCTCAACCCTCTGCCATTCTGCCCCTTCTGGGCACTGTGCTGTTTGTTCATGGGGGTCTCCAAGAAAAGGTCTTTTGGCCAATCGAGGCTGCGCCTTCGAGAAACGGTCACCCAAATGTTGCAAAGACATTTTCCAGCATTCGGCCCATTGCCTTGGCATTCTGTACACACACTTGAATACTTCTTAAATGTTATGAGTGTTTCTGCCCTTACTACCCCGGCAGGCAGTATGTTTTGCCACTTTACCTGATTTTCCAATTTTAAAACGCTCGTTAAATATGAGCCCTTTGACCCTCTGTCCTAGAATCTCCTGCGGTGGCTTAGTATCATGTTTTGTTTTAGAGATACTCAGTGCCTCAGGAATGTTTCGTTATAGACGCTACACAGGCCTGAAACAGCAACGAGGAGCCTGGGCGCTGCTTACCCGTTACCTGGGCCACCCTGTCTGCAATGAGAGTGAGAATCAATCTCTCCAACATATCACAATCCTCTCTTAATAGTCGGGGAGATTCTGAAATCTGGAAAACAAACTCCGGAAATTCCTTCCTGAAAACCATTAGACTTCAAACTTACTATTCTCTCTTTTTCTAACACACCAAGTGCTGATTATGATAAACCCAACCCACTTTCTAAATCTGGAGCCAATTCTAAAATAAACACGATGTAAAAAGTGCACCACAGTTTGTTTGAGTGGAAAACACTCAAGCACTCGCCGATGTACTTAAGGACCTAAATGTAAACATGATATTATGAAAATATTCTGTAAATGCACTTGTAATGATTATTTGGTTTTAAACGTATTGCATTCCACCCAGTTGCAACCAATCTGAGAGAAGGCCGGGCAGTGGGCTCACTGGGTTGCTTTTCTCAAGCAACATTTTCAACACAGAATCAGATTTCAAAATCACTCACATGACCCGGCCTCAACCGGGAAAATATTTCATGGATTTTCTTTTAAATTAACTGCTCTGTATAACAGGGTGTGTTCAGGTATCAAGCAGGCAACGGGATGTGTGATACAGATGCACTGAAATTGAAGTCACAGCCAGAGAAAGTGGCAAAGTGAACACAGACGACAATACACTTAAGCTGAAGGGCAAAGGGATCTTGTGTCCTGGTGTATGAATCTCAAAATGTTAATACACAGGTACTTCATGTAATTTGGAAAGTTAATTGAATGATGTCATTTAACATAAAGGGAATAGAATACAAAATCCAGATGATATGGTTGAGGAATACAAGGCCACACCTGGAGTACTGTGCACAGTATTGCTCACATTATTTAAGAAAGATGTGAATGTGTTGGAAGTATTTCAGACAAGTTGTACTGGGCTAATACCTGGAATGTGGAAGTGGGTTGTTTTATGAGGAATTTTAGACAGGATTGGCTTGTATCCTTTGGAATTACAAGATTAAAGAAGTAACTTAATGATGACATAAAAGATCTAGAGAGTTCTTGAGAAGATGTTTTCTATTATGGAGAATCCAAAACTAACAGTCACTATTAAAACATAGATGAGTCATAGAGAATAGGTCAACTTAGTTTTTTTCTCTCGGCAGTCTTTGGAATTATCTTCCTGAAGAGGTAATGGATGTAGAGTCTTTGAATATTTTTATGGCAGATGCTGATAGAGATGGATTCTTGTTAAGGTAGGAGGTTTGAAATGTCAAAGATAATTGTGAATATGGATTTGAGATAACAATCAGATCAGTTGTAATTTTATTAAATAGTGGAGTATGTTTGAGGGGTTGAAATGCCTGTTTCTGATTCTGGTTTGTCTATTCATAGATTATGCTTTACTGAACACTGTTAACTTTCCTGTCACCTTAGACTATTTGCATACATAAACTAAACACTCACTAGCCCTGCACCCCTTTAGAACTGTGCCAGTTACTTTATCCCTGTACTGTTCCACCCAAACTGAACCAATACACATCTCTCCCTATTAAATTTCAACTCCTGTTTGCTGATCCATTTTAACAACTTTCATGTTCCTTATGAAGTTCTACACTTTCCCCCCTCATAGTCCACAATACATTCAAGTTTCATATCATCCATACATTTTGAAATCATGTCTTATACTCTAACATCTAAGTTCAAATAGGTGTCCAGCGCAGAAACAAGCACTTCACTCCAACTCGGAGAAAGTGAGGACTGCAGATGCTGGAGATCAGAATCGAGAGTGGTGCTGGAAAAACACAGCAAGTCAGGCAGTATCTGAGGAGCAGGAGAATCAACATTTCAGGTATCATTGCTGGTGAAGGGCTTAGGCCCAAAATGTCGATTCTCCTGCTCCTTGGATGCTGCCTGACCTGCTGTGCTTTTCCAGCACCACACTCTCTACTTCAGTTCAACTCGTCCATACTGACCAGATATCCTATGTTAGTCTAGTCCCATCTCTCAGCATTTGGCCCATATCCCTCCAAACCCTTCCTAATCATATACCCATCCAGTACTTTTCAATATTGTACCAGCTTCCAATACCTCATCTGAGAATTCATTCCATACACACATGAAAATGTTGCTTCTTAGGTCCCTCTTTAATCTTTCCCGTCTCACCTTAAACCAATGTCCTCTCAACTTGGATACCACTACTCTGGGAAAATGACCTTGACTATTATTGGGGAGATTTCACTGGGGTGTTTAATGTAGGGCTAGGGAGGGTGACACTTCTAGCCCTGAAATGGTTAACAACAGCCAAGCGAGCTGCTGCAGGCGACTGCATGACTACCTAGCTGGAGCTTGTAAGGGATATGCATAATGTTAATTAAATCTTGGAGCCTGTAAATACCAGCCAGTATCAATTGCCCCATCGAAACTCGGGATTAATAAAGAAACCGATCGGAATCTGTAACTGTTAGACAAGTGTGAATTGCTCTATCGGAACCTGTAACTATTGAGTGTGAATGACTCTATTTAAGTCTAAAGTTGATAAGTGTAATTGTCACTTTAGTTAAACTGAAACTATTGAAAATGGCTAGCCTGTCAGACGCATAGTAATTCCTTGAAACAATGAACTATTGAATACGGGATCGGAACCGCTCCCGGGGATGGCTGAGCCATTGTCAAGCACAGCAGGAGCTGGACAGGCACTTCGATGCGGCCAATAGGAGGACGGATCCCCAGCGCGCGCAGATGAATGGATCAATGGGGAAGGCGAACTGACCGGGGACTCCAGGCAGCGCGAAGTATAATTGTGTCAAGTTTGAACGGGAAGGCAGAACGCCTTCTCCAACGAATGCATGCTTGTAGATTTGTTGTACCAGTTAAGATTCTGTGAATAAACTGCTGTCTGCGTCTAACCATAGTTGCCAGTGTGAGTCTCTCCTTCTGAAAGAACACGCAAAGACGGGACCCCGCGGGTCCGTCTTAACACTATTCACCCTGTCCTGCCCCTTATGATTTTATAAACTTCTCTAAAGTCATCCCTCAGCCTCCAATGCTGCAGGGAAAATACTCCCAGGTTGTTCAGCGTCTCTGTATAGCTCACACCCTCCAACCCTGGCAACATTCTTGTAAATCTTTTCTAAACCTTTTCAGGTTTCACAACATCTTTCTGATAGTAGGAAGACCAGAATTGAATGTAGTATTCCAAAAGTGCCTGAACCAATGCTCTAGACAGCTGCAACATGACCTCCCAACTCCTATACTCAATGCAATGACCAATAAAGGCAAGCATATTAAACTAATAATATATAATGAAAAGTGGAGGCATTAGAATGACCCTCGTAGAATTCCACTAAAAACATTCTGCCAAGTATTCTCCTGTGATTTCTCCTGCGAGGATGAGAAGTGAAGACCTATGGGAGTAATGTGATGTTTTGAATGAATGGAGAGGATTTGTTGAGAAATTATAAGAAAGAGGTATGTCACTGCAGTATAAGTAGCCAAAGGACTAGTGGGAGTGTGAGGTAGTGCAAGGACAGAGAGGAACTGGAATGCCTGCCCACTAATTCTCAGTTTGACTTTGAAAGCACCACTCTGTTCTAAACATTACAGCTAAACATGGACAAGTAAGTTGAATTCCAGAGATGAGTTGAGATTCAGTGCTTCAGGACAGCAAGGTGGCTCAGTGGTTAGCACTGCTGAATCACAACACCAGGGTCCCAGGTTCGATTCCAGCCTCGGGTGACTGTCTTTGTGGAGTTTGCACATTCTCCGTGGGTTTCTTCTGGGTGGTCTGGTTTTGTCCCACAGTCCAAAGATGTGCAAGTCAGGTAAATTGCCCATAGTGTTAGAGGGAAATGGGTGTGGACTTGTTGGGCTGAAGGGCCAGTTTCCACACTGTAGGGAATTTAATCAACATGAAGGCATCATTTGACAGAATTATAGCTAGCATAATGAACAATATGTTGTGGTTGTTGCATTTTACTGCAGACCAATTCTGCAAGAGTTCCTCATGGCCTAGTCTCAAACTACCTTCAACTGCTTCATTGATAACCCATCTATCATGAGATGATAAAAAGCCATTACTAACACTAACAAAATGCTCAGTTCAATTTACAACTTTTCAGTTAAATGAAGCAGCCTGCACTTGCAGTACAAGTCTTTGAGCAATTTTCAGGCATAGATTGATAAATGGCAAGTAGTATTTGCACTCGCAAAGCACCAAGAAAATGTAATGATTCAAACTAATGGTTATACTGGAGAATTAAGATCCCAGAATGAAATCTAGCTTGATAGACCATGAGTTTATTTTTGCAATTGGTTACCGTGATGGTTGGTTCCTAAAGCATTTTCACACATAGCAGCGATGTTCTTTAACAAAAATTTGCAAGTTTATTATAAAGGAAAGATAAATAAAGCTATATCTATATATTATATATATATATATATACACAGACACGCACAATATATACACCATTTGAAATACCATAATGTAAACAAAGTGAAACACAGTTTCAACCTATTGACCAGCACTATCCCTTTACACATATTTAATTTCAGAAATATATCACTCATATCAATAAACTTTGTACTCAGTTGATTCTTCCCAGTTTATTTTCTTTATGCTTTGGAAAAAATGTTATAATTCTTTTCCAAATCCTCTGGCATATATACTTCACAACTACATAGACCAGTACAGTACAAGAACAGGCTGTTCAGCCCATCATGTCTGCACCAACCATGATGCCATTCTAAATAAATCCCATCTGCCTGCACATGGTCCGTAGCCCTCTATTACCGGCATGTGCATGTGTCTGTCTAAATTCCTTTAAAACATTGCTGTCGTATCTGCGCATTTCAGGTTCCTACCACTCTGTGTGTAAAAATAAAACTGCCCCGCTCATCTCCTTTAAAAGTTGCCCCTCTCTCACCTTAACACTATGCTCCCTAGTATTTGACATGTTGTCCCTGGTAAAAAATACTCTGAATATTCACCCTATCTATGTCTCTCATAATTTTAAAACCATGATGGGGTATCAAAACCTTTCTCCAGGACAGGGCCAAGAAACTGCCACCAGCAAGTTCCCCTCCAAGCCACTCCTGACTTTGAAATTTAACGCCGGTCCTTCTCTGTCACCGGGTGTGAATCATGGAACTCACTCCTCAATGGCACTCTGGGTCTACCTATGCACATGAACTGCAGTGGTTCAAGAAGGCAGCTCACCTTCTCAAGAACAACTACAGATGGACAATAAATGTTGGTTAAGCCAGCAACGCATGCATCCCACAAGTGAATGTATAAGAAGTACTTTATCAGGTTGCCCCTTAGCTTCTGACATTCTCACAAAAACAATTTAAATTTGTCCAACCTCTCATTACAGTCAATATACTCCAAAGCAGGCAACATCCTAGTAAATCTCTTTTGCACCCTTCCCAGAGCCTTCTCATCCATCCTTAGTGTGGTAACCAGGACTGCACATATTATTCTATACATGGCCTAACTAAAAAGTTTTATACAGCTGCAACATTACTTGACAACCTTTATACTGAAGGTAAAGATGCTGTATGCCTTCTTTACCACATTATCCACTTATATTGCCACTCGCTATGAAATTTCCTCCAAGATCCATCTCTTTATCAGTACTCTTAACGGTCTTGCCATTTACTGTGTGCTTTCCTCCTCCCTGAATGTCTTCCATTTAATAACTTGAACATTTCTATCCAAAGTCTCCTGGTTTGGAAGCTTCACGAACTAAAACACTTTTGCTATAATGACTGGTGCTCCTGAACGTAAACTTGATTATCCTGCCGGAGTTAAAGTAAACTACGCTTTGAACAATAGATACATTAAAGCATAGAAAGAAGCAATTCAGCCCAACATGTCTATGATGGCTGTATAAACCAACTGTTTTCATCCCACATTCTGGCACCTGATCTGTAGTATTGCAGATTGCAGTGCTTCAAGTGCAGATTGACATTTCTTTTGAATGAGTTGAGATTTTCTGCATCAATCTAGGTAGTTAATGTGAGATAACTACTATCCTTTGGATGAAAAAGTTTTTCCTTGGAATATTATGCTACTCTTTTCATGAATGACTGGAAACAAGTGATCTACAAGCCAGAGGAAGACAGTAAGATTGAAGGCTGGTGCCTTACCAGTTGCTTTTATACACATAGCCAGTGTTAATTTAATAGCAGCCAGAAAAAGAAATGTACTAGTAACTATGAGAGTCAGCTCACTGAGCTGAAGGATTGTTTTCAGATGTTTCATCACCATACTAGGTAACATCATCAGTGAGAGTCTTGGGTGAAGTGCAGGTGGTATATCCCGCCTCCCTACTTATAGGTCTTGGTTTCTTAAGGTGCGTGATATCATTTCCGGTTCTTTTCTTCAAGAGAAGGTAGATAGGATCTAAATCGATGTGTTTATTGATGGAGTTCTGGTTAGAATGCCATGCCTCTAAGAATTCTTGTGCATGTCATTGTTTTGCCTGTCCTAGGATGTGTGTGTTGTCCCAGTCAAAAATATGTCCTTCTTTGTCTGTATGTATAGAAACTAGTGATAGTGGGTTGTGTCTTTTGGTGACCAGTTGATGTTCATGTATCCTGGTGGCAAGTTTCCTACTAATTTGTCTGATGTCGGTTTTTTACAGTTCTTGCGTAGTATCTTGTAAATGATGTTAGTTTTGCTGGTGGTATCGAATGGATCCTTTAGGTTCAGTCGTCGCTGTTTAAGTGTGTTGGTAGGTTTGTGGGTTATCATGATGCCAAGGGGTCTGAGTAAATCTGAAAGTTATTTCCATTTGCTTGGTGGGAAAGTGCAATTCCAGACTATGACCCCTTGGCATACACTACGTCAGACAAACTAGCAGGAAACGTGCCACCAGATTACATAAACATCAACTGGCCACCAAAAGACACAACCCACTTTCACTCGTTTCTTTACATACAGACCAAGAAGGACACCACTTTGACTGGGACAAGACACACATCCTAGGAAAGTGAAATAAAGACAAGCACAAGAATTCTTTAAGGCATGGCATTCTAACCCCAACTCCATCAATAAACACCTTGATTTAGACACTATCAACCTTACCTTGAAAAAGAGAACCGGAAATGACATCACTCACTTTACGAAACCAAGACCTATAAATAGAGAGGTGGGACATATCACCAGTGCTTCACCAGAGAATCTCACTGATGATGTTACCTAGTATGCTGACCAAACGTCTGAAAACAAACCTTCAAGCTCGGTGAACTAACTTACATGCTTATCAACAACCTGAGCTACAAGACTTTTCAAAAATCACTATGTACTGTAACTGCCAGAACTTTGATCTGAAAACAAGGCTTCAAATTCAGAAAGGGGAGAGAACAATTTACAGCTGTGCATTTCCAATATTTTCTATCTTTAGTGACGTATTAGATACAAGCACCACATTGAGGGGCTTGGGGTGGTGCATAGACAAATACAGTTGAAACTTTATTGCTGGAACAGCACAGCAGCTTAGGCAGCATCCAGGGAACAGGAGATTCGACGTTTCGGGCACAGGCCCTTCTTCAGGAATGAGCAGAGAGTGTTCAGCAGGAGAAGATAAAAGGTAGGGAGGAAGGACTTGGAGGAAGGACTATAGTCCCACAACCCCGCACCGCCCGTTTCTACCTCCTGCCCAAAATCCACAAACCTGACTGCCCCGGACGACCCATCGTCTCAGCCTGCTCCTGCCCAACCGAACTCATCTCGGCATACCTCGACACGGTCCTGTCCCCATTAGTCCAAGAACTCCCCACCTACGTTCGTGACACCACCCACGCCCTCCACCTCCTCCAGGATTTCCGCTTCCCCGGTCCCCAACGCCTCATCTTCACCATGGATATCCAGTCCCTGTACACCTCCATCCCCCATCACGAAGGACTCAAAGCACTCCGCTTCTTCCTTTCCCGCCGTACCACCCAGTACCCTTCCACCGACACCCTCCTTCGACTGACCGAACTGGTCCTCACCCTGAACAACTTTTCTTTCCAATCCTCCCACTTTCTCCAAACAAAAGGTGTAGCCATGGGCACCCGCATGGGCCCCAGCTATGCCTGCCTCTTCGTAGGGTATGTGGAACAATCCATCTTCCGCAACTACACTGGCCCCACCCCCAATCTTTTTCTTCGCTACATTGATGACTGTATCGGCGCTACCTCGTGCTCCCACGAGGAGGTTGAACAGTTCATCCACTACACTAACACCTTCCACCCCGACCTCAAATTCACCTGGACAGTCTCGGACTCCTCCCTCCCCTTCCTAGACCTTTCTGTTTCTATCTCAGGCGACCGAATCAACACGGACATCTACTACAAACCTACCGACTCCCACAGCTACCTGGACTACACCTCCTCCCATCCTGCCCCCTGTAAAAACGCCATCCCATTCTCCCAATTCCTTCGTCTCCGCCGCATCTGCTCCCAGGAGGACCAGTTCAAAATACGTACAACACAGATGGCCTCCTTCTTCAAGGACCGCAATTTCCCCCCCGACGTGGTCGACGGTGCCCTCCACCGCATCTCCTCCACTTCCCGCTCCTCCGCCCTTGAGCCCTGCCCCTCCAACCGCCATCAGGACAGAACCCCACTGGTCCTCACCTACCACCCCACCAATCTCCATGTACAGCGCATCATCCGCCGTCACTTCCGCCACCTCCAAACAGACCCCAGCACCAAGGATATATTTCCCTCCCCTCCCCTATCAGCTTTCCGTAGAGACCACTCCCTCCGCGACTCCCTTGTCAGATCCACACCCCCCACCGACCCAACCACCACTCCCGGCACCTTCCCTTGCAACCGCAGGAGGTGCAACACGTGCGCCCACACCT